>NC_137813.1:16982171-17582171 GCF_963921795.1 Nannobrachium achirus | reverse complement strand
GGTCTGTGACCTCCCATGGGTCACAGACAAAGTCAGAGAGAGAAGGATGCAGTCTGGCAGGGCACTGGGTCAGGCACATGGAACCAGTAAGCCTGACACTGTGGAAGTGTCCCTCAAAGGCAAGGAGAGCACCACCTGCGTAGATGCACTATGTATTCAAAGATATAATATTTCAAAAAATCAGTTTACAGTATGTCAGTTAAGCAGCAGGAGAAGCATGCAGTGTGAGCACTCTGTCTATAGAGGTCAGCCATGTCATGCCAATCTATGAGATATCAACCAGCCTTGCACCCCACACTACAACAGTGTGGAGTTACTTTTGATTGTGGTCTGGTCTCAGCACCATATATTTCACTGGGTTGTAAAACAGTAGAGATACATTTAATCACCCTATCATCTATTAGGGTGCCTTCTGTATAACTCTGGAGGTGGCCATGTTGAAAATACAGCAAGCTTTGTATACAGTACTACAAGCTAGAAAATGTGTAAATGTTCTTTTTTAATTGTAAATTATAATTACTATTATAGTTTATGTATTATGTATTATTTTGTATTATTTCATGTTTGCCTTATAATGACATGACCATGTTGAAAATACAACAAGCTTTGAATACAGTACTACAAGCTAGAAAATGTGTAAATGTTTTTTTTTTTTATTGTAAATTATAATTACTATTATAGTTTATGTATTATGTATTATTTTGTATTATTTCATGTTTGCCTTATAATGACATAGAGATGCCAGGTTCAAATGAATGGCCCTCATCTCATCTCATCTCATGTCATGTCATGTCATGTCATGTCATGTCATGTCATGTCATGTCATGTCCAATGGTTCAATGGTTTTTGACCTTGTTGCCTTTTTGGCTGTCAGTAATAATAACCAAGATGGAAATATCAAGATTTGCTAGACTGAACACAGCTTCTGAACCATTCTTTAGCTCCATGGACACTGAACTAAATATTGGACCAGATTGTCACAAGCCACACAATATTCCCAAAATGTTCATACTAAAATGGCTTTTTTTCAGAGAGTGAATGTAGTACAAATGGAACCAAAGGAACCCATGATGAACCATTTGGTTCAATTTGCACACTCATCAACTGAGGATTCAGTCTGTATGTATCTTGGTTTGGTTCCTAACCCTCCTCTACTTCTCCTGTTTCACACATTCTTCTGTTGTAATGATAAATGGTGTATCGATACAGAACCTTTATCCAAAGCTTTATTATACATTCACACACCGATGCATAGAGGCCTAGACAAAACCATGCAAGGCACCAACCTGTTCATGGGGAGCAGTCAGGGATTCAGATAAATTGCCTCAGGACACTTCAACACTAGAGGGAGCCAGAGATGGAAACTTTAGGATTCCCAAGCAGCCAAACTACCTCCTGAGCTAGTGGTGCCTCTATCATGACACCTGAACCCCACCAGCCTATCAGTAAAGGTTAATCTTATCATCTCTGTCTTAAAAATGCTGCCTAACGGGATCAGACCGCATGAAAAGACGTCATGCCATTATCCTAGCAAATAATCAAAACCAATTGGCAATAATACCAAAACCTATTTTTTTTGTACAGGCCTAGATTTTTTAATTTGTCAAATATTATTTGGATTAGTTTTAACATTTAACCAATAGATTTCATTAGCAGAAAGTTACCTGTGATCTTACTGAGGCACTACTGCATTTGATGCATGCGATGGCTAGTGCCTAAATTGTATTGTAAGAGAAAACAAATTTGTAGAACACAGATTAACAAAGGTAAACAAAAACCTCTGAACAGTTCAGTTCAGTGAAAGAACTCTTGAGCAAGGCATTATCCCCCAAATGCTCCAGTTCGACTGGCCAGTGACCAGTTGTTTCAGACTAAAATGATTGTATCAGGCAGCTCCCAGATGTATCGATGCAATGTTCTGTTGTGTGCACTCAGTCCTTTTCTCATAAAAACATGTTAAACCTGCAATGCATTCAAACATTTTGTGAAAACAGCAGATCTTTAAGTTCATTACACATCTCAACGCTGTGCGTTTTGAGCTTGTAGATTGACTACTTTTGACAAAGATATTTGGTGCTGAGGGAAAAAGGGAGAAGGCCCAATATAGTATAATATAGCCTGTGTGTAGAGCCTAGTGAGTAGCACGGCTTGGGTGCAGCAAGTACTGGAAGCTGAGCTCCACCTCCATCCATCTCCAAGGGGTCTAGTGCAGTCGTTCTCAACCTGTGGGTCACGTTCGAAGGCGTTGTGAGCTTGTAGGCTATATTTTCACATTATACTGTGGAACTGAAACAATTTGAATGCCTCAACTCCCACATTCCAAGTCCTTGTTAGGATGAGGTTCAAATATTCAAATATGATTATTTGGGGGGGTTCCCCAGTTCAAATATGATAGGTTGAGATGCTGGCATCTCTTTTCAACAGGGATATACAGTACAATCACGTTCTTGTGCTGATATCGACAATACATTTCTCTGACCTACAGTAGGCTACTTACTTTAGTATTATATAGACCCTGCAGAAGGACTCCGGTTCCTGTGTATAGGATCATGAATCGGCCTATCATGGTTTAAATCTGTATATTTAGATTTTCTATATTGTTTACTGTAGTTTTCTTTGTTGCACTGCTTATTGGTTTGTAAGAGAGGATTTTAGAACATGGTTTATCTGTATGCATGTCCCAAAATAGACCAATTACCGCTGACACTGCAATGCAATGGCATTCATTCACAAACTGCACACCCACTTTAACTTGCTTCAGATGGTTTATACTGACAGAGAGGCCATGAGATAATTAGATTATGTCTTGTTTTTTTAATATGCATTATTTTCTTTTCTTTTTCTCAAAACATCGACAGAAATCTGGTTAATTGTTACTAACATTGCAAATATTCACTAGAGTAGCTCAATTATGACTCCTGAATAAATTTTTAAAGCTATGTAGTTCATGTGTGTTTGAAAACAACCAAAAGAACACATGAATCAGCGGATGCACAATTCATCACCAATGAAAAAAACAGTGATAGGCATTAAAATAGAAAGCAATGCAAAAACACCTGTCAATTATGAACACATTAATTTAGAATTTAGCAGCAACACAGGAAATCTACTCAGCACGCACAACACACACACACACACACACACACACACACACAGTCATTTCTTCTCTTTTAGGCAAAAATGTAAAAGAAATTAAACAACAAAATGTACAAAATGATCTACAGTACAAGCTCATAACGCTTGTAGATCAGCAAGCTCACAATGATCTACTGTACATCTATCTACTCGTGCAGTAGAACTGCTATTTATTTTCACATGACACTACTGTACAACAACGTATAAAATAGAGCTTAAATGAGTAGTTCAACTCAAAAATTACTTATTTTCTATCAAGTACAATTATAACCTGACTGCGCCAGATGATAGTAGCAGTGCGTCTGCTCTGCCTACTAGCATCTGGTACTGCTCCGGCACACTCGATGTAAGGGGCGGGCCATTTTTTGAATTGCTAAGCAGGTGATTGGATGGGGCCGTCTGTCTATCACAGTCTGGAGTGCCAACTCCAACCACTCATATTGGCTTGTCTGCATGACGTTACACCCAGAATCCGCCTCCTGGGTTTCCACGTGGTCTGCAATCAGACTCTATTGGCTCAGAGCCGCTCAGAGCCCGCCCGTAGCTGCCGCTGATTGGTCCGGCCCGGGGCTTTACGAGTGTTATCAACTCTCTACCCAGAGAACTCAGACGGTAAAGTAGGGCGCTACGCACTACTGCCACCATCTGACGGAAGTCAGGCTAGTACAATTACCCATGAAGCCTTGAATTCATGGAAGGTGGATGGTGGTTTTTGTCGCATTCCTAATGCCAATAATTTGATGACTGAGTCAGTAGGAGATTTGCCGGAGACATTAGCATCTTTCCACCAGTCATCAAAGTATTGGCTTAGGAATGTGACAAAAAAACATTGTACTTCTTTAGCTCATGAACTCAACTAACGCTAGATCTTCAGCCCTGAAAAGTTATCGCCTTCACTGAAGCCGAACTAGAACTGTCCATCAACGTCTCTTCTCCGGTACAGTGCATGTCTTTCTGAGCGTGACAGGAATGTCATCGAGCCAGTCGGGGTGGCCACAGCTCCTCTATTCCTGTCATACTGTATGTCATGTGGCGTTTCACGCAGTGATGCTGGCACAGAACTAGGACAGAGATAACCATCTAGATCACCGTTTCCCAAACACTGGGTCGGGACTCATTTGTGGGTTGCGGACACATTTCTTTAAAAGGGTCATGAGTAAATATATCTTAGTTTTTTTGTTAACGACATTTTGATTTTAATTACTATTATTTCAAACATAAAAAAAAAAAAATTCAATGATTTTTCAAAATAATTTCATGATTAAATACGAAAATCGAAGAAATTCAATAAATTAGAAAACAAATGTTTAAGAAGTAGTGAACATAACCAATCTACAAGCTAGATCTGCCATTTTCACTAGCTTAGCGAGACATCAAATTTCTCTTTTGGGTCTCAAGACAAAAAGGGTTTGGGAACCAGCGATCTAGATGGACATTCCATCCTCCGTCTCCCAAAAGCAACACAGTCCAGTCTGCCACTTCTCTGGCATAAAAAAAAAGAAAAAGAAAAACTAAACTACCTGTGGCATTCTGTTGTTCATTAAGTACTTGTCTTTCTGTTACTTGCCATTTACCCCTAGTTTTTGAACACACACACTGTTTGTTCAGCTGCCCAAGTATATACTGTCAGTCATTTCTCAGTACAGTAACTGGGTCACTGCTCTTTGCACGTGTCACACTTTGTGGGATGATGTTCATAAGGCAAGGAATGTGTTCCATTGTCACAGCTCATCAGTAGTGATTCAAATAAGATTCATTCCAACAGGAGTTGAAAGCTTTTCTGGTCCAAGTGTTTTCCGTTAATCCTTTTTTTACACTATTTCCCCATGTTTTAAAACCATGTCCTCATGTTTCAAAACTATGTCCAAAGTCTTCAATTTAATCCATAAAGTGACACTGCATTATCAGCTACCGTTCCTTACTTCGCATTGAGGACTCTTTTGGAATCCAAAAAGAGTAGACAAAAACAACTACTCCATGACTTCATTTCCACTCAGACGGACCCGTCCATCCGCCTGTCTGTTCTTCGGCCTCCGTGCCACAAAGGAGGCGCTATTTGGTGTAGCGACCCAAACTGCAGGTTGCCCTCAGCGGTGTCTTCTGGCCCTTCGAGAACTTGCGTAGAACAAAGTCAAAGTTGGCTGCGGTGGACATGGCATAAAAGACATTGGCTTTGTCTGGTATGAGCAGCTCTGAAAAGTAAGAGAAAAAAAGAAACACAGTCCTTTTAGTGAAAGCCTTAAATGATGGACGCTGACATTGATTCAATGATGTTTCAGTCGCTCACTTTTCAGACACACTCAAAAAGGCTGAGTTGAATTAACCCATTGAGACCAGGAAAGCATCTGTCATTTTCGATTTTTAACCACTTTAACCAATATTTTATACTTTGGCTATTCAAAAAAAGCAGATATACAGGACACATGAGCTTATATAGATCTGGTATTTTTTAAGGTGTGAGGTCCCAGGAACTAAATATTTTGAGATGGAGTCCACTGCCTTGAGTCTTATTGGGTAAAAAAAAAAAAAAATAAAGAAAAAAATGGGTTAGACATGTTTCTACCTCTTCCTGGAGAGATGAGCTGAGTGAGTGTGAACTCCTGTCGGCTCATGTGGTCCAGGTGATGTTTCTCCAAGGCCCTTTGAATCACCTGGGCAGTTTTGTCCTGGCTGGTCAACTGTGAAGGACACGCAAAGAACCAAAGGACATGTTACACATAAACTAAAGGATAAGGTGAAGACCTGGGAGAAATACCAGACTAATAGCTAGCCCTGGGGACCGCTTGCACAGCATGTGAAAACTCATCTAGAAAGCAGGCATTCCTCATTATTATTGAGACAATTATAACATAGCTTACATTGGTTGCCAAGCATGGCCTACTAACAGGAAGCTGACTTTACCAGCAGGTGACCCAAAATCCTAATTTATATATTCTGTAGTACAATGGAGTATACTGTAAATTAAGCATAATCCTGATGAAGGTTCAAAGCATCCTTAGCAGCCTGTAACGATGTGAATGACCACCTCTGACCACCGACTTTACCAGCATGTCAATTCAATCATCATGTCCTGCATCTGTTTACAAAACTCAGACCACCAATAAATGATATATCTATTTTCTCATCAACGCATTAAAATAGAAATTCTCTCTCTTTTTTTTTTACTACTGTAAGAACCCATCCCCACTTTTAGTCACTTTGTGGACTAACATGAAATGCTAATACGAAGAACACATTCCCTTGCTGGCTTCCCACCCTCAAACACAGTCAACAGACTTTTTTTTGGGATACTTTGTTAGCTTGTATATGACCTATTTTGGCTATTTCTCATATGACAAACTGGTAAATTAGTCATCATTGGTAACACCTCACAACAGTAGAACATTACATGACTATATGTCAATATGACAAAAGCGACAAAAGGTGAAAAAGGTCTATGGTGTTTGCTGGAGCACCCGGGCCAAGTGTTTCACCTCTACACCATACGGCAGTGGTGGAAAAGGTACTCGAATGTATTACTTAAGTACAAGAATGATACTGCCATCATGGCAGTATCAATACTTGTAACAGTATTTTTGCATGGCAGTGCCATGCAAAAATACTGTTACAAGTAAAAGTCCAGAATTCGAAATTTACTTGAGTAAAAGTACAAAAGTATTGGTATCAAAATATACTTCAAGTAACTAAATGTACTTAGTTACTTTCCACCACTGCCATACAGACAGTCTCATTTTCACAACCTAGTAGGCTGTGTTCTTCATCATCACGCCCTCTTGTCCAACCCACCAGGATGCTCTTGTACATGTTCCCGTTGTTTGTGCCCAGGTCCACGCTGACACGGACGATGCAGGAGTCGGCCACCTGCCGGTTGTAGACGGGCAGCATGGTCATGGACACGGAGCGCTTGGGGGAGGGGGAGGTGGAGGAGGAGGAGGGGGAGGAGGAGCACTCGGGCAGGGAGAGGTGGTGGAGCGCCGGCGGAGAGCAGAGGTCCGGCTGTGAGCTGGACGAAGAGCAGGAGGAGGAGGAGGAAGGAGACTCCATGGAGGAGTCTGCGGAGGAGCAGGGAGAAGACGTGGACGAGGACGAGGAGGAGGACGAGGATGAGGAAGAGGAAAAGGCCTCTGAGACGTTGTTGCACGACAGGGAAAGTGGCTGTGGGGGGAGAGAGAGAGAGTGGAAGGAAGGGGGGGAGGAGGAGAGAGAGCAGGAGATGGAGAGAAGGGAAATTGTGTTATGGACAGAAATATATTGAAAGAAATTAATTTCAGTGAGTTCCGTTGGAAATATTGGCAAGATGTTCATTTAACCACTTTCATTTAACCACAGAACCACTTTCCAGAGACTCTCTGCCTCTCTGGGTTCCTTTACAGGGGGTCTAAATAGAGCCCTACACAGTAACTCAGAGGCCTCGGTCACACATAAAAAGCACGTTACCTATGCAAGAGCAGTGTCTAAATTCATTCCCTATAGAAGTCGCATGGTTTTGAAGAATGGATGGGACACAAGCTCAGAGTTAGAATCAATGGGGGTAAAATGTACCTGACCCTTGACCCTAAATTTACCCCCATTGATTATGACCCAGAAGCATTTGGGTCCCCATCCAGGGCCTTTCATTTGGTCCCCATCAAGGGCCATGCATTTGGGTCCTACAAAAAAAATCTCTCCATGGCATGAGTAATCAATAAGAAAAAAGGCATTTTGGGGTTGAACTACTCCTTTAAAGGCATCCTTAATGCACAGGTAATGAGCTTTGGTACCATTTGTATACTTTCAGAAGACCTTGAAATGTAAAAGTTTGAGAACTACTTATTTATGCAACCGCATACATTTATGGAACCATTTGTACACTCTCAGGGTTACAAAGGGACAACTTAGCACTAAGGTGCTGTATTCAGCAAGCTCCACACCCCATTAAACCAACAGTTTAAGCAGCTGCCTCAATGGACATTCCACTCTCACTCAAGTACCCAGGCCAGTTTCAACAGCACGTCAATGAGTATCTATTGTGCTGTGATAAACTCAGCTGTTCATAATCGTTTTGGGGGTTGACACTTATTAACTGTGATAAGGATTATTAACTGTAAGTCGCCATTTGGTTAATGTATGGGACAACGCGTCTCTGAACAAAGACACGCTTGATTACACATTATGAAGAGAACATGAGGGGACACATTAGCAGTGTTTCCATCCAAATGTTGTTCTTTTGTATGGGAATTATGATATATCACCTAGAAAAGTTTTCAAAAAAAGGCACTCGCTTGATGTGGAAAAGCTGAGCTCGAGCAAAGGCATTATTGCGACACACGTGAATGGAAACACTTTAATTCTGTGTGGAAATCCAAAAGTCTACCACTCTTCTGAGACGGAATCCCCACATGTCCAAGGGAGGTATTGGAGTTTCAAGCAGTACAACGTGACCACCAGTAGGTGTCCTAAAGGGTCTATAAATGTCTCTACAGAATTTTAAGGAGACCACATGTACCCTACCAGTCAAAAGTTTGTACACAGCTCTCATTCAATGTGTGTGAGAATCTGTGTCCAAACCTTTGACGGGTATAGGGTACATCAATATGTCCGTTGTGGCAAAGACATGGCCTTGTTTTCCTTTTTCACACACCATTATAATGTTCTTATTTTGTTCATAATACCCAATTACTGAATGTCAAGAGTTTTTCTTCCAAATATGATTCCATTTGAACTCTCAGACTTACAGACCTACTGTATATGGCCTTTCAGGGATAGCCATTTATGTGTTTCTGGTAATATTATTACCCATTACTCATTTTGTATGTCCGTGGCAAAATAAATAAATAAATACAATTGTCCACCACAAGCTAGCATGGCGAGGATCCCTGATTGCAGCTTTAAACGATATATAACAACATGATAATAAAATAATAAGCCATCCTGGCCAGTTTTTAGTTGGCTACAGCAGTGGTTCTCAACCTGTGGGTCGGGACCCCGAAATTATGTTGGGGGGGTCCCCAGATGATTAACTTCATGTGCAACACTGCTTTCTCACTCAACAGTAAACAAACCAACGTAAAGTTTAGGTGTATAGAGGGTTTATGCACATTTCTAAAGTGACAATTTAGGGTCTTTTTAACCAAATTGTCAAATATTAGAGACAGAAATTGTGAAATTAGCCGATCTACATGAATAGAACCGTGATATACAAATGTAATGCCTCAACTCTTTCAGTGCTCGTCAGGGTGTGGGGGTCCCCAGTTAAAATATGATTATTTCGCGGCCTGAAAAGGTTGAGAACCACTGGGCTACAGCATATTGTACACACCTGCAGTCTAATGGAGCAACCTCCAGTGGACGAGAGGTCTTCCATGTCAGAACCACTGGATCCAGAAGACGACACACTGATCTGGTCCGCTAGCATCTTCTTAGAGCTGTCATTCACTGTCAAGAGGCTGAAAACAAACACACAGGCTTTCTGAACAACTGGCTTAAATGCATTATGTTATGGTTTTAAATATAACTTATGTTGCCTCTTTGGCAGGCAAAAGCGTGATTCGTTGTTGTACGATGCGGTCGTGCACCCTCAATAAACTCCCAACACGCCATGCAATGTGACGTGTTGTGAGCTTGTAGATCTAGGTACTGTATATACTGTAAGTCAATAGTAGCATACTTTGGAATGCACTGCCCAAAAACCTCTCATCTACATCTCGTCCAAAACAAAATTACTTTCAAAAGATACATGTATATCAAGAGTTATCTCGCCAAGTAACTTGTCAGGTACGTAACTGTTATGTGTGTATTTGTTTAATTTGACTGGACTGTTGGATTTGATTTTATAATGTTAATTCAGGACTAGAGGATCATTCATGTGTCTCTAATGGTGATCTTTAATAAATCACAATACAAGTTCAGAGGTGAAGCCACACTATGCACGTTGTCGACTATACATTGACGGTCTCCTTTGCCCAGCTAGAAATATACAGTAAATACTTCACCTATGAGTACAAAAGGTGCTTCAAGCGTGTATGCGAAGATAGCTAATGTTCACTTCTGTGTGAGTATGATTTACCAGGCGAGCGTATTTGTGTCAGGCGCTGAGCCGTGTGTACTGTAGGTCAGAAGTGCAGACAGGTTCTGTACTTACGAAGTGAGTTTCTTTGTGAGCGAGCGGTGGCTCCATGGGCCAGGGGAACACAGGTCCACTGGAGGCTCCAGGCGTATCGACAGCTCATAACTGTCAAACGACAAAAAACAACAATGCTGTTAGGATATCGATTCATTCCCCGCAGCGGTGGTTATATGGCTATTATGCTTGTTGAATTGTATTACAAGCACAGTTACTTAAAGGAGCTATAGTCAACTTTTTCTTGAAAAACGGATGCTAAAATAAAAATAATGTTTCGAAAATATTTTATAAAGAAATAAGCTTCATATATGTGTTTCAATTAAAAAATGAACACAAAAAGCGTGAAATAATGATAAAATAATCATTTTGGCCATTGTAGGGCCGACACTTTGTTTACATCCTAGTCTGTAGACTAGGATGTAAACAAAGTGTCGGCCCTACAATGAAAAAGTTGACTATAGCTCCTTTAAGTACAATTTTCAGTGATTTTACTTCTACTCCACTACATCTCAAAGGCAGATATGCCTGTTCTACTTTCACTCCACTACAATTATCTGAAAGCTTTAGTTACAAGTTACTTTGTATACAAAACATCGATTAACCACTTCAGCCCTACTATATACTGTACATGTCGGCCATTTGAAAATAGGCGATCTACAAGCTCACAATGTGTCGCAATGCAACGCATTGTGAGCTTTGAAAGCGTGTGAAATGGGACATTCTGCATAATGAGTACTGCATAACTTTTACCTGTAACAATGTTTCTACATTGCAATATTGATACTTAAAATGTGAGTACCTTTTCCACCACTGCCCTGCAGCAATCACACTTTGTGTAACCAGCTAACCTAGTTCAGATACTGTAACCTACACTATAAATACTGGATGTTATTAGAAACGGGCCACACCTTGGGTGAACCTGCCAGTGTGTGGACCACATTCATCACTGATAGATGAATGTGTCCAATTGCACAACTCAAGATTATACAACTGCCAGCTACTTCTTTGGCTTTCAAAATAACACACTCTGGAATATGATCCTATATGGGCCAATCAGATCATCTTCCTTCGCTTTTCTTGAATCTTGATATAAAAAAAATGACTGAGGGGCGAGGACTAAAAGGTGCTGGATCAACGATACCAGTACTTGAAAAGGCACGTCTTTATTAATAATTTAAATTACAATCCGAAACGTTTACATCTTGTCCTGTTTGTGTCCTGTGTTTATGTAAACCCTGGTCTCCCGCATCAGAGATCAAATATCTACCGCTCCGGCAAGAAAATCCCAACATGGCCAGGAGAGATGTTAACCATATCAGCTTCAGGCAGTACTACTTGGCAACCGATAGATGTTCTACCTGACATCTGGGTCTAGATGTCGCAACGGAAAAGTACTGTAGGGAGACCACCTCCAACCACTACAGATGTACTAGTTATGTACAGCATATTGCATTAACGTACTCTACCATACAGATTAGTTAAACTAATGTTTTATTCATTGAAATAAGTTCTTGTTCACAGCTTCAATTACTGATTAAACTCTTGAATGATGGAAATAAATTATATTCTCTTCAGTAAAGAGTAGCGACAGGGGGGGGGGGGGGTCTGAGTTAGGTGTGATTTTACTTGGGTTGAGTGCCAGTGTCGTGCACCTCAAATACCCAATCAGCTTGTAGATCGGCTATTTTCTGTACACGACGACTGCATGCAACTAACGTATAACAGAGCCTTCCACATCCACCTCACCTCTCCAGGTCAGTGAGCATCTTGTGTTCCCGCAGCCAAGCATCGATCCTGGGGTGTTGAGGCAGGTTGTACTGGGCACAGGAGGCTTGGAGCACGTGGATCTGGGAGAGAATCTCAAACTCCTGCAAAGGCGATAAATCGAACACGATGAAAAACGATAAGAGTGCTGCGCAGACGTACCATGGAGGACAAAACTGTCACTGCTCTCGTAACCTGCGCACTGCGCAGTTATGTAACCACGCTCAGGGGGACACGAGGCGGGTGACACTTTGAGCAAAGCAATAAATGCTCTCGAGGCAGGGGTCATCAATATGTCCACATACAAATGTGTACTACGCGGCAAAGACTTGGCCTGTCCGTGTCAATAGATGTTCTGTTTTACACTACACGGCAAAGACTTGGCCTGTCCGTGTCAATAGATGTTTTCTTTTACACACCATTATAATGTTCTTATTTATCATAATACCCATATTGAACATGTAAAGTTTTCTTCAGAATATGTATGACACTGATTTACGATGACACTATGGCACATTATGAGTCCATTGGTACTAGTGGATCTCAAACTGAGTGTGTACAAATGGAACCAAATGGACCCGCAAGCCAACTACAAGCCAACGCGGCGATGACCCCTGCGACTCGAGGAGAGAGAATGGGCGAATGGACAGCACAACAAAATGCTCTGCTGGTCTCTCCCATTCTGCATTGTAAAGGAATGCACTATCAGCTAGATTTACCTAGTCAAACATCCCCACACACACCCGCCCAGAGACAAGAATGTACGGAGGTGATAATGCTGGTGACATATTTGTTGAACACCTTTTTGCATTTGTAATGAATCTTTAAAAAAGAATGGTAATATTAGGCATGAAGAGAAAATGCTTACCCTTCTCCTTTTCTCAAAGTTTATGAGCCCGCCCTGTCAAAACAATAGTAAACATCCGTCAAAACAATGATAAAAACATAGCGCTTCACATGATTAACACTTTATCAGAGATTGATGAGAACAGAGGCTGAGAAGAACTCGACAGAATGTGATAAAAAGGGATATAAATAAGGGCGTTTGACAAGTAGACGCCATAAACTTAATGTGCTGGGAGAAATTATATGAGACATGGGCTATACAGTAATTATTATGTTTGCTAAATGTGGGGCCTCTGTGTATTGGCAATCACTTCCTCATGTGAATATCTACGTAGTCGAGTGGGTAGAGAGGCTGCATGGGAACTGGAAGGTTCAACTCTCGGCTTGCTACGTATCAGAGTGTGTCCATGAGCAGACACTTAACGCTGAAGAGACCCCCGATTGTGACACATTGTGAGCTGTAAGATTTAGACTTCTTTCCCCCACTATTATTCTTGTGTGACACTACAACAAAGTATGAAATGGCTTAGGTGTTTAATCAGATGAATCGGTTTAGTTGATTATAAAAAAGAAAAACATGCCTAGTGATTCAGGACTATTTATATTTTTAGAAAAAGGAATCGATAGCATAATGTCTAAGAAAATAATGAAGTAGCCTTGCAGCTCTACAGCTGACAGTGTTTACTTACCTCCAGGTTGTCTGGCAGGGCCGTGTCCAACATGGTGAGGACCGTGAGGTAGGTGCCCAGGTAGGGAACCACGCCACTGGAGGGGCTCTGCTGGAGAGGAGAGAAAAGAAAAAAAGCGGCAATCAGACATGATGTTACGTCGCTGTTTCCCAAAACAGTGGGTCATTTGTGGGTCACGGTCAGACCAAGTTGAACGGTCTCTATGGATCACACCACGTGACAGTTTTGAATAAGGAGTGAGTCTACAACAGCAGACGTATTCCAGGCAATGTTTTGCCGCAAGTAAACAAAATGGATAAAAATGGATTTGGGCCCCGTTTTGACTGTAATGAAGAGGATGAGATTGGGCTGGCAATCTGTAATGAAGAGGATGAGATTGGGCTGGCAATCTTCGCTGTTAAAACTTGGCATTTTCACAAAACTGTCTGCACAATAGATTAGCAGATTGATGAAAACTGTTTTGTTTCTGGTAAAGGACAAGGTAGCACACTTCTGTCAACACAGACGATGACTGTCCCGTTACTTTTTTTAACATGTTGTTTTCTGTCACATAAAAGATATAGCCGACGTTGCTCAAAATGACACGACTCCGTGGATTGGCTCTTCCTTGACCCCATTACACTGAATGACACAAGACAGCAAAACACTTTTATGGCAAATGGTTTTCACTACGATGTGGAAATGTCGATGTGGGACGGGCGGCCACTAAGGCGGCCCGAAATGGTATAGAATGTCATCGACTTCAGAGGAGTTTTACATGAAGAAAGTCAAATCTGCAGACTGCAGTAGAACACAGTAGGTTCGTGTTACAGCCATGAAGAAGGTACGTATGACTCATAAAAAAAAAGACCCGTCTGCTCTAATTATTACTGGCTTTTAATACCGGTAATCCGAGGCCATTTCAAACTTGTCAGCAGCAGCCTTGAGGGGGGCTAAAGATAGGTTTCAACTCCCTGCCACGTCAGACCCTTTAACAACCCTGAGCGAGCCAGTAGAGTCACTTGTGGTTTGGTTCGACAGAGTTGTGCAACATGAGAACACTTTGATTTCACATGTGACTTATGAGACGCCAGTTACACTAGCCTTGTGGGAATATACTAAGAGGACAACACACACTAACAGTGATGGAACAAAGGTATCCACATATTTTACATAAAAGTAAAGGTTACAAGTAAAGGTCCGGAATTCAAAATGTACTTGAGTGAAAGTACAGAAGTACGGTATTGGCATCAAAAGGTACTTAAAAGTATCACAAGCAGAATGTCCCATTTCAAATGTGTACAAATATTTTGAAAATAGACGATCTACAAGCTCACAATGGGTCGTGATGCGACGCATTGTGAGCTTGTAGATCGGCTATTTTCAAACGGCCGAAATGTATGTAGGGACTAAAATAATTGTAGTGGAGTAAAAGTACAATACAAGAATGATTAGGAACTGTTTTTCCTTCTTTTGCACATGGTTCCATTGTTACTTAAATGTGTGGTTCCCATAGTGTTGTGCACTGCCGCGAGACACATCCATGGTGGCATTGGGATTTTGTGACAACCACACATTATTACTGCAATATATATATACTGTACAAACAGTTAGGAGTAGGGATGGAGCTCGTTAATTCTTATTGATAATGATCAACTTATCGATCCTGCAATAATGAGACAGGCTTTTATTGAGCCCACTATTGAGCGTTTTCTAATATCTTGCGGAAAGACTTCCTCAAACTTTTTTTTATTCAGTAACCAAGTTTGTGGCTTACCACCATCTGAAATTAAATGAAGATGACAAAAGTTACAAATATTTTTGCCTATCATTAAAACGACCATTCATTAATGTGTTAAATGCCTATACTTTACATTTACTAAATACTAATACAATTTTAGACAGACATGTTTATGTCAGCGAGGGCGGTTAGACTTATTTCTTGACCGCCCCTTTCCTTATTGGCCGATTTGCTCGATAACAGGCTCGACAAGCCCAAAGCTTATTGATATTGGGTAATCAATACATTTGTTATCGAGTTTGTAATGGGTTCGGGTTTCGAGCTCCAGGAGTCATCTTTTGATTTACTATATCAGTGCTTTGTGTTCACTCATTCCCCATTACAAAAGCTAATTCTATACCCTACAGTATATGTTTACCCCTTTCAACCTGGCGTCCCTATTTTGGGCATCTTTTAAACTGTATGCATTCACTTATTTTTAATTGTAAATTTGTTTCAAACATTTAAAAAAATGTGTGACTGTGAGCTTGAGGATTTGTCCATTTGGTCTCACACAGGTGTGAGACGTTGACTTGCCCATTGGTGTGTTTGGGGCACAAACCGTTTTAAAACCACCCAATCCTAGTGCATCCTAATCTTATGTCATATTACGCCACGAAAATATGCAAATCTTTCAACCTGAGATACGGTATGTCACAGAGAAATATCCTCCTTTTCCATTAGAACAGATTGAAAATAACTTTTATAGTTGATGTTTAATATAACCATCCCTATTCTGGGGGGAAGGTTCACCAAAAATAGCCAATCTGCTGTTTTTGGGGTAGATGGAAAAAGAACTCATCAAGTAAAGTGCAAATCATGTCTGTTTTACTAAGCATAAAGGGTCTAAGTGGTTAAACTGAAGTGATATTGATGAATGGATTCCAAATATTAGCACATTATTCTAAGGCACCCCTGGAATGGCATCACGACACGCTAGGGTGAACATTGAACTTGACCTAGACGTCAGCCAGTTCATGGCTGCAGATGTAAAGTTTCCTCTAATGGAGGTATGGCTTACCATCTGTTTGGAGATAGGACACCACTTGGGAGAAATGTTATCCAAGGCAGGCTGGCTCCTATCCTGTGAGGAAAGATCACATGGGGGTTTGGGGTTATATTTAGTTCAATGTTACAAGTGACCACAGGGTGCCAGCGTCGAATAAATGAATACTGAAACTAACAAGAATCCCTGCCTTTCTCTGACAAGCAACTCACCTCTCAATTCAACTTCATTGCCACATGACAGGTGTAAAAGAATTCCATAAAAAAGTTTCAACTTTCAAGAAAGGGGTAAAAGATGGAGGATGAAAAAAAAATCGAATACATTGTGTGTGTGTGTGTGTGTGTGTGTGTGTGTGTGTGTGTGTGTGTGTGTGTGTGTGTGTGTGTGTGTGTGTGTGCGCTGCGTGTGTGTGTGCGCTGCGCACACTTTAATTACAAAATGAAAGGTTGGGTAGACTGTAAAAGAATAAGCAATAAAGCAATAACGTTTCGATTTTGTTTCACAAGCATAAATACTGTACATATACGCACGCATCATATATTACATAATCGCCCATCAATCACATGACTGGCATTGAGGGAATCATATCATACTGGTCACATATCATACAAGCTCACGTGTCACGTTGCGATCTGTTACTTATAAGCTTGTAGATCGGCTATTTTCACTATTTCTTTGTCTTACTATATAATAATATAATATAGCTATTTTAGCTATTCATTGAAGTATAGGGCTTACAGTAAGTGGTAGTGGTACAGTTAAATACAAGTTAAAATGACTTAAATGTTAAAATTGTGAAAAGAGTGACAAGTTAAACCCTATATCCTTTGTTGCACTTGCAACACAACATGTTGCATTGTGTGAGAGTATAAAGATTGGCTATTTGTACTGATTGTTCACTTATTTTTTCAGAATGTTCACCTATTATGACATGCCCAGAATAGGGACGCCAAGGTTCATGTGGTTAAAAATCACACCCGTGTGAACTGAGCGGTGGTTCCCCCCCCCCTTCCCCCCTGTGTGTGTGTGTGTGTGTGTGTGTGTGTGTGTGTGTGTGTGTGTGTGTGTGTGTGTGTGTGTGTGTGTGTGCGTGCGTGTGTGTGTGTGTGTGTGTGTGTGTGTGCCTGGTCTGGCCTGGCCTGAACAACAGCGCCCCTCCCTTAACATGTGTGGTCAGAAAAGGTTACTGCAGGCTACAGACAGACAGACACGCAGACAGACAGACAGACAGACAGACAGACAGACCCACACACACGGCCACGTATAGGAGCGTTGTGACCACCGCTCAAAAAAGAAATGTGTGAGTAACAAAAAAAAAACTAAAACAAACCAAAAAAAAAAAACATCCATTGAATAGCAGCACAGATCAGTCACACACAAAAAAAGATGACATTTAGCCTTTGTGCACAACACCAAATGCCAAGTGGCCTTGTCCCTAAAACTATGAAATTCCAGGCCTGCGTGGAGGGATTGCTGAGTCACTCCTCGTCTAATGCCACAGTCTGTAAACTCACCTCATCCCGAGCTCGCACTTATTATCCTTGCACTTCCTGCTCGTGGACTATTATTTGGATTCTGATAGATGCTAGTTATGTTACTCTAGATGCGTCGCCGTCGATGCCAGGTTTGACGTCTACTCGACACCCTGTAGTTACTCTGTTGCACATACTGCAATTGTTTTCTTAGCACTACAGTTCCTCAACCACTTACTTTATTATTGTTTGACTAGAGCTCATGCCATTTACTCTGATCTAGCACTTTGTTGGTTGCTCCGGATAAGAACATCCGCTAAACGCTTACATTGTAATTGGAGGAGTGAATAGATGGACCCAATAATATAATAAAGCTAAATATATATTTTCAATACTAAATTGGATGTGCTGAAAGTATGGTGGTACAGGACTATTTTCCAGCTATGTATTGTATAGTGAGTTTGCACAGTGCCTCGTTTGTCCACAGCTTTCACCAGGACAAGACTGAAGCATTCTGGTGTGAGTGCATGCGTTTGTTTGTTCCATCCGTTTGTTTGAGTGTGCGTGCAGGATATAGTTTCCCTGATAAAAGCTTCCTTTATAAAATAGGGAGTGTCTGAAAATGACTTCAATTGTAAATGGATTAAACAAAGCTGTGAGACACTTCAAAGCGTTTCCAAAACCTTTGTGAATCAGTTGACACATTAGTTGGTTGGGCTTTCATGAACAAAAGGCACAGGATCCAAGTCCATATTGACTTAGCAGTCTTTTCCCTGCAACCACCTCTGAAGAGAATGGCTGAAGGAGCCTGGGAAATGAGCCCTCGCTGTCGGACTCTAGCTTATAACTGACCACTGTGTTAAGCCATTTATATAAACATTAACTGAAGTAAAAAGGATCTTTTTAATAAGCAAGTAGCCAATCCACAAGGGTTGAAAATAGGGCCAGACCGTGTCCGATGCTAATCCTGATTTTGGGGAGTCCTAGACCACTGATGATATTTTGACCTATTAGTTTCCTTTTTTCCACCTTTAATAAGGACTATTCTTGTAGATCTGCTGTCAAAAATATGGACACATGGGCTGCATAACTGTCAATACCAATGCCTTCAAAAGAGTCAAATATCGGCCAATACATCAGCCAGATTGATACATTATATAGGTTTGGTTGTATAGCTGAAAACTGGTATTCTACTGTGAACGAGTGACTGCTCCTCGACTGCTCTTTGTTCTGTTCATTTAAACTAGTAACCATTATGTCCAACAGTAGTTAACATCACAGTTAAATATTGATAGATTTAACCGTCTGGCCTTCTGTAGAAGCACCATCATCACTCTGCTATTGCCAACTGGTTGCATTTTTTATTTGGTTTTAATAGATTTCGTTATCAAATTGATCGTCTCATCTTTGCCAACACAAAACAGCTGAAGATGAATCATGTGACTCAAGGCTGTACAAGCTGGTTTATGCAAATAGACAAATACACATATCTAAATGTCTGTAAGCAATGAACCACATGAATCCTGGCGTCTCTATTCTGGATTTGACATTCGGTGAAAATAACAGATTTATAAGCTCCCGACAAGTCGCATTCCGATGCACTGTGAGCTTGTAAGCTTGTAGTCTTGGCAACTTTTGGCCAAAGATATTTAGTGTACAGCGAAACAGCTAGGAGGGAGCCTAGTAGTGTATTGCCCTGACAATGTCAGGTCAACCAAGTACTGTATATACAGTGGGGGTTCAGAGACCTGAAATTTGAGTTCCACACATTAAGAAATGTAATACATGTTTTCTATATGCAAGACAAACTCAAAGATGAATATCTGTAGAATTATTTAAAAGAAAATACATTGAGCCTCCCGGTTTGAAAGGTATAACAATGTATGGGGGCTACAGGTCTAAATGGGTTAACTGGGAATTAAGACCTAACATTGTTTGTAACAAGCTAATATATCGTCGTTGTCGGGTGGAAACCTTGTATGTCCAGAACCGTTTGTTTTGTATTTATCATTTTTAAAATGATTTAAACTAGTGAAAATAGCCGATCTACAAGCACACAACACCTCGTACCGCGAGGCGTTGTGTGCTTGTAGATCAGCTGTTTTCACTACTTTTGTGTGACAGTCTTGTGTGATGAAGCAGGGCTTTACTTTAAGAAAACATTTACAAATGTGAAATTGGAGATACAAGGTTTCTGCCCGACAGTGACGATATGCTTTCTTGTGGAGCTGATTTTGGCTTCTTACCTCCACCAGGATCTCTCTGTTGGAGAGAACACAGTTCTCATCGGGGAAGGTCTCCCATAGGTTGTCAAAGGTCGCCATGCTCTCCCTGGAAGAACAAAAAAAGAAATAAAAAAGAAACAGCCATTTATTACAGTGGCCAGGAAGTATGGAACAGTCGACAGTCTTAAATTCCTAGACCTATCTAATTAGGTCTCATTGTGTCATAAACTTTAAAGGTACACTTAACTCAAGTCTGTCTTTGCATAACTGGTCAACGGGCTAGACAATTACACATAAAAAAAAGTTGGTCAAGGACCATGTAGCTCATTACATGTTCACCTTTTTGGTGGGCCAAGACGACATGTTTACAACAGAGAAAATGAACATCGAATTTTATGGTTCAATTATCCATTACATTGTCAACTTTTATTGGCATGTTTCAGGTCCCCGAAGTGACATCCACTTCACAATAAAAGTGCAACTTTTGCCGGCTTGCAGCTTCAGGTCACATACATCTTACATAAGAAGTTCATCGCCCTCATTAAAAGAATGATGACGATGAAGAACATGTGATACAAGGTGATACAGCCATAGAGCTTGGGATCAAATCCAGAGGTTTTAAATGTCTGACTCAGTTGTCATCCTGTCCATACACGCTTGTATTACAGCAGCAGTGGTCTCCTGGCCAAGAACGGGCCATACATACATTCCAGATGAATCAGTGGGATCTTCCAATTAAGCCCGATTTAGATGTGTGCTGGTGTCTGACACCGAAAATAGCCAGTCTTCAAAAATCATTGCAGTAAGTTCAACGCGTTGTGACCTTGTAGACTGGCTGTTTTTTGGTGCGCGACAACCGCACGGAACTAATAACTAACTAAAGGTTGGCACATATGAACCCGAGATGGTGTGTACAGTATATACCCAGAAATGTGTCTCTTACCTGTTAACAGCAGCCCAAGTCTTCCTCAGCCTGTAAACAGCATTGGACTGAAGGGCAGAAAGAATGGCCCTGAGAGATGATAAGTTCTTTAGCTGCCGACATTCCTGTAGGAGCAACAAGTGAACAGCAATTGTTGGAATTCAGTACAATGAACGTATGGCTCTCATGCGACGAGTACCGGTATTAAACAAGGATGTGTTTTTTTCAGTGTTGTATTTTGAAGACTCTATTCACAACAGGAGAGCCCGGATGCTCTCTTGTTTTGAATTAGCTTCTGATCGGTCTCCCAAAGCATGGTTCAGGGATTCCAACACTGTTACAACACTTGCTCATCTGGCAAGCTAGTGTGGTATCCTGTTGCGTTGCAAACATGGATACATGGATACAAACAGTCACACCATATACATGATAGGTCTAAGGCTGTACAGGAATATACATCTTAAATCAAAACACAGCAGCACACCAATACAAAAGAAAAGTCAGTTTTTACATCACGAAACACACTTCATACACAAGATGTGATTATTGCAACACGCTCCTTTGCTGATCCCCACCCTCCATGCAACCAGGAGTGAACAATACCAGGTGTCGTGGTGTCTGTGTGTGTGCGTGTGTGTGCGTGCGCGCGTCTCTGTGACTCGCTGGAATGCATTTTTGGAAAAGGTGAATGAGGTGTGTTCAAGCTAAGCCAGGGTGTTAGGTTTGAATCTCGGCCCACCCCGAGTTCCCCCCCTTGTCACCAACCTGTGCCACTCGGATCCACTTCTCTATGATGCGGGCCCTCTGTGCCGGGCTGGTGGGGGTCCTGCGGGAGGAAGGGGGGCTGGCGGTGGCGGGGGTGGGCCGGCACAGCAAGGAGGTGATGACCCGGTTGGTGACGGCGTTGAACTGGGCGATGGTGGCCCGGGTGGTGGGGGACATGTTTGGCTTCTTGTCCCTCTGGGACCACACGCAGCCCAGGCACTGGTAGGGAACCAGCTTGACAAACAGGGCCTGGGGACACGGTGAGAAGGGACCAAGTGGTGGAAAAAGCACTTAAGTAAAAGTATCAATACTGTAATAATGTAGAAATACTCTTGTTGCAAGTAAAAGACCCGAATTCAAAATTGTACCTTTTTTTTATTGACATCAAACAATATTTGGGTCTGAGATGCAGTGGAGCAGAAGTAATGGAAATCTGAAATACTCAAGTAAAGTACAAATACCTCAAAATTGTACTTAAGTAAATGTACTTAGTTACTTTACACCACTGGAAGGGATAAGGATTAAGTCGGTAGTATTGTGTCCCCGTTGGTAACTTTCCGATAGTGTTGGAGTATTAAGGTTTGCAATATGAAGCAAATCTAATACCAATGCCATCTCTAACGCAAGCATCTATTACTCGAGCCCAATGTTACACTTAAACATTACATATTTTTAAATGAGCGGGAATAGCTGATATACAAGTAGATTGCCATTTTTTGAAATTCTTTTACGTTTTTGCAAGAATTCGCCAATAATATTTACAAAAAAGCTCAAGCTCATTTCCACTGTGGCCATTTGAGTGTAAATATAGGTGTAAGTGTAAATGTGCATGTGTAAATGTGCATGCGCACCAGGTTGCAAGTGGTTACACTAACAACCGCCCCTGATTGAGGTCAAGTCAAAACTCGAGGTGACAAAGCCTGGTGACAAAGCCCTTTTCAGAGCCTTCCCTCTCACTTACAGAGTCGAGGCGGGTGAGCTGCTCTGCGATGGCGTGCACGGGGAAATCCATGATGTCACCTGCTTCCTGATCGGTCTCACTATCCAAGCCTTCCGAGCCGGAATGGCGTTCTTCCTGTTCCACATCTGCCTGGGCAGAATGCCTTGTGGTCTCCATTTCTGGAACAGCGTTAACAAATCAAAAACCATGTGAAACAGTATGGATTACATACCAAGCATCTAATTCTGGGACATATACATGCCATGAGCAATTCATTTTTAAAAATATAATAGAACTAGTCCATATCCGTTCTGGGATATACACGCTCATACATCATCTACCACGCACGCACGCAAATAGCAGATTTACAACCTCGCAGCGCTGAACGAAGCAACACATTGCGGGCTTGTAGATCAGCCATTTTCACTATCTTGGGTCCCGGGCAAAAGTCTTGAGCTAAAACTTTTGAGAAGCACTGCCTTATAGAGCGTAACCGGAAACAAATTGGACGCCAGAAGAAGATTCACAATGACATGTGCGGACTGCGGAGGCGAAGCTTACCTTGCTTCTGGAACCTCTTCAGCAGCTCCTCTGCCTGGCCGGCTAAGGAGCAGTAGTTGGGCTGGCAGCGCATGCTGGTGGACACGGCGGCACTGATCTGCAGGTGGTCCAACAGCAGCCTGAGAGGCGAGTGCAAGGGAGGACAACGGAAGTCCTCGCTGTACTCGTCCAACCACGTCTGGAGCAGCGTCAGTACCGGACTGGGGAAATTCACATTCAAGAGTCTGTTTAAAACCTCTCGTCTCAATATTCAAACTTTTTGTGTTTTTTTCAAAGAAAGATCTAAGAAATTCAATGAATTAGAAAAGAAATGTCTAAGAAGTCGTGAAAATAGCTGATCTACAACCTCACAATGCGGCATGAAGCGACACGTTGTGAGCTTGTAGATCTGCCTTTTTCAATAGTTTGGGTCCTGGGCAAACGTCTAAACTCTCGTCTACATATTTTAACTTTTTGTCTTTTCGTTAATTAACTCCCTACTTCATCATACTACAGTATCACACAAAAGCATCGAAAGTAGCAGATCCACAGCATGAAATGCGGCGCGAAGCGACACATTCTGAGCTTGTAGATCTACTACTTTTAGAATAACACACGCTTTCATAAGGCATGCAGCATATGGGTTGAAAAGAGGGCTGTCATGGGAAAAGTCATCCACCCACCTCCAGTAGCATTCACTGTTGTCCATATCTGAGGCGGCATTGTCCCTGCAAGACACAAACAGGGACAACATTCACACAGGCACTGTGAATGGACCACTGTGGGTTTGGCCACACGCCTCTCTCCACACAGCGAAATCCTCAGGGTTCATCTAGTTCTGAGTGTACAGATCTAACCTCACATTTGTACACTCACAGAGTTACAAACGGATGGATTAACACTATGTGATACTGATAATGTGACTGTGTATTAAGTTATTATAGTATTCATTACATTTTTTTTTCTTCTTTTTAGTTTTAACACTGCATGTACTTTTTGTTTTAAGAATTGATTTTAGTTGAAATTTAGTTTGAATCTTTCAGGTAATATGAGGAAAATATTTGATTTCTAGAAGCTGAAAAGGGTAGGATGGAATAAAATACACGACATGATATGGTGGGGGGGGGGGGGAACAAAGATTACATGCAATTCCATATAGTTTTAGTTAATTTTAGTTTTTGTTTTGCATTGTTCACTTTAGTTTTTACTTTGTTGTTTTCTTACAATAGTTTTTATTAGTTAACACAATTATTTTGTTTAGTTCGCTATAATAACCCTGCAGTCAATTCCCTTGTACTGTACTTTATCCATTTTAGACTTGGAACCACTTTAACCACTATTTTATGCTTTAACTATAAAAAAAAGAAATAGCAGACTACAAGCTCACAGTGCGCTGCGAGCTTGTAGATCTGCTATTTTTGAACAATTCTGGATTTCTTTTTTGCATTTCTTTGAATATATCTTTTTAAATTCCCTGTCTCTCTGCAAGCACAAACCTGCTCTGGCAGCTCTGCTGCTAACTGCACACCAAGGCCACTCTGGATGTTTGTTGAACTACACAGACTTAACGTAATGCACACCTGCAAGGTGTTCATTATCAGGACATCAAAGATGCTCGAGGACTGCTGCTTTGTCAGGGCGGCTACTGTAAGCCTATGTGTAATACAGCCCTAATGCAACGTGGTGATTTAGCTTATACAGCAACTTCAAGGACGGCCTTTTCATCTGTGTCTTTGAGGGTCTGAGGGCATTCACACCAAATATTTGATTTGAAGAGTTGAATGGAAGCGGGTGGCAGTGGGCCCCATTCCCTTTTGAATTAAATATTAATGGTTCCAACCTCATAGTTTCTGAGCCAAACTTTAATAGTCAATTTGTGGACTTGGAGTGAGTCAGTCATTGTTCAATCATTAAAGTTCACTGGTGCCTCCTTCTGTAGTACATTAAAGTACATCGATGTTGAACTTTAACGTGCCCCTGGTGAAAGGAAAGCCCACCTTTAGTGCAAAAAAGGTTGATGCACCAGTTTTGAGACCCAATCTCGTAATTTTTTAAACCCCCCACTCCTGGGTGTTTGATAGTAAGTGATTGCCATGAATGTGTGTAACAAGACTGTTTGGAGAAACATAGGAGTATAGGAAGGGGAAGGTGCTGTTCATTACAGTAGGTGAAACTGTAACCAAGAGAGTTAAAAGACAACATGATACATGGATAGAAATAAAGATGAGGAAAATGTTTTACTGTGTGCATGTGCATGCGTGCGTGTCACTTTCAATAAAAGGCAAGAGTTATGGCTGTACTGTAACCAGGTTAGTTGTTCGACTAAACATTAACTAGACAGAAACTAGGTCGATGGATAAGGATGTAAAGAGGGCAGTCAAGGAGCTCAAATGGATGATAGTAATTTTCCTCTAAGGTTTTGTGTCAGGCAAATGGGTGTGTAGTACTGTGTATACAAAATGTATGAAACATCAACATCACCTTTGTCTGTATGCCTAGTAGTAGTCCATACCTAGTTCAGACCACCGCAACGCACGCTTCTGATTGGTTGACGCGTTATCTACACTTTTTGTGACGTCTCTGCTCTGCCAACTTGCGCAGCGAGGATGCATCTGGCTATTATAGACAACGTATGGAACTTCCATGTTTTTCAGACACAAATACAAAATGTATTATATTTTTTCATTAATGTCATGAACAAAGAAAAATCGAAGACATTCCATAAATCAGGAAACCGTGTTTAAGAAGTAGTGAAAATAGCCGATCTACAAGCTCACAACACGGTGCGAAGATTGGCTGTTTTCACTAGTTTGGGTCCCACGGGCAAACGTCCGATTTCTTTTTTTGGGTCACACAAGCTAAAAGGTTTAGGAACCAGTAGGCCTACCTCTGGAAGAGCATCTGGATGAGCGTGGCGGTGCTGGTGAAGGTCCTGTACGTGGACAAGAAGATCCGGCAGTAGTCCTGGTCCTGGCAGCCAGGCTCCAGGAGGTGGCTCACCAGCCGCTCCAGCGTGGCCGCCTTCAGCCGACGCACCTTGCAGGTGCGGTACTTGACGAAGTCGTCGTTGGCATCGCCACCGCCGCCTCCGGGGCGGGGGGACAGGGGTGTGCGCCGGAGGGTGACCCCGTACACCACCCCATCCTCGGACTCATCACACCACTCCTGAACTGGGTTCTGGAAAAACACAGGTTGACAATGTTTTAGGGATGGGATGATAATCGTTATTATCGTTTATCGTGATAAAAAAAATTGAAGATTTTTTTTTTTGTGAACTTGTCCTCCGTCATATGTTGGGATCAATTCACCTTTGATACACGCGCCATTTTTTTTTTCGCTCTACAAAATGTCTTTGGCTCACAACGCATCGTGACCAGTTGTGAGCTTGCAGATCTGTTTTTTTTTGGGGAAATGTTCTGCCCCAGAATATGGATGCTGGGGCGATAATATCGAATATTGCAATTATTTTGGTCACAATAATTGTGACATGACATTTTCATATCTTCCCATCAATAATGATGTTATCGTTTTGTTATAGCACTGGTTTCCAGTGGTGGGAAGTAATTAATTACATTTACTTATGTACTGTACAATTATGAGGTACTTTTACTTTCCAGAATTTGCAGACTTTGATTATTCATACAAAACATACAAGACGTGGAATCATTATAGGTTAAGCTATACCAACACATAAAGTAATTAAAATCATACCCATATTTACCAACTGCAACATTAAGTGATGAACACATTAATGCATTTTAAATACTACAATCCAATGATGTTAAATCGACCATTCTGTATAATGAGTACCATGTACTATGTTTGTAATTAAAGTATATTTTGATAGCAATACTTTTGTACAAAACATACAGATCACAACGTTAAATCAACACTGAAGATTACACCAGTCCGTAGAAGATGCAGTCATACACACTGGGAAAGGGCCAACAGCTTGGATATCCTCCAGTGGTCTAAAATAGCCCTTTCTCCTTGAAATACACAGTACGGTTCTGGGTCAACACAAAATATATTTAGTTGAGTGACTGGTCACAACACTGGAGGGTCAGAGGCTAGACCTTGAAGTGGTAAAAATAGCAACAAAACCACCATGACCAAACAGCTTGCATGACCCAGCCACACACACACACACACACACACACACACACACACACACACACACACACACACACACACACACACACACACACACACACACACACACACACACACACACACACACACACACACACACACACACACACACAATTCAAAACAACACAGCGATGTAAGCCTCCCAGTCAAAACCACCAGTCTCGTGGCTACGCAACCACATGCAATGAATCCTGAGTATTTCCCAAAGGGTCCATTCGATTACATTTGTAGATGTTGTACATTCTCAGTGTTGCAAATTACATTTTAATGACTAAAACTTTATTTTAACCAACCTGTATAACCGAGCAAGCACGTTAATACAATATAACTGTACTGCACAATGCACATCTGCAGTGGTTGGATGTGACAGCCTCCTTATGCTTCCACTGAGAAATGTAGACGCTGGTGTCGGGTAGAAGACCTCCTGATTGACCAAGTAGTACTGCCTGAAGCTCATATGTGCCCAACATCTCCCCACTGGCCAGTGAGGAGATTCCCTCCTGGGGAGAGCACTAGTCGTTTGGTTGAATCGTGTAAGTAAAAGTATCAATACTGTAGAAATACTCTGTTGCAAGTAAAAGTCCTGAATTCAAAATGTACTTGAGTAAAAGTACAAAAGTATTGGCATCAAAATGTACTTAAGTACCAAAAGTAAAAGTACTCATTAGGCAGAATGTCCTTTTGCAACTTTTCAAAAGTATCCACGAGTTTCCAAGGCCCCATAGTGCATTGCGCAGACGCTGTACCGAGCTTCTGGTGCCGCAGCCGAGTGTGATTTACAAGCTCACAACAGGCTGCATCTGCGACGCGACGTGAGCTTGTATGTCTGCTGTTAAACCGGAAGTGTGGTCCAAACAGGTCCAAATAATCTCCAGTAAACTCCCGCGGAAACAGGTGGATACAAATCTTTTGGAAATAGCACTCATGCCAGTGTAATACTATTCGGGTGTAAATTGGACTAGCCCAGAATATACCGCGGGGTATAAAACAGGCTATATGGCCCACTTTAACTCTGGGTATATATTTTGGGCTGGTGTGCACCGGCACTGCCCATAATAATGAAGCATGTGTGTAGCCTCAGCTTGCGTTGGCTATGACGCGTATGAAGTGCGTGTGTGACGGGGTGCCCTTACACTGTGTAGCATGTAATGACTAGGCATCCAGTCAAAACACAGCCAACAGCCAATAATTACGCAGTGTTCCTAAAATGCACATGCTGACATTAGCCAGCCTTTAATGTTTGTTTTTACGCTTTTTTGCTTACTAAGCTGTTAGTACCTTCAAATTACCAGGTATCGGGCTTCCATAAAAAAATAATGTTTGTGGACAAATACAGGATTAGCAAAGGTTAGTGCATCGTAGGCAAAATGTTCCGAATAGAAATACTAAACATTGTGTAAATGTCAGCAAGGTCTCCCGTTCAGGGCCGTCACTCCCTGGAAGAGCGACAAAAGGTTTTGGAGCTTTTTATCCTAAGAAGTGTATCATTCAAATACTGAACAAATATGGAACCAAATGGATCGATCCATTACCCAGGACTGTACTGCGTTAGAAGAACTTTGACTTGGACAATAGGTGCAACGGTTTATACTTGTTTTAATTGTGAGATATGATGTCATGGGGCCCAGCATCCACTTCACTCATAATAAAAAGAGGAGATATTGCACTCTATAAGTTTCAGGCAGCACTACTTGTCAACCAGTAGATGTCCTACACAGCACCTGACACCAGGGTCTACATCTCTCAACTAAAAAGTAGGGAGACCTTGGTGCCCGCTGGCCTACTAGTCCAGGCGCATACCACTTAGGGATTGCCACGTAGGCATGGATGCCTCGCGGCGTCGCCGGTTCAATTCCCGATCCAGATGACCTTTGCCGCGTGTCACTCTCCGTCTCTCCCCCCATTTCCTGTCAGTCTACTGTCCTATCAATAAAGGCATAAAAGCCCAAAAACAAATCTTATTAAAAAAAATAATAATAATAAAAAGGTAGGGAGACCAGACCACCTCCAACCACCACAGAAGTGCTAGCTAAGTGATTCTCAGGACCTCAAGTTTGATATGCATCAGGGCACCGACCCCCATTTGATACAATATTGTCTCTGGGACCCCCAATCCAGACTGGAAAAGGTTCTGTTTTATTTAACAGTGAGAGTGTACAAATGGAACCAAATGGACCCGGTCCATTTGGCACTCTAACAGTTACAGTCCCGTACATACAGTAAGGGTCCATTATTTTGGACTCCTGGTGGTCCCCCCAGAATTGATGTTGAGAAACAGATTCTCATCGATTTCTTAGTAGATTCATAGACTTGTTTGACACTTACTTAACCACTTCAAATCTTAAATCGTCGATACTTAGCAAACTTGACCTTTCACTCTGTACTTGGTCTGCTCTTTTTTATCTCTACACCAAACCTATTTGCCAAAAATAGCTTGAGAGCGTGTAGATCTGCTATTTTTGTCTAAAGTTCTCCTCAGAGTATAGGGATGCGAGGGTTCAAGTTGTTCATGATCCTATCACACAAGGATTTGTCGGCCCCCCTGTAGTAACTCTGAGGAACCCCTGTTGAAGACCATTGATTTAGATAAAACACACAGTAGTTTTCCATTACGCTAATGTCAGCCACGGAGGCCCTTGTTTGATTTCAGTGAGAGCCCTCTCAGTGCATTCACAAGAACGCCTCCTTCAGAATGCTACAAGAGCACTCCACGCAATTATCATGTAAAGGAACACGGGTTTATGAATGCAGCCGTTTTGAAAAGTTCCGCTGTTTGTTGAATGAAAGCGGGATTGTCCGTCGCATAATGAGACTCGGTTGTGTCGCATAAATCAAAAACAGACAAAGAAAGCACTGGAAAACACGGAGATAGATAAACAATCGCTCTCCTCTAGACTGTGACAACTGCAGTGACAACACGGTACAGGGTTTTTGTTTTAACTCAAGTTTATTAATAGTTTATAGTTAACTTAACACTGATTTTCACCGTCTTATCATAAAGCATGTGTATGATAAGTCTGTTATTTTCAACAACAAAAACAGACATATGCCCCAAATAACGCAAGGGTCAAGTGTCTTGCTCAGGGTCACTTGGCAGGGAGCGTGTCGCTATTTCGACGTGTCATTTGTTCGACGGCACGCAATTTCGACGCGCCGATAGTTCGACTTAGGGATCGCGAGATTTCGGCGCCGCTGTTTCGACGGCACCCTTTTTCGAAAAAAAGGACGCCAATGTTTCGACACGACAACTGTCCGACACGACAACCGTTCGACAAGGCGGCACGGTATTTCGACAATGAAAAAAACAAGTCTCCCTCACACACACGCACAGACAGACTCACAATGACAACGCTCGTACGCTCCTAACCCAGCATTACCCTCCTCCGACCCTATATCGTTTTTTTTGTTCTCTTTCTCGTCTCTCGTCTCCTTCGCTCTCCCTCTCTTTCTCTCGTCACACACATTGATTGATTGATTGAAGAATGTTTTAGAAGTTTGCAATAGAAAAAAGTACAGTTTCATGACAGTACAAATCGTCTGTCTGTCTCTCGCCTCCTCGCTTTCTCTCTCTCTCTCTCTCTCTCTCTCTCTCTCTCTCTCTCTCTCTCTCTCTCTCTCTCTCTCTCTCTCTCTCTCTCTCTCTCTCTCTGTGCGCGGTGGCACATGCTTAAAAGAACAGATCTGCAAGCTAATGTAGACTACTATCTATCCGACGGTGTTGATAGCTTGTAAATCTGTGCATGTAACCTTGTACTTTTTTTTTTAAACTCCATGCTCTGCAACTTTCTATTGGACACAGACCGGCAGGTTCATATGTGCATAGGCCTATGGCATATGCCCACAGCTAGGGAGGAGAGTATATTTTACGTTTATATGGGGCTAGTACATTTTGCACCCATATTACTGTCATGTCTTAATAATATGTTGCTTTTAACAAGTAAACTAAGTGATTGGTGGAGCCTGCTGCGCACTGACTGTGGCCATTCATTAAGCTACTCTTAAACAGGGCCGTGCAGTCCACACAGGCAAAATAGGCAGCCCCACACAGGCTGTGGGCCTCATGAGATTATTATAATTTTTTTAACCAACATGGGCATGCATGGGCCCCCGTTGAGCTGTTGAACAAAGAACAGTTGAAGTGAGGGTTAACATGAAACAATTGCTTTGGACATAGCTCATTGGAATCTGAAAAGAGCTTGGCTCTCAAAGGTGCAGACCAGATAACAATGGCCCTAATCACCCAAGCAGTTCCTTCATGTGTGTTCTGTGATGTCACATACATCTTTAAAGTGATCCCTGACTAGTAAGCCATGGCCCTAATCACCCAAGCAGTTCCTTCATGTGTGTTCTGTGATGTCACATACATCTTTAAAGTGATCCCTGACTAGTAAGCCATGTAGGCCTTAATATGTTATAATAACCCTCTTTAACCAAAATATACCATTCAAAACACTTACAATATATTCCTTTGAGAGAAAACAAGTTATATTTTCAACCCATGGGGGGAGCCATTGCACTGTTCGTCGCATGTAGTGATGACGTAGAAGATACATTTTGGCTGGACGGGCCAATTTAAAATGGCGGTGTAAACAAGTTTTAGATGTTGAATTAAACACTTTACTAACCTGGCAAAACATCCTACTTGATTGAACAGAACAGAAAAGCACCACACTACTAACTACAGTTAATCTGAGCTTCAAGACAATGTTTTAAATATTGTAAAGAGAACGTTGTTTAGACCTTCCATATTAACCTTATGGGCCCGACCAGCCAAAATGTATCTTCTACGTCATCACTGCATGCGTCGAACAATGCAATGGCTCCCCCATGGGTTGAAAATATAACTTTTTTCTCTCAAAGGAATATATTGTAAGTGTTTTAAATTGTATATTTTGGTTAAAGAGGGTTATTATAACATAATAAGGCCTACATGGCTAACTTGTCAGGGATCACTTTAAGAGGCAGGGGCGTGCAGAGACATTTTGAAGGGGGGGGGGGGGGGGGGTGCTCAAGTGAAAAAAAGGGCACCTTTTGGAACCAAGCATTGGTAATTCAGTGTTTGGGGGGGGGGGGGGGGGGTTTGAATGATGTCAAGTGGCCGGCACTTACACATACATTACATGAGTTAACAGGTTCAGACAATGGTCTATTGATATGCATACATGCCCTGCTGTGACATATCTAATAGGTATTGATATGCATGTATAAATTCATTGAATAACCGATTAACCATTTAATCTACGATAGTCCCTGAAAATCGCAGGCCCCCCCTGCAAGTGAAAATCGCAGGGCCCCCCTTTTGCAAATGATGGAGTTCTATCCGTCCGCCATTCAAGGTTATATGAGATACATAAAGGTTTCCTGTGTAAATAAGCCGAAAAGCTTACTAGGATCTCCTTTTAGTTGACCTTGGCTTGACTGTACTGTCATGAAACTGTACTTCTAATAAAGTCTTCAATCAATCAATCAATCAATCTATCTGGAAGAAGTTGCACATGAACTCTGCAGCCGCACAGAGGCACTCCAACAACCACTCTGACATGCTAAATGCTGGGTGCAGTAAATGTATTTGTCTGCATAAAGGCAATAATTGAAGTAGCTATGAATTGAAATATAATTAACAGGCTGCCTGTGATTTACATGTATTTATTGTGGTTGAGAACCACTGCAAAACAGGCACTTAAAAGTTATTCTTGTTCTTATTATCATTAAGGTAGTTAGTTATTTGTAGGTAATAACTCTGATATTCCCATTATGTTATCTTGTAACTGTAAAAATTCATGTGAGAGTGAAGCACAATTGCTTTTTCTTATTTTGTTTATATGGAATTATTTTTGAAAAAATGCTAGTTTGCATTAAACTCATGATTTATTTTCTCATATCTTAATTATTTGAAAATATTTTCAAATAATTAAAAACAAAAGTTTAGGAAACCAAATGTAAACAGGCATTACTTGCGACTCCAACTAGAAATTGGTCCGCAACCCACACATGGGTCCCGACCCAGGTGCCTCAAACTGGGGTTTGCCTGGGTCCTCCTAGGCCCTAAGCACGGCCCTGCTTATCCCGTCCGTAAAGATTACTTTACCCCACGTCCTCAGGTAATGTTGTTGTTGAGAGTGAGAGTGAGAGAGAGACAGAGACAGAGACAGAGACAGAGACAGAGACAGACAGACAGACAAAGAGAGAGACAGAGAGAGAGAGAGAGAAAGAGAGAGAGAGAGAGAGAGAGAGAGAGAGAGAGAGAGAGAGACAGACACAGACGAGAAAGAACAAAACACTATGGGGTCGGGGGAGGTATGGCTGGGTTAGGAGCGGTGAGCGTGTGTGAGAGAGACTTTTTTTTTTTTTTTTTTTGAAATACGTGCAGCCTTGTCGAAAGACCGTGCCGGCCAGTCGAAAGACCGTGCCGCCCTGTCGAAGGACCGGCGTCAGTTTTTTCGAAAAAACGTGCCGTCGAAACAGCGGCGCCGAAATCTCGCGAACCCTAAGTCGAACTATCGGCGCGTAGAAGTTGCGGGCCGTCGAACATTTGACACGTCGAAAAAGCGAGATTTCCCCCACTTGGCACAGAGCGACATACAGTGTAGCTGAATGGTTAGGTAGCCTGCCTGGAGAACCAGAGCCCCTGGCTGTCCCTGGTTCGATTCCAGGCCAGGCTAGCAATATCGATGTGTGTCCCTGAGCAAGACTCTTTCCCTCACAGGAGGAAATGGGTATCTATTAACCAGCCAACACGAAGCCTGCGGCTCGCACCTGGTACCTACTGATTGCCAGACAGCCACTGTCCTACAGCCACTTCTCCTCATTTTCATCAGTCATATAACATAAGAAAAGGCTCAAATTTCAGACTACCGGTACTTCTGAATTAGCGGGGGTACTACTGCTACTACTACTTTTCCTCATTTCCTTTCATATAACAGACAGTACAATGCCACACTCTCATAGAGCGAAAAGCTCCAGATTCAGACGTCTCTGAATGCTAATAAAGGTTTTCCAAGGTTTCTTTCAATGTTCAAAACATGGGCTGGAGGCCATGCCTCAGACCTCCTTATTATCTAACTGACTCCATAGCAGATGCAGATTCCAGATTTGTTTCTTGTGTGTGGGGAGGTTTTGTGGGCAGTCTACATAATATCATGTCTTCTATTCCAAGCTCATCAATGCACCAAGGACACATGACAACATTTCTCACCTCTTAAATTATCGGTTAACGAGGGGGGTTAACCTTACACTTGATGGAGGCGAGAGCACATGTACTGTAGGTGTAGGCCAATGTGCTTTACATTCTTCAACTCTGAGTTTGTACAAATGTAACCTGAAGGGTCCATTTGGTTACAATGGCACTCTCTCAGAGTTCCAAGTGGATATATTTAATTAACACTGAGGATTGTGGGTAACATTACACAAACATGCACACGAGACCTATAGGCTATGTTGTGATTTGGGATTCTCATAATATAGGCTTATACTGTATAAATGTTGGAAATAATCATGCAGTTGTGGAAGCAGTCCACCCTGGTTAACTCACCACACTCGGTGCCGCGCTGTGAGCTTGTATTATCTGCCATTTCTCAATCATTAAAGCATAAAAGAATGGTTAAAGTAATAATGCGTTCAAGGTCTAAAGGGTTGAACAAAAATACGATTATCAGTGATTCAGTATACATTTAATTTCACTAAGGGCTTCTAGAGTGTTGCAAATAGTGCTAGTTTTGAATGTGAGAAATTTACAATGTAAATGATAGGCCAATATTGTGCCAAGTATACACTGCCAATACACTATACAGTATGTACAACAACTATCAACCGCCTCCACCTCCACTCATAATGTCTTCACATCATGTGCAATTCCATTCTGCTACCTGTTGCCACCTTTCAGAAGTTCTCAATTTAAGTAATTTTCTTGATTAGATATGGACTACTCCTGTATGTAAATATCTGAAGTTGTCCCTTATCTGTTTGCATGACAAATGATCTTTAATGACAAATTTGAGCACTGCCTCCATTTTACACCCTCGGGGTTAAACTAAACACGGATGAAATGTTGCTGTGCAGTGTGCGGTAACACAACAGGCACTTCCAGGAAAGCATCAACAAAGAACAACGTGAATGCTTGAGACAAGAGACAGCTCCTTTATGCAATAACCATGTCACCAGTTGCATTGCACATGAGGGGCTGTTGTACATGAATTCTCCCCTTAAGTCTGACAGTGTACAAATGGAACCAAATGGACCTGTGGAGTCCCTAGATTCCACTTTGAGAACCAATGGTTTAATTAATTTGTACACTATCTCAGGAAGAACTCTGGATTGTGTGCATCTGTCCTCACAATTACCACTGGATCATCATGAATCATGATGCAAAAATAATTAAATGACAGATCATTAAATTATAGGCATTATAGGCACCAATTGTAGGCTAAAAGCACAGTCAACAAAGCCACACATGTTGGCTATTGTAGTCCACTGGATCTCAATGTGGGGTCCGACTTCGGGGACCCCCAGCCAGCTAAACAAATTGATAATTAACAGGAACCAAATTGACCTTACATCACTGTAACTCTAAGAGTTAAATTAACACTAAGGATTTCACTGTGGAGATCCCAGGGACCCAGGGAGATTAGAAAAGGCTACAAATTAAATGGCCTACCAGTAGGCCTATATCAAACTGAATTATTATTATTGAAAATACAAATAAAAAGTTGAGAATGACTGGTCACAGTCACAAAGCCACACATAGGCTGTAAGACTACAGAAAACAGTGGATGCACACTATAGCTATAGTATAGATCTATGATATAATGTTCAGCTGCCACTGCCAGCATGACCTACATACTTGTGATTGACCATCAACAGCTGTAAGTAGGATTTCTATAGCATATGACTGAGTGGACCCAGAAGCCAGAACTCTAGCCAGTTAACACAGAGTTTTGGTTGAAAAACCTGCCTGTATAGACGTGATCACAAAACCAGCCGTTGTATAAAATAGCCAGGCTTTATTTTATTTTATTAACTAGCCTATAAGTGGCAGATCATGTAAAATCAATTTAAAATCCACATCTCTGTAGACTAGTTTGACTTACCATTGTTAACTCCCATTTTCCCATAGCTCGTCGGGTTTATGGGGCGCTCTGTTCCATCTCTGCGATTTAAAAAACTGTAAATAAAGAATCCACTTCGCGAGGTGCAAGATCAGGGATGCATGTTGGTTATAATATTAAAACAAATAAAATATCTCCCTTTCAACTACATGTTTTACACAAATAAAAACACATTTCCCGTTACACTTCTGCTAATGATAGGCAGACATGGCCATTGCTCCAGGTGTCCCGTATGAACAGGTTGACTGAAGAAGTGAATCAAAGTGGCGTCTTCAGATGTTCCCCAGTCCACACAGATTGACTGACTGCAACGATACTGTCTGACAGTGACAGTTCCCCTCACCTGAAACTCTGGCTTTGTACTGTGGGTGGAGACCAAACGCAGGGGGCGTGTCTGCTGCTTCACAATGAAGACACCCTCTGCGTTATGAAAGGTGCACTGACTGCTAACGGGAATTTATTTGGAGGAATAAAATAAAACGTTGTTTGAACTAATCTGTAGCCTAATTTACCCATTGGTGAAAAAGAAGTAGGTACTCTCACGTGTTTTACCTAATACTGCACACTCTGTTATAAGTAAAAGGTCTGGAATTCAAAATGTACTTGAGTAAAAAGTGCAAAAATATAAGTCACAATGCCATAGCAACACATTGTGAATGTGTGAGCTTGTAGATCAGCTATTTAGGGCTGAAGTGGTATATTTAGTAATAGGCTAATGATCAAAATCTACAAAGTAACTAGTAATTAAAGTTTTCAAATAAATGTAGTAAAAGTACAATGTTTGGATCCCAGATGTAGTGGAGTAGAATTAAAATATTGGAAATTGTAAATAGCCTACTCAAGTAAGTACAAATACTTCAAACTTGTAGGCTACTTAAGTAGCCTACAGTACACAAGTAAATGTACTTAGGCCTATACTTTGTTACTTCGCACACCTGTAAGTCTATGTTAACACAACAGTGGTTGGAGGTGGTCCAACCACTCCAAATTAGAACATTTCATTTAGTTTTGTCTATCTCCTGCATGAGACATGTTTCATACATTAAAAACTGTAAGAGAAAAATATGTGCTTTTGATTTGCTGTACAGTCTACTATAGACAGTAGTCCGCAAGGCTGCACAATGCTTGTGTAGCTACAATCTCTGCACTTCACTGGAAGGCAAAGATAGGAATCTCTCCAACTTGATCTCTCCAGTTAGTCAAGTTCTCATCATCATGGGTTATGGTTCACTGCAGGGGACATGGTCATATGATCATGACAGCTGAGTTAGACCGCAGATTTTCAAATGGCAGCCACCAGCGGTTGGAACCAATTGGAAAGGAAAAGAGATTTTTTTTTATCTTGCATTGTGAAATGAAACTGTAAATCTATTATTTATTTAGGGGTTTTGGCATGGAACGTTTTGGGAATCCCTGTGTTAGACTAGGCCTACTTGAGTAGAATCCTTTTTTTTAAAGATTTGTTTTGGCAGGGCCATAGCGCGCCTAATCGGCGCTCTAGGCGAGCTCTCTGGAATGCGCCCCCCCACTCCCGCGCGCGCAAAGCGCTGCGCGCGATTTTTGCGGGTTTTGCCGTGAATTTAGTCGGTTTTGGGTCGGTTTTGGGCTGGTTTGGGTCCACTCCCTCCATTTCGGCGCCCCCTTGGCGCCCTCTCTAGGCTGGCACTCTAGGCGACCGCCTAGTCCGCCTATAGCTAAAAACGGCCCTGTGTTTTGGGGCTTTTATGCCTTTATTGATAGGACAGTAGACTGACAGGAAATGGGGAGAGAGATGGGGAGTTACACGCAGCAAAGGTTGTTGGGATTGGGACTCGAACCCGCGACATGCTTTCAAGGCATCAGAGCCTATAGTGGTATGCTCCATGGACCGGTAGGCCAGCGAGGTACCCCAACTTGAGTAGAATTTTAATTATATTGGTGTGTCCTGTCATTCTGTAATCCAGTCAATCAATCAATCAATCAATCAATCAATCAATCAATCAATCAAAAAACGTTATTATGGACACATGTTCCATAGCAACAACAAAAAACTTTGATCAACTGAATGGATGGAAAATGGAAACACAATCACTCATCATATATACCCATATCCTGACCTACAGTATACTGTATGTCTACATGTCCTGTATTAATGACTCTCTGTCGACAGTTAAGGTAGGCCTACATATAATGCAAGCCTGACACCGCTACTGGGGCATAGGCCGTCGACAAGGGATCTCCAGAGTTTTCGGTCACTGGTATTATTTTCTGCCACCAAGTGGTCTTGTCTCTTAATGTCTGCTTGGACTCTCCGCCAGGTGTTTTTTGGCCGGCTTCTGTAGCTTGTGGTGACGCTGGTTTGTGTAGTATGAGCCTGTCCCATCTCCCATCTTCTTTGTGGTTCTCAAACGTTTTTGTTCTGTTTCTAGGACCCCCAGTTTGGCATGTACCACGGACCCCCATAATGCTGAGAGTTCCCCCACTGGTCATCAGTACATGCATTGCAAGAGGTCAGTTTATTCACCTGTCTGCAAGCACGCAAGCTGTGGTGTAAAGTATAACATGTACATTTTCTCAAGTTCTGTTTGGCCATTTGCCGATCTACAAGCTCACAATGCGTTGTGAGCTTGTATATCGGCTATTTTCTAAAGATTTGTATACATTTTATACATTTGAAAACTTGTGAAACGCATAATGTGTACTTTCTACTTTTAGTACTAAGTACATTATGATACCAATACTTTTGTACTTTTACTTTTACTTTTCCTTTTTTGCAATGGGCCTGGTGTACAAGATACACTACACCACTATGATACCCAAGTACCTGTCAAAATACTTTATAAACATTAAGGATGTCCATAATTACAACACCAGAGGCAGCACCACAGATCACTTCCAACCCAGAGTCAAAACCAACAAAGGGTCAAACTCGTTTTTCTGCTATACCACCAAAATGTGGAAAGCCTTACCGAAGGCCATAAAGGAGTGTGGATCACTAGCATCCTTTAAAATTGCCCTGAAAAACCACTTACAGGCAGCAGCCGTTCGCAACTGGTAAAAAAAGGAACCTAGCCCAACCCTAACCTCCCCTGCCCCTTCTTTGTATATACTGTTTGTTTAGACTTACTGTTTTCTTTTTTGTTTTTCTTTACATATCTACTGCATAGTACTGTGTTCTATTTGTCTGTCATTCAATGTTATATGAGATACTTCAATGGTTTCCAGTGGAAATAAGCTTAGTCTTTTCATGGATCTCCTTTTAGTAGACCTTGTACCAGTGAACTGTACCGTCATGAAACTGTACCTTTTCCTATGCAAACTTCTAATAAAGTCTTCAATCAATCAATACTTAAGTACATTTTGAATTCCGGACTTGTAACAGAGTATTTCTACATAGCAGTATTGATACTTTTACTTAAGTAAAGAATGTTAAGTAAAGAATGTACTTTTCCCACCACTGCACTGTCTGTCTGTCTGTCTGTCTGTCTGTCTGTCTGTCTGTCTGTCTGTCTGTCTGTCTGTCTGTCTGTCTGTCTGACTGTCTGTCTGTCTGTCTGTCTGTCTGTCTGTCTGTCTGTCTGTCTGTCTGTCTGTCTATCTGTCTTAACCACCTTTCAACTTGTTTATTACATCATATTCGATTATATTAAAACAAAACATTATTGTTCATTATACTCTCATGTAATTGACCCGTAAGGTTAACACTGAGGATTGTAGGCCTACTGTGTTCTCTGCCTGTGTCTCCCTGTCATTTGCCATATAGTGTGTGTGTGTGTGCGCGCGTGTGTGCGTGCATGCACGTGCGCATGTGCGTGCATGTTTGTGCCTCCGACAATGTGTGTCTGTCTGTCTGTTTGTCAGACTGTGTGTAGGCCTACGTATCTTTCCAGATCTGCCTTGTTCCCGTCAACATCTTGATGATCTGACCTGCATGTCACCGTCTTTACAAAGTGCAAACAATAGAGTCTGTGATAATGCGTCATCGTCACAACATCATGAATATACAGCCACACGCCACACACTCTTTAGTCACACAGACGCTAGCTTACGTTAGATATACGCAGAGGAACTACACATGAGCTATTCATCTCTCAGAACTGTCACAACACCTGTCTTTAGTGAATCCATAAAACTAGTAAATATATTATACACTGTAAAATCATCAGTGTTAAATAAGTGATATATTTCTGTTAAAATAAGTCCAGGGCTGCCGTAGAATAATTTGATAATATTTGGAATTCATCTAAATCACTACATAAATATCACTTCACTGTGCTTTGTAAAACAGACCTGATTTGCACTGTACTTGATGAGTTATTTTTCCATCTAGGGCCAACTCTCTTCACCAAAAATAGCAGATTTACAAGCTCGTGTAGACAGCTCACAGCGTCTCATCTCTTTAGTAAACAGATAATTCATTTTCAGGTCAGGATGCCAATTTCACCCAATCAAAAGAGAGATCTCATAGACACAGGATAAAGAAGAAGGAGTTTAAACAAAGCTGATATATTGTCTTTGTGGGATTCTCACTCCTGATTGGAGGAGTTTGGAACCCACTTGATGTATTTTCTCTTTACCAAACAGCTTGAGAGATGGACCCTGTTTCTGAACAGATACTCCATAGCGATGATTACTATCGTAATAATATATAGTTACTTTTTAACAATAAACTTTATTTTAACAAAACATAGCACCTACAGCACCTTTAACACTGAAGATTTGACTTTGTATAATGTAATAATAATAATTAATAAGCTTTATTTATGAAGCGCTTTTCGAAGCAATATAAAATACAGTGCATCAAATAAGCAACAATAAAATCATTACAGCAATAGATAAAAGAATAATAAAAACAACAAAACCTTAAACCTTATTATTTTTCTATGCCAGCCAGGGTTGCCTCCACAGAGGGACTGTTAGTTAGGCAAACCCTGTGACCCCAGTGACCCATAATGCATCACAATGTGAGAGAACAACGGCTATGGCTGTGTAATTTATCCCTTTCCCTTTTTTCATCTCCAGTGCTTTGAACACAGTGACGCCAGGGGTGTGGTGTTTTCCCTTCAATGTGTTTTATTGTTGACAGAGACTGCGTCATACAGTATACAGTATGAGCCTGAGGCCATAAAGACCAGTTTAATAGTGTGTACTTAATAATAAAAAAGAAGGTAAAATCCAGTGTGTGTGTGATTGAAATATATCAATAAGAACCCTGGATGCCAGAGTAGAACCAGTTGTCCACATATTTCACATTGGCCTGTTATCACGCCACCAGCAGGCCGATTTTTTCAAAACAAACAAACATCGCACAAATCGGTACAAATATTTCTATAGTCATGTGATCAAGACGGATCTGTCTGATTTTCCATAGGCCTATTCCATCCTAATTGGACAAGATTGCCTTCCAAAGTTTGGAGGAGTGGGCGAGAGGCTCGTTTCGAACAAAATGCCTCAAATCATGAATGCAGCATCCGATTTCTGTGAACGGCTGAGGAAGAGATGCCACCTTTTTTCACACAGACCTACCAGGAGGCCGATTTGTTGTTTTACTCCTATGCATTAGTCCAAATATCACGCAAATCTGTACAAATTATGTCTATTCATGACTGAATTCCTAACATTGCTGGCCCACAATAACCTACCTCACCTGGCGGAGACCTGCATATGCTCTGAGGAGCAGGCCTGGAATTTCGTCATTTTAGGGGCAAGGCCAGTTGGCCTAGTGTTGTTCAGTCAGCTTTGGCATTAAGGCCACTGTGGCCTCAGGTCATGCCATTAGTTTGAGGAGCACAAGGCCAAACTGAGGGGCAACGGCGGCCATGGCCTTCATGGCCTCCATGAAATTCCTGCCCTGCCTGCCCCATCTGTACACTGTTTGCACTTGCAACAAGGTGTTTTCAACGCGTGTTTCCTAAACCCACCACGATTGAGTTAAGACCCGACTCGCTGAAACGTCCCTCTCAATAATCTTAAGTATGAAAGTGCATATGAACGTTAGACTTAGTGCAAAGCATTACTGTGCCTACTACCTACCAATCCATTACAACAATACACTCAGAATACGGCCAAAGCCATATCCAAACTATAACAATTTAACTGATCAGAAAGAGTTTTTATTTTGAGCACAGTAGTGACAAATTAATAGCTTTCTCAGTACGTTTTTCTCTTTAGCAAAGTTACAAAGTTTTCCCTTTTTTAAGCAAAGTAAGTTTTTTTTTTCTTTCTTTCTTTTTCTTTTAGAACAGTTTATTTTAATAGCTGTGCATTGTGCAAATGCAGGCTTTTCTCAGTACAAGTTTTAAGATTGTCTTCATGCCTTTACTCTGACTTTATCCACCCTCCATGTGTCCGGCAAGGATTTCCGCCACTCCTGGAAGTTCTGGCGTTTCCGCGAGGCAGGTCTTAACTCAAGCCTGGTGGGTTTAGGAAACATGCGTTTTCAACACATCCACATTCCTTACGTGTAGTACGTGTCTCCAAAGCTGTCCACATTGCGGAATGCCTATAGTGTGTGACATCATCCACGCGCAACCAAGACTCTCAAGCCACAGTGCTATCAGCAACGGTGTCCCCAAGCCACTTGTTTGCACCATGTCTACGTTGTGCTGGAATGCTGATGGAGGACTACCCCGTCCTCTTCTGATTCACACCATGATTAACGCCAACAAGAAGGAGGAGCGTCGGCTTCCTCTCATCCGGCCTTTGTGACTCAGACTGGAGCTCACCAAAACTCCAGCTCACATAAGAGGCATTTGGTTTCACACATGGTAGGCTATTGGGTATTGGACGTCGATTAATTTTTAGTGTGTTTTTTTACCCCTAACACTGACCATTATGAACCTTTATTTATGTCACCCACTAGTGCAGCAGGAAATGTAATGTACACCAAATGTTGGTGTGGCGCTCTGGTTCTATATGCAGTAAATGTAATGTCTGACATTTCAGCCTACACAGCCTTCCTCAAAATAACAAAACTAAATAACCCACGACAAACAATAAACACTTGACACAGAGACAGCTCCGCAGCAAGTCAGTCGTATGCTATCTAGAAATCCTGTAAAGAGTTGTGATAATGCAGGCCCAAGGCTGTCTTCACAAGGCCGTACAATGAAGGTCACGCGACCTCACGTTTCCCAATGAGCCTGTGGCCTTAAGCTAGATGCAGAATAGACCAAAATGTAGAGTGAAAATCTTTAACTCAAATCTTTGCTTCTGCATGGGCCCCCCTGGAACAAAACATTTTGAGATGGGGGTCCGCGACCAAATACATATTTTGGGGGTCCTAACCACTGAGGCACATTCTACAAATGTCTTCTAAATCTTAACAGTTTTCTGAGAAAAAAATAATAATAATAATATGTTGCTATTCTCAAACGTTGTCATGTCAAGGACCCCCAAAATGATATGTATTTGGCCACGGACCTCCATCGCAAAATATTTTGTTCCAGGGACACCCAGAAGCAAATATTTGAGTTAAAAATTTTCACTCAAAATGTTGGTCTATTCATGCATTTGGCTTAAGGCCACACACTTGTTGGGAAACACAGTCGCGAAGGTCACAGGTGTGGTGTCACATGGAATGCATTGCTGATAGTTATTTACTTGTGCAAGAAACACATACCTCCTCACTCTGAATTTGAACCATGAGGCATATGATGAAAGAAGGCTTGACATGTATGGCAAAGAGAACATACTGTTACTTGCCTAGATCATTTGTTCTCAACCTGTGGGTCCTGTTATGAATGCCTTAACTCCTACATTCCAGGCTTGGTGGTCCCCAGTTCAAATATGATGATCATTTTGGGGGGGTCCCCAGTTCAATTAGGTTTATTTTGGGGGGTCGCAGCCTGAAAAGGTTGAGAACCACTGGCCTAGATGAGAGGAAGGTTGTTCAGATATTTCAGTCCATATTGTGAAATTAACCCGGAGTGTCTGATTTCTATCTCTTTTCACAGGTATACAGACAGTTTTGATATCTAACATTCCTGTGTCATTGTTTTAAAAATACAGGTCACATTATTACAATGTCATGTGCATGTCAGATGCATTCTGATCATCTTAGGGTAGCAGACATTGATATATAATAGAGTCTTTGCCTGCTCCACTTGTTCCGATGAATCCTCATCAAGGAGACATGCGTGCAAGACAGAGCAATTTGTCACACAGTGAGTCACACAGTGTAAGATGGTATGAAGAATTAAAAACACTGAAAGATAATTGGGTGGCATGCATAAAAAGAACACTGTATCAATAGCGCCCACATGCTCCTAATAGTTAGATTGGGTTAAAAGCAGTGAAGATTTTTCTCTTATGTAGCCTACGGTATATGCTGAGCTATAGTGACTAAAACCCCAACAACAACAATAACACAGATGTGATAAAATTTATGATGCACTTAATGCAACCTGCAACACGAAAGCCATTTAGTGGGCTCCTCATGAAGCTATTTGACATTTTCTCTAATCGCATCAGGGTAATGGTTGCACATACAGTATCAAGTGCATTCCAGACAGTTTCAAGGGCGGCCGCACCCACTCTCCTGACTCAACCACTCGGATAGGTTTACGCTGTAGCTGTGTGCTCCGCTTCCTGGAGACCGGAGCGAAAGGACAGCCTTCCACTCACAAGACCGATTCCCTTGGGGGAATCGCTGACGCAAGGCCACACGACCAGGCCAACAGCATCATCTGTTGCTCGTTCCCTCCGCTATCGCAGGGCCCAGAAAAATGTATGTTTAGTGGAAACATTCACAATATACAGTATGTGGTTCTCAAAGTGGATGTCCGGGGACCCCCAGGGGTCCTTGAGGGAGTTCTAGGGCAGTACGTGGTTCCCAAACCTTTTTATCTCTATAGACCCAAAAGAGAAATTAGACATTTGCCCAGGACCCAAACTAGTGAAAATAGCAGATCTTTATATACATTTATGGAAATTATTTTATTTCATTTATGAAATACTTTTGAAATGTGTTGAACCCAGAAAAATTTGTGACCCAAATGTGGGTCCCGACTCACTGTTTGGGAACCACTGTTCTAGGGGGTTCCCTTTGTTCACCATTTGTTCACTGTCTGAGTTGGGGGGGGGGGGGGGGGGGGGGGGGGGGCGGGGTTATACGTACTGAACTGGGGGTCCTTGAAATCAAAAGGTTTGAGGCCCATTATTGTTTAATTCAAATGAATTGTGAACGTGTGAAGGATGTGAAATTGGCATAAGTCTGCAAAGAATGAGGGGGTCCCACCGGGAGAGGTGTGGCCTGGTGACGAAATAGAAAAAGAAAGGAAAAAAACAACGGATACCACGATTACGCGGTAAGACACAAAAGACGTCTTATCCGTGCCAGAGAGGACAATTGAAGTAGGCTACGTTACATGTAGCTGCCGTCAGTACTGCAATGTGACACTATACATTTGGTTTGAATAGACTTGTCTAACAAGTATTCAAAAGGTTATGATATATTGCATAAAATATGAGCTGACTCAAGAAAATGTACAGGCATACAGATAAGAAGATAGATAGATAGATAGATAGATAGATAGATAGATAGATAGATAGATAGATAGATAGATCTGATTTGCACTGTACTTTATGAGTTCTTTATCCATCTACGGCCAACTCTCTTCACCAAAAATAGCCGATCTACAAGCTCACATCTACACATCTCATCTACAAGTTCACAACGCGTCACAATGTGACGCGTTGTGAACTTGTAGATCGGCTATTTTGAATGTATGATTGATCATACTGTACATACATGCATACATACATACATACATACATACATACATACATATACATACATACATACATACATACATACATACATACATACATACATACTTACATACATACATACATAATTGTACAGAATTATACCAAAATACAGGACGTAGGCTTCAGGAACATTTAATTACAGGGGTCACACAACAAAGACAAAGACGTGGGTTGACACTTTACACAACCACAGACTATTTCTTGTAACTTAAGAGGTTTTTAATTTAAAGCTAACATGGCTATGGGAACAAAGCTCTTGTTAAACGGGCCTCTCTGCATCTATACCGGTACCTATAGTCTATACTTACAGGAAGGAAGGCAGTTAGAGTGGGATTCTGAGTGCTTTGTGGTTTCAGCGATGAGTTGTGGGTGGGCTTATTGGGGATTGAATGCCTATGGAAAAATACATACATAAGAACAGGCTCGATCATGCTTCGACACAGAAGAAAATGTAGTTGGACAGATAGGTGTTTTCCTTTACAGATAGCAGAAGGCAGGGGCGCTGGAACTCCCAAATCCCAAGGGGAGCTGAGCCTGGAGGAGTTCATGCGTGCGGCCAAAGGCCGCACGCCGAAAAATTCACGTTTTTTATCCGGTTTTGGGTTATTTTTATTACGGTTTCGGGTGCTTATTCCCCTCACAACGGTGTAACAAGGAGCTATATAGTTACTAGTTATTTTAGCACACAGTGCAACACACAGCACGCATGCACACACACAGTCACTCACGCACACACTACAAAATCGGGTATTATTTTTGTAACAAAAAAATGTTTCTTTTTTTTTTTCTTTTTTTCCTCCCCACCACCAGGGGAGCTGCAGCTCCCTCAGCACCCCACTTCCAGCGCCCCTGGCAGAAGGTCTCTGCTGACAACGTTTTAAATGTCCATGCTATATGGTATGCTGTTTGAACGTGGCCATGTGCACGCATCCGCCTGGGTGACAGAAGACTTCTGGGCGAGTGCTGGAGCTTTGGCATGGGATCAACTTTGACCAAAACAAATGCACATACCTGGTTGGTTGTGGCCATATTTTCCCAAATATGGAGATAGATGTTTGATGTCATAGACCACATGAGGCTGACACAATATGTCCATATATGGTCATTCCCAGATACGGGCTATGTCCATATATGGGCATTCCCTGATATGGGCTTAATATTGATGACATATCAGCGTTCTCTATATATGAGCATGAAAGGATTGTTTAGTGTGGTTGCCCTAACAGGGGATCATCTGGAAATGCCCATATATGGACTTAACATTGACGTAAAATGCATGCTAATTAGGCCAGATGGAGAGGGACAGTCCTTCTGGAGGGGCCTCGGGCCGGCCCAGTTAGGGCCAGGCCTTAATTTCCGGGCCCGTTGAGAATGCTGAGCTGGTCGAGTCATCATTTTGATGTCATAACAGGTCAGATATATCCTTCTGCTGAGCTGGTCAAGTCAACATTGTTATGTCAGAACATGTCAGTGCAAATGAATTTGGCTTGGCCATTCATTTGCATCATTGTGATGTCAGAAGAGCATGAGGTGTGACAGACGGACAGACAGACATGAGCTGGAGGTTTTCATACTAAATAGCAACAGCCACACCCTATAATTCGTTGACTGGGGGAGTCCCCCCAGGAGTCTGTACTTGGCTTCCAAATTTACCTCAACACCCAAATCTCTGCACCGAAAAAGGCCCATCTGCATTGTGAGCATGTAGATCAGCTATTTTCACAAAATCTTTGCCTGTTAATGACCAGAATAAGAGATGCTAGGGTTGTATTCACGTGGCTATTTCCGATGGGTTATTTTGAACAGGAATGACAATTGATGTCTTCCATAACTGGGATTCGTGCAAAAGGATCTGAGGAAGAGAGAGTGGAGGATGGGTGTTACAGTAGTTCCTGGGCGCAGTTGCTCAGGACCCGGCCTGGGATTCCTTTCCGACCCGGGAGCGCTAATATTGGGTTTATGTATTATAAGTTGGAGGTAAAGATCATCTCCACTATACGAGGAGGTGATCCTATTGTCCTTAGTTATATAACAATAAGGTTTTTTTTTAAATCCCCACCAACCTATACAGAATTGTTTGGCTGAATCGGATATGTGCCCTCATTGGCATCAACCTACCCTATTGTGCCAGACGGTAATTTTAGTTGCACCAGGTGCACTTAGACGCACAGGTGCGATTCATCCATCACCATATCCATTAACCACCGTTGTACCCGTCTCTGTCTGTGTCGCTTCTATGCCATTATATGGAGATCTGTAATGTCATCAATATGAGGCCATACAGTCATCGCTCGGACGGTTCACACCGAGATTATATGCAACTCAGGGATCTGAAATATCCACTTGATCCGACTGACTCTGTACATTAGTCCCAAGGGTCCTCTTTGATATGCACGGATTGCACGCCAAGTTTGCGTTTGAGTTATGCAGGGGACAGACAGGCGGACAGACAGTTCTTGTTTTAGTTGTTTGTAAGAATTGTCTTGTCCAAACTCTCCTGAACTTGAATGCAGCTTATGTTGAAAGAAGTGCCCTCTCTGTGTAGAAATCCATGCCGTTTGCCACATCTCCAGTATTGAATTGATTATGCTTAGTTCAGTGTGCTGTGTATCAAGCACTGAAGATAGCCCGACCTCCAAGCTCACAACGCGTCGCAGCACGACTCGTTGTGAGCTTGGAGGTCGGCTATTTTCGGTATTTTCACCAAAGGCCCTTTTACAAATTTCAGCCCCTGCCTCTCTAACATTCTCTGCACGTCCCTGCTCGACACCCAAATCTCTGCACCGAAAAAGGCACATGTGCATTGTGAGCATTTAGCTCAGCTATTTTCACTAAATGTTTGCCTATTAATGACCAGAATAAGAGATGCTAGGATTGTATTCACATGGCTATTTCTGATGGGTTATTTTTGAGCGGTGCAAACCGCTCCTATAAGTGGCTGTGCGTGTGTCCGTAGCCTTTTTCCTCAGCGTTTTGCCATAGTAAAATGTGTGTGCGTAGCATCATGTTTGTCTAGTGATGTCATATGTCGTATGTCTGTAGCCTTTTTCCTCAGCGTTTTGCCATAGCAAAATGTGTGTGTGTCCGTAGCTGTGCGTGTGTCCGTAGCCTTTTCCCTCAGCGTTTGGCCATAGTAAAATGTGTGTGCGTAGCATCATGTTTGTCTAGTGATGGCATATGTCGTATGTCTGTAGCCTTTTTCCTCAGCGTTTTGCCATAGCAAAATGTGTGTGTGTAGCATAGCCTGTACATCCTAGATTTAAATCCTAGTCTGAAGATGTTATGCAAGCACGACCACCGCTCACTTCACATTGGGTGTGATTTTTTCATTTAGAACAGGAATGACAATAATTGATGTCTTCCATAACTGGGATTGGTGCATAAAGATCTGAGGAAGAGAGAGTGAAGGATGGGTGTTACAGTAGTTCCTGGGCGCAGTTCTTCAGGACCCTACCTGGGATTCATTCCGGCCCGGGAGCGCTAATATTGGGTTTACCTATAATAAGTTGGAGGTTAAGATCATCTCCACTATATGAGGAGGTGATCCTATTGTCCTTACTTAGAACAATAAGGTTTTTTTAAATCCCCAACAATCTATACGGAATTGTTTGTCTGAATCGGATACCGATATGTGCCCTCATTGGTATCAACCTACCCTATTGTGCCAGATGGTAATTTTAGTTGTAGCTGCACCCAGTGCACTTACACGCACAAGTGAGATTCATCCATCCACATATCCATTAACCATTATACGCATATGTGGTGCCATTAGGCTACATGCTTGGTTCTTAAAGGGACTACACCATGAATTTACATTTTTCCAATTTTTATGTATTTTCTTGGTGTCCCGCCAGCAACTTCTATCCTCACAAAGTCCTATTTCTGACCATTGTGTCTTTCTCAGTTTATGGGCAGATCTATGTTAGCATGTCTCAGAACGGTCCTGATTGTGAAAGGTCAGATTTGTGATGTCACAAGGCCTGAGAAGGAGGCAGGAGGAGCTGGGTGAGGGTTGGGGAGGGGTGGGCAGGCCTGAGAAGGAGGCAGGAGGAGCTGGGAGAGGGTTGGGGAGGGGTGGGCAGGCCTGCTGAGCAGGAGGTGTGGGGCCAAAACTGGCTCAATAGCGCAGTCCTCCCACTCAGGACAAGGTGGTACTGCAGCTGAAAATGCTCTGAAAGCCAGGCAGAAATGACAGGGGCTCTGTATTCAGGAGTGGTAATTTAGCCTCAAACCTTTTCAAAAACGTTTTTGGGACACAAACAGTGTTATATAAATTATTTTTAAATGCATGGTGTAGGACCTTTAAAGTGAGAGGCTACATGCTTAAAAGGCTACATGCTTGGTTCTTAAAGTGGGACCTGTTGTACCCGTCTGTCTGTGTCGCTTCTATGCCATTATATGGAGATCTGTGATGTCATCAATATGACGCCGCTCGGACGGTTCACACCGAGATTATATGCAACTCAGGGATCTGAAATATCCACTTGATCCGACTGACTCTACATTACTCCCAAGGGTCCTCTTTGATATGCATGGATTGCACACCAGTTTTGCGTTTGAGTTATGCAGGGGACAGACAGACGGACAGACAGTTCTTGTTTTTGGTGTTTGTAGGAATTGCCTTGTCCAAACTCTCCTGAACTTGAATGCAGCCGATGTTGAAAGAAGTGCCCTCTCTGTGTAGAAATCCATGCCGTTCGCCACATCTCCAGTATTGACTTGATTATGCTTAATTCAGTGTGTATCAAGCACTGGAAATAGCCAACCTCCAAGCTCACAACGCGTCGCAGCACGACTCGTTGTGAGCTTGGAGGTCTACTATTTTCGATATTTTCACCAAAAGTCCTTTTACAAATTTCAGCCCCTGCCTCTCTAACATTCTCTGCACGTCCCTGCTCGACACCCAAATCTCTGCACCGAAAAAGGCCCATCTGTGCATTGTGAGCATGTAGATCAGCTATTTTCACTAAATCTTTGCCTGTTAATGACCAGAATAAGAGATGCTAGGATTGTATTCACATGGCTATTTCTGATTGGTTCTTTTTGGAGCTGTGTGGAACACAAGCTCCCTATACGTGGCCGTGTGTGTGGGTCTCCGTCCGTCCGTCCGTCCGTCCGTCCGTCCGTGTCTGTAGCCTCAAAGTTTGGCACGCTACTCCTCCCACAGTTTTTGCACCACACACTCGCGCCATATGTCAAATCGACCGGCTTACTCGCGAATCGTGTGCTAGTAACTTGCTAAGAGAAAGGTTCTATAGTTTAATTGATATTAATTTATTAGTGAATTAATTTTCCCCATTGACTTATAATGGGAATTGCAAAAACTCACATTCAAGTATTTTTCTCTCGTAAACCATAGGAGCTACAGTTTCAAACCTCGGAGAGGAGATTCATAATGATTTTAAGAAAGAATCCAAAAATAATTACATCACTCGGCCTCATGGTGGCGCTATAACGGGCCACTTTGCGTTTTGCCCCGTAACTCTTGAACCGTAGATCGGAAAATAAAAATTCTTTTTTCCCTGGATTCCTTGGGTCAAGACGCATCTCCCCATATAGGCCACGCCCATTTGCGCCAGGATAGATTTTCCGCCATCTTGAATTTTCTCCAAAACACACTTTTTGCACCTTTTCCTACATATTTTCTTCAAATGTCACAAAAATCGGTACACATGATCCTGGGTGACCAGAGAGGTGCTACACACACACACACACACACACACACACACACACACACACACACACACACACACACAACTCCACTTCGAACAGAGGTTCGATTTTTTCATTTTGAACAGGAATGACAATAATTGCCCATAACTGGGATTGGTGCATAAAGATCTGAGGAAGAGAGAATGAAGGATGGGTGTTACAGTAGTTCCTGGGCGCAGTTCTTCAGGACCCAGCCTGGGATTCATTCCGGCCCGGGAGCGCTAATATTGGGTTTACGTATAATAAGTTGGAGGTTAAGATCATCTCCACCATATGAGGAGGTGATCCTATTGTCCTTACTTAGAACAATAAGGTTTTTTTAAATCCCCACCAATCTATACGGAATTGTTTGGCTGAATCGGATATGTGTCCTCCTCATTGGCATCAACCCACCCTATTGTGCCAGACGGTAATTATAGTTGCATTCAGTGCACTTAGACGCACAAGTGATATTCAGCCATCCACATATCCATTATACATACGTGGTGCCATTATTAGGCTTGTGGAATAAACTCCCTGTCGCACTTAGAACAACGGACGCACTCGCTAGCTTTTGCCGTGGACTGAAGACTCACCTTTTCAGATGCACCTAAACCCTTAGCACTACTGAAACACCAATGACCATACATGAAGCTAGTTAGCATTTGTTTTTAGGTTCTTTAGAACCTTTTTTCTTGACTGATTATTTTGTTTTCTAGTTAGATATTCATTTGCATTTGTTTTATTGCTGTTGATGTACTGACACATATTATCTTCTTTATCATTGTGATGTTTAACTGCTTATTGTAAGTCGATTTGGATTAAAAGCGTCTGCTAAATGCCTAAACTGCGTGGCGCATGCATGCTGTAGTGTAGGTAGGCCATCGGTTCTTAAAGTGGGACCCATTGTACCCGCCTGTCTGACTGTCTGCATCACCTCTATGCCATTATATGGAGATCTGTGTGTGATGTCATCAATATGACGCCATAGTACTGTCATCACTCGGACGGTTCACACAGAGATTACGTGCAACTCAGGGATCTGAAATATCCACTGCCACATGGCGGTTGTGGCACCCGCCGATCCGACTGACTCTGTAGGCCGACATTACTCCCATGGACCCTCTGTGATATGCACTCCAAGTTTGCTTTTGAGTTATGCGGGGCACAGGACAGACAGTTCTCTTGTATTTGTTGTTTGTAATTTCAACATTTGTTTTATCAGTCTATGACGTCAGTACTGTGACCCAAAATAGGCCTACTAATACAGTGACTGTATATAGAACTATAGGTAAACTGGGATTGATTCATGAGGTATTATGTCATCAGCACTGTGTGTCTGCTATACTATATATTGGACCCCTGCAGGGAAACCACACTATAGTACAGTACTTGTCCGACGTTATTCCTTCCATCCATCTTTCCAGATAACGTTTTTATTCCCCGCGCTTCTCCTCCTACAGTTTTGGTGACACACACTTGGGCCATATGTCAAATCGACCGGCTTCATCAGGACACATAGGGGTGTATTTTGCTAAGAGATAAGTTACATATAGTTTATAGTTTTATAGTAATGTATATACATTTATTTGTGAATTAATGTATATATAAATTGCTTTAATTAAAATGTTAACTTTTCCCAAATATGGAGATGACTGACATCATAGACCACATGAGACTAACACAGTATGTCCATATAAGGGCATTCCAAGATATGGGCTTAATATTGATGACATCAGGGATCCCCATGTATGAGCATGAAATGGACAAGTACTAACACAGAGATCTCCATATATGGCCATTAATGTATTGGTGAATACATTTCCCCCATTGACTTGAATGGGCAAAATTCTAATTTGCAATTCATTTGCAAGTGTGACTCGCGTCACAGCAACCACACTTGCAATTTCCAATTGCATCTTTCTAGTTTTGCAGGTGTAATAGGCACGAAGTATTTCGAGACCAGTCTATGATGAACTGCAACGTCGGTCATTTCCATAAATGGGCATAATCTGTCCAGACACAAACACATCTTTAAATCCTGGGTGATGTCAGTGTGATGTCAGGGCTCACTGCTTATACCTTTTCACCTGTTTTGTCAGTCATTTTCACCCTGATCACAATTCAGATCTCTGGCCCTGTGATGCATGCATGATTTCCTTTCATCATGCTATATAATTTAACTAGAGAGCTTAATGTAATCCCGATTACTTCTAGTCTTGCTTTGACACAAGTCGTTAGGCTCTTAAAGAATGTCTCTAGATCAGGTTTAGCTTACAGCTCACCCCCAAAAGGAGAATCAAGAAACGGATCGAGGACGATTCACGACTAAGCAAATGTGTGGATCTCTCCTTCCAATGCTGGCTGGTTCACCACCTTCACTGTCTAATAAGCTGACTGACTGGTTTGACCGAATAGTTGTCATTTGCAGGATGTCAGACGGTGGCAACCAATCGTGCCTGTCGATGGCAGAGGACTCTGTCTCCTTCCTGACGCTGACCCGTGCATGGTGGGCAGAGTGGGCAGCGTTAGGCTGCGTTCGGGATTACTCGATGTGGCTCTTCACCCCCCTGGCCATCGTCTTCGTCATACTGCCTATCCTCTTCATCATACTGATCTATCTGTCTATACTCTTCCTCCACGTCTACAAGAGGAAGAACAAGCTGAGAGAGGCCCTGCTTTCTGACAACTTCTGGGACGGGGCCAGGAAGACCCTGGCCATACTGTGGGAGGGACACGGGACCATATGGCACGGCTATGAAATCCGTGGGATGGAGAAGATCCCCGACGAGGGTGCAGCGCTGATCGTGTTCTACCATGGAGCCATCCCCGTTGACTACTACTACTTCCTGGCCAACGTTCTCATCCAGAAAGGACGCATCTGTCATTCTGTCGCTGACCACTTCCTCTTCAAAGTCCCAGGCTTCAAGCTGTTGTTAGAGGTGTTCAGCGTGTTCCATGGACCCCAGGAGGAGTGCGTGCGGGCCCTGCAGAGCGGTCATCTCTTGGCCATCGCTCCGGGCGGCGTCCGGGAGGCATTGTTCAGCGACAAGACCTACCCACTGCTCTGGGGCAAACGCAAGGGCTTTGCAAAGGTCGCCATCGCGGCGAAAGTGCAGATAATTCCAATGTTTACTCAGAACGTGCGGGAAAGCTTCCGAACGCTGGGGACGCTGAGATTCTTCCGCTGGGTTTACGACAGATTCCGGATTCCCATAGTTCCAATGTATGGGGGCTTTCCCGTCAAACTATGCACTTACCTGGGTGACCCCATCCCGTACGACCCAGACGTCAATGCTGATGAGCTGGCAGAGAAGGTTAAGCAGGCCGTCCAGGACCTCATTGACCAGCATCAACAGATCCCGGGAAGCATCTTTCGGGCACTGCTGGAGCGCTTCCATACCAGGCAACAAGGATGAGTAACACTTCACCTCTCCTACTGTAACTGCATGTTCACTACATGGTCTCTGACCTTTGGAGCACAGACTCCAGGATAGGAGCCACTGCTGCTCTAACCTACAAGTGCCTGTAAAGCTACACTGCTGTTTCTCCTATCAATGCGCCCACTGGACTTACTGGCACAGAAACAGTTTATTCAACTCTTACTGGCACAACAAACTATTTGAAGAATAACCCAAACCACCTTCCAAGTGCTCACCACATGAAACCATATAGTGTCCGTATTCTGGGTGTGTCATAACAGGTGAACATTCAGCGAAAATGGTACAGTAAATCTGCAAGCTCAACAGGGTGTGCTGTGAACTGGTCTAATGTCAGTGAAGACAATTGGCGTGGAGAGAAAAGGGGAGGGGACCAAGTACAGATCGCAGCAGTGGGGACCCCGTTCAATGATGTATGCCCAGCCAGGTTAAACATTATGTTCTCAATTTGGAATAGGTACAGAGGTAGTGGTCTGAGGCCAATGAAAACACTTTTTGTTCAATCTTCATGACAAAGAAACCAGTTGTCCCATGACATATCTACAGGTATACCTGGGCAAGGTTTCAGCCTGATTCCATAGATGGCTTGTCTTGGCTAGCCGATGACATCCTCTGTGCCCATGCAGATTTGGATGTGAGCCCATCTGACTTCCATTAATACATGATTAAAAAAGAATAAATAAAAAAGTGTTTTACGCAACAAACACACGCAAGCACGCACGCACGCACGTGCGCACGCACGCACGCACGCACGCACGCACGCACGCACGCACGCACAGTAACACACACACACACACACACACACACACACAGTTACCTCTTTAAGAGCCACACTGTACAAAAGAAGAAGTTCTTGTAAACTGGATTGGTCAACTCTAGCCAAGTTATCAAATATTTTGTAGTGTTATTTGTCGCAACATATTAAAACAAGGGTTGATTTTAAGTTGCTGATGTATCGCATATATTTATTACATTCAAATTGCAAATGCCTAAACTATTTGTGATTTGAGTACATTGTTTTACTCTTTTGTTTGTGTATACTGTGTTAATACTGTGTCATTATTTGCATGTACATAAATAAATACATTCTTTAATGACTGTGTGTGTGTGTGTGTGTGTGTGTGTGTGTGTGTGTGTGTGTGTGTGTGTGTGTGTGTGTGTGTGTGTGTGTGTGTGTGTGTGTGTGTGTGTGTGTGTGTGCATGTTGTGAAACACACACTACATCTTTAATATGTTGGACTGTGTTCAGAATAAAACACTGACATATTCTGCACTTTAGATGTCAATATTTTATACAGCAATGTTCTTCAAGGCTTTGAGGCCTTTGTCCGATTTCTTAAACTAGAGAGAGGTTCTACCTCTGTAATACTGATGCTCTAGGTCAGTAGTTCTCAAACCTTTAAATTTCAAGGTCTCCTCTTAACTCTGACAGCATACAAATGGAACATTTGGTTGTATGCTGTCATAGTCGTAAGGGTCAATTTAGACCCTGCTAAAGGAACCCAGAGGGTCCCTAGCTGGAAACTTTGAGAACCACTGTTCGGTGAACTGACCCAGTTGGTCTGAGTAGGAATTACATGAAGCTTGAAAACTCGACTTTAAGGTGTTAAGATGTGAGTAAGGGAGCACAGGATAAACTATAAGAAATCTCAACAAATTGTTGAGTAATGAAATAATTTCACCCACTCTACCTGTTACCTGTTATGGATTTTAAATTGATGTAGTAGCCTACTGACACTATAGGGTATCAAAAACCCAGCAATGGCAAAACATTAACATTTGTGATATTGTTAAGCCTAAATTATGCTCCACGTAGCCTACTCTTCAACTGTGTTGCGTGGCGAAAACTGCTCTACTGATCTACAAGCACATTGAATCTGCAAATGAGATTGCAGATTGACATTTTAACTGATTAAAATCATTTGGATTTTAGTAGAGGGCACATAACTGAAATAAAAGGGTTTTTATTACATTATTTAGTTAGTATGTCTTATCCTATTAAACATAACATAGGCCTAGACATTATTAAATGATGTTAATGTATTTATTAAATTATGTTAATGTCTTTTATAATTTTCGCAATTTTGTATTGACAAACAAAAAATATCTCTATCAGTAAGAATGCTCTCGACCACTCTATAAATGTTCTCTTCTTTTTAAGAGAGAGAAGGAATAACAAAGCTGAATCCCAGATAACAAAATAATAGTTAATTAAAAGACTGGGTCTCGCTGTATTGCTCAGGCTGCACTGCAGTGTCTATTCACAGGCTATCTATTCACACAAAGAAACCAGTTGTCCCATGACATATCTACAGGTATACCTGGGCAAGGTTTCAGCCTGATTCCATAGATGGCTTGTCTTGGCTAGCCGATGACATCCTCTGTGCCCATGCAGATTTGGATGTGAGCCCATCTGACTTCCATTAATACATGATTAAAAAAGAATAAATAAAAAAGTGTTTTACGCAACAAACACACGCAAGCACGCAGGCACGCAGGCACGCACGCGCGCACGCACGCACGCACGCACGCACGCACACACATACACACACACACACACACACACACACACACACACACAGTTTTCTGTCATTTACTCGAAATGCACTCCTCTTGGGTTATCGCGCCTCCTAGCGTGCGATACAGAGCTACACATATGCTCCCGAATGACAAAGTCGGAGGGTATGCCAGTCAAAACGCCCCGCCCCAACCGTGGGCATAAGGCGCGAGACTGGCATGTGTACTTCCTCTTCCGTTCCTCTGCACGCATGAGATACGGACGTCTACACATGTTACTCTACGACAAATAATTAATTCTTCAAGTTACTCAGTCTAAGTTCAGTTCGAATTCAACTTTAGCCTTAGCGGTGAGTAGGACCATCACCCACGGGTTTCGTTCAACTTGGTCTGTTCTTCTCTGTTTTGTTCTTCGCTGTTTGCTGCTAACGATAACAAGCGGCTAGCCTAGGTTAGCTTAGCTTACCGTCGTCATGTCTAGCGAGGGTCTGTTTTCACCACCCCTCCCTCGACGCTGCGGGGATCCGGAGTGCAGCCGCTTCATCGCCGCTGAGGACCCGCATTCCATCTGCCTGGGCTGTCTGGAGCTACAACACGCTTGGCAAGGTTTCTACTTCCCAAACAGCTGCGTGTTCTGCGCGACGATGGACGCGGCCGTTCTTCACCAGCGTCTGCTGGTGGTCATGAACATGGACGCTGCAAGGCCCAAACAAAGCCACGTCGCTCGGGGAGCTCAGATGGAACACGGCGCTCAGATCCCCGCCACGCCAGGACAAAGAAGCGGGCCTGTTTCCAGCACCGCAGCAAGGTTTGTCCAGGCGGCTCCTAGTGTTTGCGAACCTATCCGCAGTAGCTTCGCTCCGATGTACACTATTTCTACCACAGCGCACAGTGGTGGACCCGGCATGTTCGGCTCTACCCCGCGCTTCTCCTTCACGCCCGGTCCTGGTTTGACCAGCACCGGGCCTCTCCAGGCCTCCGCCGCCCTGCAGGCTAGCCTCCAGGGACCACTCCAGGCGGGGCCATTGTCTCCGGTCGCCGCCGAGGCGGCCACCAGTGGGACTCCTCACCCCACCAACCCGTTCCTGATGACTCCAACGGTCACCGCCCCCCCCTCTTTCCCCCCTCTCTTAACGTCCCAACAGAACGTGCCACGTAAAGTGCCTCGCGGCTCGGACGAGTTTGGCACCTCCGAGGAGGAGGAAGATGCCATGGAAGGAGAAGAGGAGGAAGATGAAGAGGAGGAGGAGGAGGACGGTTTGGTTCAAGAGGAGACAAGTGAGGACATTGTGATGCTAAGCCCCCGTCATGGCGGCACCCCTCGCACCTCACCCCAAGCCCCCCCCATCGCCCCTGCCAAGAAGGCAGCGGTGGATAAGGAGAAGGTGGGCGCCACAGCAGAATCCACCCCACAAGAACTGGACCTGCTGGCAGTGGTTGAGCTGGCGGTGGCCAAGATGGGCCTCACTATGCCAGTGGAGCCTCGCCCTGCGAGCTCAACGGAGATCAAGTTTGCGGGCAAGAGAGAGGTACAGACACCAGTCCCTCGCTCTCAGAAGCTACCCGCTACCCCGGGGCTCAAAGAAGCTCTCCATTCCACATGGAAAGAACACAGAGAGCCCGGGAAGATGGCTCTGTCAACCTCACTGGCGGATGAGGACAAGTTTGGCGTGGGCGGCCTTCCCCCTGTGGATGTCGCCACTAATCAGTTCTTCTGTGCCCAGTTTAAACCCACGGAATGCCCCTTCACTCAGGAGCCTGTGCCCAAGTTCAAGAACAAGGACGAGAACAAGGTCTCCAACATGGTAAAAAATGTTTATAAAGCTGCAGGGCTCTCTGTGAAAAGTTTAAACGTGGTGGGGCTGATGAATGGAGCCATGGCAGAGATGCTGCTCCAAAACAAGGACCGCCTCCCTCCTGAAGCCTATGCTGAATGGGATGCCATGCTACAGCTGGCAATAGTGAGCAACGTCCATGCCATCCAATGGGCTGGCAGAGGGATGGACGTCGCTGTCAGCATGGAGAGGTTCAGGTGGCTGCAGAAAGTCCCCTTCCAAGGCGACGAACCAAAGGCCAGCGAGAGGCGAGAGGAGCTGAGGGGCCTGGACACAGCCCCCAACAGTCTCTTCGAGGGAGCGTTACCCTTCCTCCGTGTCATCACCGACACCAATAAAGCCCAAAAAGAAGTGGTGGATGCTGTTTTGGGTAAACCTGATAAAGGGAAAGAACAGTCAGGCTACTCAGGACGCTCTTCCCGTAATAGGGAGAGATATCAGGGACCCCCCCGACAGGGCGGGAAACCCCATCGTTCTCCTAGAGCTCCGTCTTCCTCCTCGGGCACGAGCAGGAACAGAAGTCAGAGCAACCAGGGCTCCCAGCACCAGGAGATGCGCCCACCAGCTCGCCCTTCATACAGTGCAGCAGTGAGGGGGCGTGGGAGAGGGTCGAGAAAATGACACTTTGAGAAAGAGGGCCTTCTCACCCTCGGCGCACGGAGACAGGGTCATGGACGGCTCTCCAGCGCGCAAGCACAGTGCACTTTTGATCCTGCCACCCAGGGTGGAGGAATCCAATGTAAATGTGAATTTTGTTACTGTGCCAAATGTTTTCTCCCAAGTAAAGATTGTGTCTGCGAAACAAGGTCTCTTCTTTCACAATGCACACACAATGGAGAATCCCCAGTGGGGACATCCATATATAAATTATGCATGCCCAGTACCACAATCACAAACACAAACAGCCTTCAAGGAAACCCCCTTAAGGGGCATTTCCAATATAAAAGGTTTAATTGTTCCACAGCCTCAACTCAAGGGCCGGAACAACAAGTGTTCCTCCCTTCCGACACGAGGGGGCGCCAAAGCGCCAGTCAAGGTAAGAAGGTTGCAGAGAGGTCTTTCTTGTTTAGCTATCCCAGCCCCAGCTGCGACAGCAGTATTAAACAGGGTTTTAGACAGGACGTGTTTACAAGAATGCGTTCCTTTTTACACTCCTCCTCTGCCTCCTGTCCCACCGTGCAACAAAGTGTTGTCGCCGGTGATAAAGGCATTAAACGTAAGGCCCTCGCTTCACAGCAAGACGGTGTCACGCTCAGTAGTAAGTCACGTGTCTCAGTCTCGAGTCCCTTTGACTTCCGCGTTACCGGTGACGTCAGAGTCGTGTCCGGGGGTGCACATACCGTGCATTCCTATCAATCACATTCCGTTAGGTCTGACGTCAGCTCCCATTCAGAATCCTTTGTCAAGGCATTTAACTCAATGGAAAGCATGCAAGCCGTGTCCCTGGGTGCTTCGCACCGTGAGGCAGGGATACAGGCTACAATTCTCAACCCAGCCTCCCTTGTCAGACAGAGTGATATTCACGCACGCAAAGGGGCAGGCCGCTTTGATTCTGAGAGAGGAGATTCACTCTTTATTGGGGAAAGGAGCGATCAGGGAAGTTTCCACAGATCAGCTCGGTCTGGGGTTTTATTCTCATTATTTCGTTGTGCCAAAGAAAGGGGGGGGGCTGAGGCCCATTCTGGACCTAAAAGCCCTCAACAATTTTCTGGTAAAGTACAGTTTCAAAATGTTGACGAACGTAGCGCTATTGCGCTCGATCAGAATCAACGATTATTGGACGTCCCTCGATTTGAAGGACGCGTACCAGCATGTGGGAATTTACCCCCCACACAGAAAATTCCTGAGGTTCGGTTTCGAGGGGAAAGTGTACGAATACACTGTTCTCCCGTTCGGCCTCTCTCTGTCTCCCCGCGTGTTTGTCAAAGTGACACAAGCGGCTATAGCTCCCCTGCGGCAGCAGGGAATCCGACTTGCGACGTACCTGGACGATTGGTTAATAAGCGCAAGTTCGAGAGAGGAGGTGACACGTCTCACCAATGTGGTGATGTCGCAGTTAACCTCTCTGGGGTTCAACATAAACTTCAAAAAGAGTATGTTAACACCAGCTCAGCAGACCACCTTTTTGGGGATCTCGCTGGACTCAATAAATATGACGGCTCGACTCTCACAGGAGCGATTAGTCAAGATCGTGGCCTGCGCGAAATCTTTTCGCGTGGGCAGAGTGGTCACGTACAAGCGCTGCATGATTATGTCAGGGCTGATGGCCTCAACTATCCATCTACTCAGGCTGGGCAGGCTGTATATGAGGCCTTTTCAAAAGTGGATGTTGGCACTCAAGATCCACTCGACACAAGGTCGCCGCAAGGTCAAGGTGTCCCCAGGGTGTGTGTACACACTGAGACCGTGGGTGGACGTGACTCTTCTGTCCCAGGGGGTCAGTATGGGCGTGGTGGTGTCACGGAAAGTGATCACAACGGACGCCAGCCTCAGTGGTTGGGGCGCAACGCACGAGGGTCGTTCGGTGAGGGGAGTTTGGGACTCCGCTCTACAGAAGCGGCACATCAATTTTCTGGAGTTAAAGGCAGTGTTTCTGGCGTTGAAACATTTTTTGCCTTTCGTGGAAGGGTGTCACGTGTTGATCAGGACAGACAACACGACGACCATGTGCTATATCAACAAACAGGGGGGCCTCTCCTCCCCGGCTCTCAATCAGCTGGCGCGGGATCTGACGCTGTGGTGGGAACCACGTTTGGCGTCGATCAAGGCGTCGCACATTCCGGGGCTTCTGAACAGCGGAGCAGATCTGCTGTCCAGGGGGGAGCCCCTTTATGCGAATTGGTCCCTCCACCCGGGAGTGGTGAGACAGATTTGGAGCAGGTTCGGTCAGCCTCAAGTCGACTTGTTCGCGTCAGCAGAGAACGCGAAGTGTACACTTTTCTTCTCTGCGACGGGGCCAGCCCCACTGGGGCTGGATGCTCTGGCTCACGACTGGCCGAGGGAACTGCTGTACGCGTTTCCTCCGTTGGAACTGATCCCCCAGACTTTGGAGAGGGTCAGGCGGTTCGGCCTCAAACTATTGTTGGTGGCTCCGGGGTGGGGCGTGTGGAGGTCGGAGATATCTCCCCTCCTTTACGACAACCCGTTGCCTCTGCCGCCAATCAGAGATCTGCTACGGCAGGCAGGGCAGGAGATCTTCCATCCCGACCCGGCGAAGCTAGACCTTCAGGTTTGGCCCGTGAAGGGGAGTCTTTGAGCGCTTTGGGTCTGACGCCAGGGGCGGTTCAGACTATTCAAAGTGCTAGGGCTTCGTCCACGCGGTCGGCTTATGATAAGAGGTGGAGGATCTTTGAAGACTGGTGTGCGGAGCGTACGTCGCCGGTGGTGGCGTTTGAGGCTCCGGTCCAGCTTGTTGTGAATTTCCTTCAGGAAAAGCTAGAAAGTGGTCTTGCCTTTTCTACCATTAAAGGTTACTTGGCGGCGCTGTCAGCGTGCCATGTGGGCTTTGAGGGTAAGACGGTGGGTAGGCACCGTCTGGTGGCTCGGTTTTTAGCGGGTGTGCACCAGCTTAAACCGGTTACTAGGTCCCTTTTCCCATCGTGGGATTTGGGTGTGGTGTTGGACGGGCTGTGCCGTCCACCGTTTGAGCCTCTGGAGGCGGCGAGCTTAAAGCTTTTGAGTTTTAAGACTAGTCTTTTGTTGGCTTTGTCTACAGCCAAGAGAGTCAGTGATCTACATGCGTTATCGGTGGACCCGGTGTGCATGAGATTCTGTGAGGATGGCAAGAAGGTTCTGCTAAAACCCCATTTGGCGTTTGTCCCAAAGAACCGTGTGATTATACATGAGCCAACCGAGTTGGTGGCTTTTCATCCTCCTCCGTTTTCTTCGGAGGAGGATAGGCGTCTACATTGTCTTTGCCCGGTAAGATCCTTGAGGATTTACTGTGAGAAGACGAGGGCTATTAGAGCGTCAAACCAACTGTTTGTCACTTTTAAAAGTGGTCCTAGACGGAAAGCGGTGGCTAAAGCTTCACTTTCAAGGTGGATTGTGCAGGCCATAAAGATGGCCTACACTTGTGCTAAAGTCCCGGTTCCTGAGGGCCTAAGGGCTCATGACACTAGGGGAATGTCGACCTCCTGGGCTCTAGCCAGGGGTGTCTCGATCCAAGAGATCTGTTCGGCGGCTAACTGGTCGACTCCGTCGACTTTTGTGGTTTTTTACCATTTGGACGTGGCTCCATCTTCATTGGCGCATTCGGTCCTGGGTGTTGCCGCCTCCTCTAGTTAAAGACTTTTTCCCCCCTTTTTTATAGCTGAGACCAAGTCCCTTTGCTCTCGGTAAAAGGGGGGGACCCTGTTTCCTTATAAAACGGCTGCTAGTGGGCCTATTAGTGAGTAGGCGGGCTCCAGCCTGTCAGGGTTTTATGAGGCGGACCTGGTCGGCCTATTAGTTCATGAGGCGGATTTCGGTCTGTCAGGGTCTTTCTACTTTCTTCCGCTCTCGAGTCCGGTGGGCTCGGGGCTCCGTGGGGGAGGGGCCACGCCGGGGGTGTGGTCTCCTGTCAGGCGGAGCGGGCGGAATTTGAGGGTGTGCGCTTCCGGGGGTTTATGTGACCCAAGAGGAGTGCATTTCGAGTAAATGACAGAAAACGAAAGGTTTCGTACGAAACCATGGTTTTCTTAGTTTAGGAGAAATGCACTCCTCAAACGCCCCTTCGCGCGCATGTTGCGTGCAGAGGAACGGTGTTGTTAAGAGGAAGTACACATGCCAGTCTCGCGCCTTATGCCCACGGTTGGGGCGGGGCGTTTTGACTGGCATACCCTCCGACTTTGTCATTCGGGAGCATATGTGTAGCTCTGTATCGCACGCTAGGAGGCGCGATAACCCAAGAGGAGTGCATTTCTCCTAAACTAAGAAAACCATGGTTTCGTACGAAACCTTTCGTTACCTCTTTAAGAGCCACACTGTACAAAAGAAGAAGTTCTTGTAAACTGGATTGGTCAACTCTAGCCAAGTTATCAAATATTTTGCTCTCACTATAGTGCTCTCACTATAGTGAGAGCACGGGGGATTTGACCTGCTCCGTTTCCGACCTGGGCCGGTTCACCCCTCCTTAGGCGACCTGGTGGTCCCGGGCTCCCCAGGAGCTCCATATCGATACCGAACTTAGTGCAGACACCCGATCCACATAGTCCACTGCAGCTCAGAACTCCTGAGCTCAAACGATCCGCCAGCCTCAGCCTCCCAGTAGCTTGGATTACAGGCGCACGCCACCGCACCCGGCGAGAAACACAGACACTTCTTTTTTTTTTTTTTTCTTTTTTTTTATTGACAAAATATTACAGTACATACAAAGAACAGGTCAAAAAGCAGTCACATCACAATACAATTAAGAAATACAAAGAAAAATATAATAAAATAAATAATAAGCTCGAGGTTACTTAGGTAATATATTCATCACAGATTCTTATGGTTTTCACAGCTTTAGTGTTAGTACAGTGTTTTAAAGTATCTAAGTATGACAATAGTAGGACTTTAAAAACAACAATATTTGGACGTTGGTTGGCAAATTTGGTACAATGAATATGATATTTAGCTAGAATTAAGAGAAGGTTAATAACATACATTTTGTCTACATTTATTTTATCATCGTTTGAAAGACCAAATAATATATGTCGAATACTCAATTTAAGCGAGGAGTCAATTTTGGAATTTATAAAATTATTAAGATCAATCCAAAAAACATGAGTGCAAGTGCAATCCCAAAATAAGTGAGATAAAGTTTCCTCAGCAGTTCCACAGACACTTCTAGGGCTTTTAACTTTGAGAGAAATTACGTCATTGGTAAATACTATGTCCTACACCACCATCTAGCGGTGGAAAAGAGAATTGTCAGTACTTGGAAAAGACATGTTCCTCTTATAAATTCCAGTTTAAAGTGCAGCCAGTGTTGGCCTAATTGTGTAGTGGTGGACAAAGCAGGCTAAACAACCCCAAATAAATAGGCCTACTCACATTATTCCACTAGGCCTACCAGTGAACGGGCCTTTACTTGAGTTAAGTAGAAAAGTTAAGTATAAAAGAAAAGAAAAAGAAAATGGGATTACAACTAAACTCACAACTTAGATAAATATATATATCGTATACATTTCAGTTTAAAGTCCGGTGTGGGCCTAATAATAGCCTACTCATATGTTATACTGCACTATAGGCCTACCAGGAATTATACAGAGGCTAAATAGAGGACACTTATTAGAGGATTTATGGTATATTTCACCCTCCTGTTAATCATCCATTACATTTATAGCATAATAATGAAACATTGTGCAAGTGTGTGCGACTGTGCGTGCTAGAGTTCTTTCAATAGGCTTTAATTTGCCATCACATCACAATAATTAAAATATAACTTAATAAGGATCATAGCCATTGCATTAGGTGTAATTCATAATAAATACATGCACATTATTTGCCCCCTCAGTTAACTGGTATTTAATAAGTTATTGAAGAACACAGCACAATTATAATTTAAAAACTAACATTCTAGATTAAAATACAAAAATCTACCTCATACAATTGATACGGTTCAAACGTTAAAGGGTCATTTATTTATAACTTGAGGAAAGTTTCATTTGGAGTTCAATGGACATGGTGACTTGGGAGGTTTTCAGCTATTAATTTCAATGGAGTGATGCCAGATTCTTTTTCTATTACAGTATAGATCAGGGGTCTTCAACATTTTCAGGCCAATGACCCCTTAGTTGAGGGAGAGATGAAGCAGGGACCCCCACAACCTTCTCATAGATTGCATATAGTTTCATCGTTTGACAGCAAGATCATCTGTGTATTTTGGATTCATGTCAATTTGTGTTTTCAGATATTTAACCACTTGAACCGTCAATACTTAATAAACTTGACCTTTCACTCTGTTCTTAATCTGCTCTTTCCCCCTCCCCTCTATACCAAACCTCTTTGCCGAAAATAGCCGATCTACAAGCTCACAACTCGCAACTTGTACCATTAAGAACCAAACCAAACACATTTTTATAAGGTTGTATAAGAAGAAAACAAAGGATCAGGCAAATGTCTCCAATAGTCCTAATGGGAGGCCTCGGTTCACAGGATCAGTATAAATCTCTATAATGTGTTTGTCTATCAACTCCCTGCCAACATAAAGCTGTTACATTAGTTCTCCCTTGGTGTGAATGCACTATTTTCAGAGCACTACACAGACTGAAACTCTTGTCATGCTGTTAACATCGTGAAGAGTTTTCCCAGGTGACCTGACTCATTAAACATCTTGTCACAATGTTTAGAGTGGAAAGGTTGTTTCTCCAGTGTGGATACGCTGGTGTGTCTTCAGGTGAGTTGACTCATTAAACCTCTTGTCACAATGTTGACAGTGGTAAGGTTTTTCTCCAGTGTGGATACGCTGGTGTGTCTTCAGGTAACTTGACTGATTGAAACTCTTGTTACACATTTTACAGTGAAAAGGTTTTTCTCCGGTGTGAATACGCTGGTGTGTCTTCAGGTGAGTTGACTGACCGAAACTCTTGTCACAAAGTTTACACTGGAAACGTTTTTCTCCAGTGTGGACACGCTGGTGCGCTTTCAGGTTACCTAACAAACTGAAACTCTTGTCACAGTGTTCACAGTGGAAAGGTTTTTCTCTAGTGTGGCTACGTTGGTGTGCCTTCAGGTTACTTGAATCACTGAAACTCTTGCCACAGTGTTCACAGGTGAAAGGTTTTTCTCCAGTGTGGGTACGATGGTGTTTCTTCAGATAATCCGGCCGACTGAAACTCTTATCACAATATTTACACTGGAAAGGTGTTTCTCCAGTGTGGACACCTCCACTTGTCTCCCCCCGATCATCACTGTCTTCAGTGTCAGATTCGAGTTCAACTTCTACTTCGATGCAATGAGTGGAGGTGTCTTCATCAACTTCACTCTTCACTGCTAGTAATGTCAACGTTGATCCATCAGGCTCCTCTGGTCTTTGAAGCATCTCCTCCTGTTTCTCCATGTGTGGAGGCTCTGGTTCCTCCTGGAGCAGACTGGGGCACCTCTCCTGTTCAGGAGGACCCTCCTCTTTACACGCAACCATGTGCAGGATGTCTAGGAGCAGAAAACATTTTAGTCAACATTGGATTCCTAAAATGTAAAGCTATTTTTAAAACAGTTACTAAGTACAGGTTATTACAGAAGGTTTGGGAAGATGAAAAAACAACAACTGTAGAAACTTTTATATTGCTGTTTTCCTTTGTATTGCATTTGTGTGAAAGAAGTGCTGTTGGAATTGGTAATGACTAATGAGAATAAATAATGTTAAACAGGAAGGTTGAGAGATATTTTAATGATGGATAGGCATATCGAGATATTATCATCAGATATTAAAACTAGAAAGATGCAATTCTGGGAAATTGCAAAAGAGGTTGACGTTTTTGCATTTTCTTATTCAAGTCAATGGGGTTACTTTATCGAGCAACTTTTAGCCAAAGAGGGAGCTGCAAAAACTTTATTGAGTAACTTTTAGCCAATGAGGGAGCTGCAAAAACTTTATGGAATAACTTTTAGCCAATGAGGGAGCAGCAAAAACTTTATAGAGTAACTTTTAGCTAATGAGGGAGCTGCATAAAGGTAATGTCACCGAGAACGCTGCTTCCTCATTGGCTAAAAGTAACTACAAAAGTTGGAACTTTTCCACAAGAGAAGGTTGCAGCAGACCTTTCCCCTGAGTGACATGCATCCCAAAGGGAGAAAAAGTACCCTGGTGAGTTGTTTCAATCCAGACCCTGGTCCATCCAGACTGAATTTGCATAACTGACCAAAAATGTTCTCTTTTTCTTTGTTGTTTTTTTACCCCTTTTCCTCCCCAATCTATTGGTTTTGCAGATGAATTCCTCCCCACACACATCTGCGTGTTGTCACTGCTGTTGTATCCTACTGACTCACCTACCAGTGAGGTGCGTCTGAACACCCAGTTATTAACTGACCAATTTTAAAATCAAACATTCCACTTCTGGCTAATTTTCTTTGAATGCGTTTTTGGAGCGGTGCTCCTTCCTGGAAGGAGCTATGCTTCAACATCTGGCATTGTCAGATCTCTCGAGTCCCCCCCAGAATGTCCAGGCTCTGAAGCGTGGCCTACATCTGGCCAACAGTAGATATGGCCTACATCTTGGCACAAACTGCATATAGTTTGTTGCACGTCCAGGGTGATAGTTTGTTGCACGTCCAGGGTGCCTTCCGGTTGGTTCCAAGATTTCTAGCGGAAGTGCTGCGTTTAACGGACGTTACGTCATGCGATGCGGGTCTGTTTACATTCCCCAGCGAAAAAACTAAAATAGATTGTAGCTCTTAATAGGTGTAACATTGCTTGAATCAATGTTTTTGTTTGTATATTGTTTATTGCGAGCGCAACCGACGGAGCAGGAGACGTAGACCAGATTTTTTTGTGCAGGAATACGTTTGCAGGAACACCCCATATACTCTATGGGAACACCGCACTGTGAAAAAAATACAGCTTCCGGGAAAATTCAGCCCCACATCCTAGAACGGTTTCTGCCTTCTATTGTCACCAGGCTTTTCTCTTCGCAGATGATGGGTGCCATAGGCCATGTTTCGCAGGATGTGCTGTTATTGGTCAGTGGGACTCTTAATGAAATTAACTCATAGCACAGCTCACTTCACACTAGGCATGATTTCTTTTTAAATACCTTCATGTTCAATTTCATGTTTATTTTGTTGTTGGAATTGAATTGCATTTGTATGTGACAATAACACCTTGAAGCTCAAAAAAGGGTCGTAAGAGAGATACAGTGAAACTTACTGAGCTCTGGCTGGTTGTCAGGTTCCTCCTGTTTCATTGAAACGGTTCTGTCTGGGTCTGGAGAGTTCATCTGGACCGTCAGTCTGGAATAAAACAATTATTAAAATCCCAAAAGGTTTTAAGATTAATTAAGGGAACGCTCAACTTAATTACAATCCCTTAATTGTACTATCTAGTCCTATATAACATAACAACATAACATATTATATGGTCGTTGTCGGGTGGAAACTTTATATGTCCAAAACCGCTCGTTTTTTATTTATCATTTTAAAAATGACTTAAACTAGTGAAAATAGCCGATCTATTGTAGATCTGCTTTTTTCACTAATCTTGTGCGACAGTCTTGTATGATGATGCACTGATGCAGGGCTTTACTTTACGGGAAAAAAAGTACACATTTGAAACTTGGAGATACGAGGTTTCTGTCCGACAGTGATGATATAGGAGTTTCTTATTTGGTTTATAACTGGACAGAGCACTTCCTGACAATTCTATTAAATCTAAATAAATCTATATTGACTATTATGTGCACCTTATGTTACCATAGCAACACAAAGGCCTTAAAAACAAGGTTCAAAGTGGTCAGGCTACTTCAGCTAAATCTACAACCTATAATAACATTTTTTCTTGGCCTCTATTTACGATATTCCTGGCCATTCTATGGAGACTGCCATTTTCCTTTTACAGAGGGCGCTGGAGCATTTTTAAACATCTTTTCACTTCCTCCCAAGTCGAAGAACAAGAGATCCCAAGGAAGTGACAGGGAATTGTCTGTTGCCAGATATTGCCAGAGACAAGCGGCCAGGTTCAGTAACTAGGTTCAGTTTTACTACTTTACATTTACATTTGAAAATAGCAGATCAGCAAGCTCATAATGTGTCACATTGTGACACATTGTGAGCTTGTATATTTGCTATTTAAAAAATATAGAGGAAAGAAAAAACGAAAATAATTTGAATATTTTTGAAACATTTTAACAACACAAATCTGTGTGGCGGTCCCTGGCACCACATATTTTCAGATGGGGGTCGGCGACTGTGGACAAATCTGTTAATCTGGGGTCCTTGATATGAAAAGATTTGGGAACCACTGGTTTAAAAAATATTAGAAAGTAAGCCCAATAAACAACGACACCAATTGCTTATTATAAGCAGACATGGCAACACCGGTTCATTCAGAGCCAAGAGCCCAGAGCGCCTCTACTGACACTTTAATGCAAGGACACAGGAAACCAAATGATGTTTTTTATTTTCTTTCAGGATATGAACAGGAAGCCGGGGGCGGGGCCAGGAATATCGTGAATAGAGTGTGTGCATAGGCTACAAAGTTTTACACAGATCACAACACGGGTTATAGCGCCACCATGAGGCTAATTTGGGTAAGGATGATGTCTAGTCTGAAGTGTACTTGAAGCTAATGGCCTGTCTGATGAAGTTAATAGAAACACGTTTTCTTTTAAATCGTTTTGTAAACTTGATTAAAGTACCTTGATTTCACCGCCTCTCCTCCGCTGTGTTCTTTGAGTGCTCGGATCTCCCCTGTTTGTCTAGCCCACTAAAGAACTGTGTAAATTCCTGGTAAATTCCTCTCGTTTTCACCACGAGCCAGCCTACGTAGGCTGTAGCTCTTTGCACAGAAAATGTAAGACACAAGTTACACAAAGGTTTGTACAGGGCAAATGATATGAGTGATAATAATAACACAGACGTCCACTCTCTCCTCCCATTAGGTGGATGTTTCAACCCGGGTGAGAGAAAGGGACGGACCCCGGACGGCGTCCTTCCCTCTATCTCGTCCGGGTGGAAACAAACACTACTCCCAGCCAGGTTCCTGCAGATTGTTGTAACCAACCTACTCTATGGTTATTCTGCTCTCCCCACCTCTCCGCCTCTCGCTGTGTTACTGCCTGTCAGCTGTGCGCAGTGGTGGAAACATTAATCACATATTTTACTAATAAGTAAAACTATCAATACTGCAATGTAGAAATACTAAGTCTGGAATTCAAAGTTTGAAGGAGGGTTGAACGTTTTGGCATCGAAATGTACTTAAAGGAGTAGACCCCAAAATGACTGTTTTCTATTGATTACTTACTTGTGTCATCGAGATTTCCATTAAATATTAATGTGCCATTAATATTTCTTTGTATTTGTCGCATTCCTAAGACAAAAAATGTATTATAGTCAATTTACCCACTTTGATTCCGGATGGGGACCCAAATGCATTTGCGTCCCATCCGGAATCAATGGGGGTATATTTATTGTACTCAAATTATTGTCTTGTCACTGTCAAATTACCACTAAAAGTTATTAAAACATAAAACGACTATAAACCTACACATTCCATTAGCTATTTGAAAATAGTGCATCTACAAGCTCAACATGTTGAGCTCGTAGATACACTTGGTAATGCCCATAAATGGGCATGTTTTGACATAACATTTTTGACTATCATGCAGGGGTCTCCATATACAGTATGAGTAACTGGTCCCATATACATCACTGGCCAGATGGACAAGAATTGGCACGACCTAGGTCGCATGGTACCTTGAGGTGTCTTACTAGTTACTTTACACCACTGCTAAACACACTTTGTAACTTTAAATTGTAGTATTCTGTTTTTGTTTAAGTTTGTTTTACAGTGTCTTTAGTGTTAGATGTAGGCTAATTTGTTGATGTCTCAACATTCTTGACAAAATGGCCAATAGGCCTACCACTTTTTTCTACTCGTCTGTGTCAATGTCTGAATGGCAGCATGTTGGAATGGAGAGCAGTCACCACCGCAGGCCCTTTAAGGAGTGTAAATCCTTAATTTCCTGGGGGGGCTTTTGTTGGATAGAACAGTAGACTGACAGGAAAATGCAGGGATGACATACGGCAAAGGTCACCCGGATCGGGAATCTGACAGCCGACACCGCCAGGCATCCATGCCGTGGCAATGCCTAAGTGGTATGCACCTGGACCAGGTGCATACCACCTTTAAAATCGGTCTCAAAAGTCACTTACAGGCGTCTGCCACTCAAAACTGGTAACTTTAAACCCAGCCTAACCTTACCCTCCCCTGACCCCCCCCTGACCCTTCTTTTTTCTACTGCATAATACTGTGTTCTATCTGTCTGTCATTCAATGTTATATGAGTTAAAGAAAAGGATCTCAATGGTGCACCGAAATAAGCCAAGGTTTACCTGAGTTTCCTTTTAGTTGACCTTGTACCAGTCAACTGTACTGTCATGAAACTGTACCTTTCCCTATGCAAACTTCTAATAAATACTTCGATCGATCAATCAATCAATCAATCATGAAACCGTACCTTTCCTATGCAAACTTCTAATAGTCTTCAATCAATGCTTATTAAGATTAGGCTATTAGCTATGAGTATTAAAGGAGTAGTTCACCCCCAAAATGACTTTTTTTCTATTGATTAGTCACGCCATGGAGACTAGAGTTCAATAATATTTTTTGGTTTTTGTCACATTCCTAAGACAAAAATTTGATTCTAGTAAATTTACCCCCATTGATTCCGGATGGTGACCCGTTTCGAAACGGGTCACCATCCGGAACGAATGGGGGTAAATGTATTGTTATCACATTTTTGTCTTAGGAATGCAACAAAAAACAAAAAATATTATTGAACTCTAGTCTCCATGGCATGACTAATCAATAGAAAAAAAGTCATTTTGGGGGTGAACTACTCCTTTAAGATTATTGATCATTATTATTATTAGACATAGACCTATCACTCACTCACTCACTCACTCACTCACCATCCACAAGCCAAGCCACACCTAAACGCGCGCCACTAGGCTTTCCGGAGTAGCCTACGTGTGAGATCCGGTTTTAAGCCTGCCTACTGTATCCGGTAAGCTCTACACATGACACACACACACACACACACACACACACACACACACACACACACACACACACACACACACACACACACACACACACACACACACACACACACACACACACACACACACACACACACACACACACACACACACACACACACACACACACACACACACACGGTTTCCGTGTCCGCTCTGGACAGGATTCGGATCTAAGCTACGCCTATCCATCTACCTCCTCTTTAACCTGTGATTGGACACATCTTATGTCATTCACCTTCACGAGCCAATGGCGGGCCGAGCATTTCGGATCGTGGGCGTGTCTTTCCGTCGCTACAGCGGAGAGGAGGCAAGCGAAGCAAATTAGCAAAACGTGCGGCGGCAGGCAGACAAGCGGACGTCCATTTAACAAGACGTTGACGGTAGGTACGTGCTAACATCTATCTATTTAATAATATTATGCAGTATTAATAATCAAAATGCGGCGGTTGTACCCAGTGAGTAGCAGAGGAGAACGGTCAAATAGTATTTGTGTTAAAAGGGCCGTCTTGTGTACCTGCATTATCGCATATTGGGCAAAACGGTCCAGCAACTAGTCTTTGTTCATTGAACCACAGCCTTGCTAATGCTAATGCTAGCCGGAGAATTAATGGAGAAGAGGATGATGGCGGCTCTCCTCCGACCTCGATCATTTGTGAAATCGTTTTAAATAGCATTTTGCGTGTGTGTGTCACATTTTGTATGTTTAATATAAGGCCCTTGTAACATATACATACATTTAACCGGCTGGTGGGCTCATAAGACCGACGGCTATGAGGCTAAAGTTAGCACGGAGAGGATAATTTGGGGGGTGGGGACTAAAAAAGCCCCAGCAGCAGCAGCCACACATAGCGGGTTAAGAATTAAAATGGCGTCTCGTCTGGACCGATTCTCTCCTCCTGACGAGGCTCGTGTGTGTGGTATCAGTGGCATGTCTTGGGTTTTACTCGTCCATTTTGGGTTCCCTTTGTTGCTCTCGCGGAGATAACGGATGGATGAAATAACACGTGAGGATTGTGTTGTGTAAGACAAAAGATGTTGGGTAATCATCAGTGGCCTCAGCCGGTCTTCATGGGTCCATTTGGTTCCCTTTGTCCGCTCTCAAGAGGTGGATACATTAACCACATATTACGTAAAGACAAAGAAGATGTTAGAATGCATGATTCAACAGGGTCCACCTGAAACGGATCGCTGCTCAGGTGTATCAATTCGGCTCTTAATAAGACATACCAACCTGATGCGTTTGTTTTTCGTGTCATTCATTCATTCCCTGGCCTCGTTTACAGACATAACTCATCCCTGAGGGTAACAGAACAGACGATTAAAAATCAGTAATTCTTGAAGGTGATTGAACAGACCTTTTAATTACATTTTAACCAAATGATTGAACCGACCTTTTAATTACATTTTAACCAGATTATTATGTTCAGTTTGGGGTTGTATCACAGCTTATGTTCTAAGGTAAAACCTTTGTTATGAATGCCCTGAAGCTACCAGGATTATTTAGGCCAAATGGACCCCAACAGGTCTGTAACTCTTGAGGGTGTACAAATGGAGCCTTACAGGTCCATTTTGGTTCCATTTGTACACTCAAGAGTTATGGTGGTCCTTGAATTTAAAGAGTACCACCAGTATTGTACAGTGATTACATAGCAGAGGTGAAGTCCACATAACCAGCTCTGACAGTGTGACAGAAAACGGTTCCTAAAACAGTTCTAAATCATGGGATGGAACAGATACAGTTTCCTAACTTTTGGATCCGATTCCTCTGGATCCCCATCCTAGCTAACATGTATGTACACAATTGGGTTGGCCTTAACTGAGACTGTGGGTAGAGAATGCCCCATGGGAACTGGAAGGTAGCCGGGTTGAATTTTTCATGAATTTATAATCTTTACACTAAAATGTCGTCTGTGAAAATAGGCGATCTTTAAGTTCCCGCAGTGCATTGTGAGTTTGTAGGTTTGCCATTTTCAGTCAACGTTGGCCCCCAGAATATGGACGCAAGGGTTTGTGTGGTTTTCCCGGGTTTTTCATGGCCATCTAAGCAGCCCCACCCACAGGGTCCAGAAAATAAGTCCTTCCTTTACCTTAATCCATTCCATTTCCTGTTGAACCAGAAAACTGAAAACATATCATTTTAAATTACTTGATCTCTTTTCTTTGTTGTCTTTTCTCCAAAAGGGGCCAAAGTCATTGTCCTCTGCTGCTGTGAAGACCTCTAGCACTGCCATTCACTGACTGGACTGAAGAGGAGTCAACTCTCTGCTAACCAACTATGGTAATTAGTATGGCCAGACATCTAACCCATGGCGAATTCTCAATACGGAAATCATGCAATTGCACCCCTAATTTGGGCATGTCTATAGTGAACATTTTGAAATGTATCAAAACTTAAGTTGAATCTTCTCAAATAGAAACAAATCAACTAGAACAGGGGTATTACACAGGCGGTAGGGACGCCTAGGGCTTCCTCAGAGTTAAGACAGGAGGATGCCAAATCTTTGTGATAGCATTTTTTATTTTTACATTAACCAATCACTTCAACCCTAGCATCCCTATTATGAGGAGAACTTATCCAAAAGTAGCAGATCTACGAGCTTGTAGATGGACTGTATTCGGCGTCCATCTACAAGGTTTGATGTAAAGAGCCAAAGGTCAAGTTAACTGTAGAATTGACTGTGGTTAAATGTCACACGCTCTTAATACTTTTAATTGGTTAAATATTTATAAAATCTACCGACAGACGCAATCACTTGAACTTTGAAAATTGCGAAAATGGCAAATATACAATCTTAGAATAGTTCACAAGTTTGTAGATTATATAATATATATTATTTCTGCTACTTCTGCACTGATTACTGTCATACACCAGGCATCCATTTACGGAAAAACATAAGCAGTTGAAATATGAAGAGCCAAGGTTTCTGCCCGACAGCAACCATGTGTGTTAATGATTCTCTTGTACTGAAGAGCTGTCGTCTTTTCTGCTCACAGCCTCCTCCAATGCGGCACCGCGCCATGCGCATCTTCATGAACGACGATCGCCACGTCATGGCAAAGCACTCGGCCATCTACCCCACACAGGAGGAGCTGGAGGCTGTGCAGAACATGGTGTCTCACACCGAGCGCGCCCTCAAGGCCGTGTCTGACTGGCTGGATGAACAGGAGAAGGGTACCGTTACCATCAAGACAGAACCGGATGCCACGGAGACCGAGAAAGAGAGGTAAGGGAACATGGAATGAAAGTAGACATAGACCGTCACTTGAATCGTGATTTATAGTTTTGGTGTCACAGAAATAGCCCATCTACATTCTACAAGCATATTGATTGGCTATTTTTGGTGCGCAGCATGACATTCGACTAAGTATAACTCCCTGTGGAGAGCGCCAGACGCTCTGGTGAGAGCACATAATAATGCCTATACAACGCCAGCCAGTCCTCCAGCATTCATGTTGGCTGGTTATATATGAGTAACATTGCTGTATGTTTGTAAATGTGTGCCTTATAAGTGCTACATTTTCAGGCATTAAATTATGCCCTGATGGCATTCAATTGGATTATAATCCCATGTTGCCCAGCCCTACTTGCAGTGGATTGATTTTTTTTTCTCCTATCACTTTAGATTTGAACCACTTTAAAAAATATTTTAGACTTTAACTATTAAAAAATAGCAGATATAAAAAAATAGCAGATATACAAGCTCGGTGTCACGCTGCGAGCTTGTAGATCTGCTATTTTTGAAAAATCTGAAAGTCTTAGATTCTATAAATGTCTTCTAAATCAGTGGTTCTCAAACTTTTTCATGTCAAGGACCCCCAAAATGTCATGTATTGAGCTGTGGACCCCCATCTCAAAATATGTTGTTCCAGGGACCACCCAGAAGCAAATATTTGAGTTACAAATATTCAAAGACTTGAAAAAAAAAAAAAGATCCAGATCCAGATCTACAAGCTCTTAGCGCACTGTGAGCTTGTATATCTGTTATTTTTCAATAGTTAAAGCATTAACTAATTCTAGGCCTAAATGGGTTCAAATGTGTTCTAACTAATGTTAAATGTTGTTCTCTCAGTGACCCCAAGGAGCTGGCAACCCGCTCTCTGCGTGGGGTAATGAGGGTGGGCCTGGTGGCCAAGGGCCTCCTGTTGAAGGGAGATCTGGATCTGGAGCTGGTGTTGCTCTGCAAGGACAAGCCCACCATCACCCTGCTGAAGAAAGTGTCGGAAAACCTGGCTGTGCAACTCCAGGTGAGAGGAGTGTTGCATAACGGTGACCTTTTCGTCGTCTTTCAATGGCACCCAATTTGATATGCTTTAGGTCACAGGTGCCCATTTGATACAAGTTCTGTCTCTGGAAACCAAGTCTACATGGTAATATCCTCTGTTTATGTGTTAGTTGAGTTGAATCAGAGTAAGCAGCTCTTGTTGGAAAACAAGGTTAATAGTCATAGTTTTAGTGCAAGAGGGAACAAAGTCGTGGCTTGAAGAAACTTAGATACTGGGAAAACAATGGGCATTTAAAGGCATCAGCCTTTTTGTAGTGGATGCAGGTAAGGTTGAAGGGAATGGAATTAGGGGGAGGAGGGGGGACAGCATTCTGGATCATTGGGGGCTTAGGCAAGCATGTCCGGAGGCCAATGAGGGAGTTTCAGTAGTCGAGCTTTGAGATGACTGAGGCCTACTAGCCTCGGGTCACTACTGGAACTGAAACATTTGTCTCTGGTCCAATTGTTTGTGAGATTACGGTAGCTCCAGACACACAGACCGACCGGCCCTCATAGATGGCTAGACAACTGCAGAGCCACGCCGTTATATATACAATAGAAAACCAAAAAAAGATGGGCTGGTTCTATGCTATAGAGTATAGAAAAACACCATTAGTCCCTAACTCGGGGGTCAGCAACCCGTGGCTCTAGAGCCGCATGTGGCTCTTTAGCGCCACCCTAGTGGCTCCCTAGAGCTTTTTCAAAAATGTATGAAAATGGAAAAAGATGGGGGGAAAATGTATTTTTTGTTTTAACGATTTTTTTTATCATCACTGTCGGGCAGAAACCTTGTGTCTCCAAGTTTCAAGTATGTTTTTTTTTCGCAAAGTAAAGCATACAAGACTGACGCACAAAAGTAGTGAAAACAGCAGATCTACAAGCACACAATGCCTCGCGGTGCGAGGCGTTGTGTGCTTGTAGATTGGCTGTTTTCACTAGTTTAGTTAATTTTTTAAATGATAAATACAAAACAAAGTTTTGGACATACAAGGTTTCCACCTGACAACGACGATATAATTTTTTGCGGCTCCAGACAGATTTGTTTTGGGGTTTTTTTGGTCCAATATGGCTCTTTCAACATTTTGGGTTGCCAACCCCTGCCCTAACTGGTCCGCACGACACACATCACTCAACAAGCCTCCATTCTCTCCCTCCTCTGTCATAGACTATCTCGGAGGACACATACGTGGTGACCCAGCACATCCGTGAAGCCACCATTGTCATCAAGACCACGAAGGAGCCTCCGCTCACCCTCACTATTCACATGACGTCGCCGCTGGTCCGCGAGGACGTGGAGAAGGCGGCCGCAGGAGGTAAGATGCCACGCAGGGGCTCCACGTCTTCTCCAGCGGAGCCCTATGCTGAGCAGAGAAACCAAGCAGGCAGTTTAGAGAGATATTGTTTATTGGGCCGTCAATGGAGCTAGGGGGATACGAGCCAGCTGTCACATAATGAACCCTGTGCTATGTTTATAGCTCTTGTAGACATTTCTCATAGTTCCATGTAATGTGATCATACATTTTTGATGGCCCAATATACAGTATAGGACAGTTAGTCTTAACTGACCGCCATGACCGTCAGACATGGCTTTTCTCTCCCCCTTTTTATGGTCAAAGAACCGACTATATGAAGGCTTACTGAGAATTTAACACACAAAAAACCCAGAGACCACTTTGTTTGCATGTGTTTTTTTATATTGATGATGAAACGGTTTGCATTGCAGCAAAAATGACTTGCAAAAACAAAAGGAGTGATGAGAACGTTCTTTGGTCGCTAGACCCAACCATGGGCTGCACAGTATCTCCGGCATTCCTCAGTAGGGAAGGCCGTGGGGTTAGAGATGGGGCTCAGGGACCCCTTTGACTCTGCATGGCTGAATGTCATGTTCGCCCAGTCATAGTCAAATACCTACCCTAATTGTTCACTGGGCTAGAGGAGCGTACGGTACTGTAAACACTTGAAACCGGCTGCTCTTTCGGAAATGGGAACTGAAAAACACATTCGGTGAATGGTCGCTTTACTTCTGGTTGCATTTTTCTGATGCCAGAAACGAGAAGACAGGGCTAAGCACTTTAATCCAGGCGTCCCTATTTTGGGCATGTCATCATAGTTGAAAATGTTGGAAAATGCCTAAAATGGCGTGTAAAAAGGGCTGGACGCGAGCTTGTACATTGGCTATTGTCGCAATTCATCACATGACGGAAGTATAATGGTGCTTAAGCGGTTAACCGTTTAAACCTTATGTACTTTGTTGACCGATGTCCCCCAGAGGTCTATCCATGCCCCACTACTTTTCCCTCTACACAAAATCTTTTCACCGAAAATAGCCTATCTAAAAGCTCACAACGCATCGCAGTGTGGCGCGTTGTGAGCTTGTGCCTCTGCTCACAGATTGTTCACTTATGTTATGATGACATGCCATGAACAAGGATGCTAGGGTTTAATGTGGTTAATCAGTTGGCCAGGTGTCAACCCCTTGACTTCATCTGTAACCCCATGCCAGCAGCCAGCCATGCCATGCCCCCCCAGCTTTTGGGTCTTCTATTAAAGCCATCAGTTTTGCTGCAGTGTGGACCTGTTTGAATATCCGATTTTTTTTGTGCATCTGATAACTGCTGCCTGTGGTTCCAATTCTGATTCTCTCTGTCAAGCCTTCTAGTTTGTCAATTTTTAGGGACGCTGGACCTTTGACCAACTGGACGCTCTCTGTCTCGGAAGGGGCTAAGTGCAGTGTACCCAGTACAGGGGTGAAGGGGAGGGGTTCTGCCTCCCGTTTATAAAATAAAGAAAAATGCACCTCAGAAGTTTCCCACCGAAACTGAGGCTTACGGCCATTAACCTTGAACGGACATGGAGATGCAACCTCCCTTTATGACAGTTTATCGCCCCCCCATACATTAATGTTATTTTCCAAGCACCACCACACACCCACACATCACATTAGTGTAGTTTGTCAGTCATTCCCCAAGTGGTCTTTTTTTTTTTAAGTTGTGGGACCACTACTAAAAAAAGGCATATTAACGGTGTGGGGGGAGGTTGCAAGATGTTTGGTTTGTTCTCCGGGCCGGTAGGGGTCCCCCTCCTCTTCCCCCGTTTCCAGCCTGTGGTTTGGGAAGGCTGCCTGTGTTCCCCCCTGGCCGGTCTGACAGAACCCCCCTTGGTCAAACTGTACCTTGTCTTCTTATTCCACCCGCCAATAGAAACGCTTTCAGTCAACGATCCTCCGGATGTTCTGGACAGGCAGAAATGCCTAACTGCCTTGGCGTCTCTCCGCCACGCCAAGTGGTTCCAGGTTTGCATCTTGTCTTTATTTGTCTCTAAGAAAACAAACAAAACACAAAAAGTAGTTTTGAGTTGGTTTAACTTATTTTATTTTTTACATGTATGCTGTTTTTGTCTTTTATTTGGCCGTTATGTTTTTCTTTTATTTCCTTTTTTTGTAAGTGTAACACTTAATGATACATATGAGTGTTTCTGAGGAAACCTTTGTCATTAAATTCTAGTTGCTTTGCTGACTTAACCAGGTTTTATTGCAGTGACGATAGTCCATTGCTGCCTTTTTAGTCCCCAAGCTTCAACAATCTCCCAGGCAATCATTTACATTAACCACTGCTGAATTGAATTTAACAAAGCATACGAGTTGTTGCTTGAGTGATCTATATACATACATCCAGGTGCAATATTTCTATGATATGGTGTGAGTTACAGTCTTGTTATATTATTTTGTATTGGATACAAGCTACTTGTAGAGCAGCTGCTTACCATCAAAGATGATGATTCTTAGTTGTTTCCTTTTGCTAGCAGTCTGTCTGTGGATAACTATTCACACTACTGTGTCATCTTTGGCTTTTTCACGTTAATGCTTGATTTATTCTGTCGCACGACGCGGTGCGCACCAAAAATAGCTGCTTGTAGATCAACTATTTTTGGCTCACAGCACGTCCTATGATGAGTATAAATCGGGCTTTACCAACCAGCTTGTCCATCACCTGCCGCTTGTTCTTGTAGAGTTTGTGGCCTCGATTACTTCCCATGCTCTGTGGCTGTGTCTCGGTTTTCTGTGTGCCGCAATAAAACAGGAATATTGCACCTCGTTTCCTATATTTGACGGTCGCACGTATCTTCCTACTGGTTTTCTCCAAAAGAAACTAACCACTGAAGTATCGCTGATTCGCTGACATCACTTGTAGTAGTAGTAGTAGTACTACTGAGTAGGATGTTTATAATATGCTGTACAGCCTTATTCCTCTACTAAATTCATTAGCTTAGTTTCCCCACAAATAACAAATAACTTACTTTCATCAATCCAGCTCTCTACTTAAACAGCCACAAATGTCAATATTTGTACAGTCCACATATGGACCTTCTAATGTGAGCCCCTGTTGATTTCAGCCATAATGACAAAGTTAAATCCTTGTAGTCCATGTGGCTTTGTTTTTTCTTTTGTCCGTTTGAATGTGTATTGTTATGCTCATCTGCTTTTCCTTCCTGACATTGTCCTCTTAAGACTAAGGCCCCTCTGTCCTCCCTCCTTCCCTCCCCAATCCCTGCTTGTGTCTACAGGCCAGGGCCAATGGGCTGCGCTCCTGTGTCATCGTCATCCGCATCTTGAGGGACCTGTGTGCCCGTGTCCCCACATGGGCTCCTCTCCGCGGCTGGGTGAGTCACACCTTTGGCATCCCCCCCGGCGCGGGCGACAGTCTATTCTTGCCGACACTGTGGCGTTGTTGTTGGCATCAGCAGTCTGTTCCACAGCATCATAAGAACTTTCTCTTCCTACCTTGCAGCCGCTGGAGTTGCTGTGTGAGAAAGCTATCGGCACAGGGAACCGTCCAATGGGCGCAGGAGAAGCCCTGCGGCGTGTTCTAGAATGTCTAGCTTCTGGGATCCTCATGGCAGGTAGGCAGCTCAGTTAATCAAACTACATTTAATCGATTATAAAAGATATTGATACTTGGTTTTGCGTTTCAAGGTTTATCGGTAATTAATAGTCTAGTACTTTAGAAGATCAGGATCGGTATCGGGCCCAAAAATTGGACATTGGTCGGGCGGGCCCTAGTTTTTCTTTTGAGCACACAAAAGAAATTAGGTGGATTAATGTGGATTAATGTGGGAAAGGGCACCAAATGTATATCAAAGCACATGAATGCATATATAGTAGCACATGGTAACACATTTATTGGCGCCCTAAAGAAGGCAGCCTACAAATGACTCCTTTACCTCCAGATGGTTCTGGAATCTGTGATCCGTGTGAGAAGGACCTGACCGACGCCATCGGCCATTTGGATTGCCAGCAAAGAGAGGACATAACGCAGAGCGCACAGGTGAGCCGCGGTCTGCCTGAAGACCGATTTATATTTAGTTGTGTTCCAGTGTCATGCACTGAAAATGGCTATTTCTGGTGCGCAACATGATGCGTTACCCAAGTATAAATCGGGCATGAGGCGTGTGTGTGCCGCCTTGTTCCCTCGACACTGCAGTGCATGTGAAATTGACTGCGTCTTGTTGTCTCTTGTGTCCTCAGCATGCCTTACGGCTGTCTGCTTTCGGACAGCTTCACAAAGTGCTGGGAATGGATCCACTCCCCTCCAAGATGCCCAGGAGGCCCCGGAGCGAGACCATTATCGATTACACAGGTATGCTGTCCCCTTTTCTTGTTGGGTGGTTAGTATTAGAGCTGCCATTATATATATATATATATTTTTTACAGAGACAATACCAAAAATATATATATATTTATCAAGTTGTAAAAACACACATACACATGATTAAGGAATACTGTGATTATGGTAAGCTTAACATTTCATATCACACTCACCATACCCCTAATTTTCATATTCGAAAAATTATTTTTGCACCAAGCAGTCATCGGGACACAAAATCACAACACACAGCACAAACACAATACATGAATGACAAGACGGAACTCACAATTCACTGACAACATGATACAAAACAAGAATAGGCTACCAGTCATAATAATATTTTATGCGCGGAACTGAGATGGGACTTGTTTGTTCAGAAGCCCTATAATACTTTTGGGGACAAATGTCCTCGAAGCCCTCACCTTCAACGCAGGTACTGTGTACCGTCGTCCTGAGGGTAGGAGGTTATATTGACTGTATGACGGGCGTGTTCAACCCTAGAAATGGCTTTGCCCTTCCTGAGCACCCGGGTCTCATACATTGAGGTCACACTCTGTAGCTGTACCCCAGCTATCTTGCTGGATACATAATACGTATATGTTGCAGGTATCCTAGCAGGCGGAGGATACTGCATATCCATTTAGAAAGGGTTGGCCGTCCATGTGGTGTCTAGACTGAGGTTTGCTTCTAATAGAAACAAACCTCGACACCATATGGCCAGGAAGTATGATCCATACACAAGGTGTAGAGCACCTAATTCCACTATCCCATTTTATGGGAGACATTTTCTGGCATCCACACACTTTATTTATAATAATAATACATCAAATGTATATAGCTCTTTTCAAGGTACCCAAAGTCGCTTTACAGAACAAAATAAAATAAAAGCAACTTTATTAAGACTAAGAGAAGAATTTAAAAGGCTAAGAAGAAAACTAGCAGGGACATGATTAAAATAGCAGAGGGGGAGAGTAGAGCTAGGTGGGGAAAGCAAGTCTAAAGAGTTGGGTTTTGAGGGAGGCTTTAAACACGACAAGGGTAGGAGTGGCTTTTATGTGAGGTGGGAGTGGGTTCCAGAGGGTGGGGGCTGCAACTGAGAAGCCCTGTCACCCCAGGTGCGTTTTTTTTTGGCTAATTAGAGATGGGGACAATCCAGGCATTTCTATGGTAAATGTAGGAAACAGCCAACTTGTTTCAAACTCAAAGTCTTAATCAGGTTGACATTCCCCGATCAAGAAAATGTGTCCAAATGTATAGTTAAATACTCAATTTCTGCCTCCTCTGACCTCCATCATAGCAGTATTATGTGACCATCTTGTGTGCTGGAGGTTTGTTTCTGTACATATGATATATGCGGCCTAGTAGAGTGAAAAAGTGGGGGAGAACTCGACCCATTCATTTTATTTTGACTACATTCTAACTTCTCTCAGCCTTGACAGAAAGATAAGCTTATTGGCTTGTGCCACTTGTTTAGTTTGGTCTTCTTATAACCTTTTATTTCATTGACAACTTTGGCTCTTCGGTTTTCATACTGTTGACTGAGCACCGTGTAGAGCTTGGTTCTTATTGATTCTTACATTTTAACTTTTCACTACATTGCACAACGTTTTCAAAAAATCTCATGTGTCTGGTTGCTTGTGCTTTCAGTGCAAATCCCACCCAGTACGACCTACGCTCCACCAATGAAGAGACCAATTGAGGAAGAGGATGGAATGGATGACAAGAGTCCAAACAAGAAGAAGAAAAAGCTGCAGAAGAAGTGTAAGTGCTTGCTAGTAATGCCATGAAATGGTTTGCTTGCTCCACCTCGCAGGTAGTCTAAAGATCAGTGGCCCTCAACCTTTTTCTTTTTGAAGGACTCCCGGTTTCATATGCATTAGGCCACAGACCTCCTATCATATATTTCAATCTCGCGGACCCCAATCTATACACGTTGACAACCAGTGACCTTATAGGCTGTCGGTAGAAAGCCCGCCCTCATCCAGTGAGGACACTGCAGAGTCACCCTGCACCCTCTGCCCCAGTCTGAAAACCCAACCTCTTCAGATTCCACCACAACCTCCTCCACTCTAGCCAGGGTTCAATTCGGTCGCCCTCCACGCTCGCTGGTATTTCCCATCGTTGCATCTTCACTTGAATCTCTTCTACCTTTGATACATTACATGGTAGGTATGTTGCTTACTTGTTGTTAGTTTGAAAGTGTAAATGGACCACTATGGGGTTTACCGTTGTTTGAGGAATAGGGCCTACATTCTAAAGTGTAATTGTATTTGAATAATCAGTACACAGGCCATACACGCCACATGCTACAATAATAAGTGCATTGTAACACCTTGATAAATGGATTCACAAATGGCACTGTACAGTATAGTGTACATAAGTGCTACTTTAAGTAACTCTTTCTGTGTGAATCCGTTGGTTCTAAAGTAGGCAACTGTGCATAGTTGATAAGGAGACATAAAGCCAGACAGCAAGTTATTTGATTTAATCATACCAAGGACTTGCTGTAATAGAGTTTTTAAATGTCGGGTCGGGTCAACAATCCCTAGGCCTAAATGGGTTAAACGTCCTACTTCCCACCCCAGAGCCTTCAAATGGTTTGAGGATTCCCGCAAGAAACTTGTCATGTCTCTTTTTGCATGAACAAACTCTGCTTTTGTTCAAACCTTCATTTCACCTTTCGTCTCTCCCTCCCTCCCCAGCCCCAGAGGAGAAAGCGGAGCCTCCCCAGGCCATGAACGCCCTGATGAGGCTGAACCAGCTCAAGCCAGGCCTCCAGTATAAGCTTGTCTCTCAGACGGGGCCCGTCCACGTCCCGGTCTTCACCATGGCCGTAGAGGTGGACGGCAAGGCTTTCGAAGCCAACGGACCATCCAAACGCACTGCCAAGCTGCACGTAGCTGTCAAGGTGAGCACCAAGACTGCTTTAAGGCTTATTTGTAAGGCGAGTGTTTCCTCACCACACGATTCTTAAAGGAAGTTGGAAAAAAATTGTCCACAAGGTCATTATAGTTGATGATTTTACATGTGATAGCCAGTGACCTCTAAGAAGCATGTGGCTCGCTTTTGTTATATTATATATATTTTTGCCCCTGAGATTGTAATTTAAATTCAAGATACAACCTGAATGACCTAGTAAATGTAAAACTAGTTCAGCAACAAAGGACATTTCTGCCCCTTGTGAATGTACCGTATAATTATATTAAAATATCTGCCTCCTCGGTCCTACAGCATGCCAGTGTTATGTGACCACCATCTTGTGGACTTAACATCAATGTTCAAACAAATCAACCTTATATATGTGGCTAACCTTATACATGTGGCCAAAATACAAGTAGGTTTAACTCTGGTTATAAATATACAGCAGTGATTTACTTTCTGAATTCTGACATTGATATGTTCTGTGAAGACCACAAGATGATAGTGTCCACACACACTGGTAGCAACTAGCAATTTCCAATATTTTATTCTGGACACATGAATGAAATGAAAGTCAACCTTTTGGGCAGCTAGCTGCCTCTTTCAGGGTAGGAGGCCACAAGACTGTAATTAATCTCGCCGTAACACTGCCATGCTGGAAGAGTTCGAACTTTTATGTTGTTGGGATATGTGTGAACTTTCCACCTCACCCTCCCTAACCTGCAAATTGTCTGCCTGGGACACCCTGCAGGTCCTTCAGGACATGGGTCTTCCCACAGGGGCGGAGCTCAAGAGCGCCGAGCCCGTCAAAGCGGACGAGCCCACAGCAGTCACTCCCACCATCGACGTACCAAAGGTTGTAGTCAAACAGGAAGCCCAAGACACTGCCACCACAGGCCAAGCCACTACAGAGGGCGCCGACGCTGCCGCAGAGGTACAAGTCATTGCATAGCCCAGCACACAGTGGCTCTCAACCTGTTCAGGCTGCGACCCCCAAAATAATCATATTTTAACTGGGGGGACCCCCCCACCCTGACGAGCACAAAGAGTTGAGGCATTACATTTCTTATAACATGGTTCTATTGTGAAAATAGCAGATCTACATGTTGAGAGGCGTTGAGAGCATGTAGATCGGCTATTATCACAATGTCTGCCTCTAATATTAGACAATTTGACCAAGGTTTAATTTGTCATTTTAGAGGTATTACAAAGTCGTTAAATTGTCACTTTAGGAATGTACAGATACCCTCTATACACTTAACGTTATGTTGGTTTGTTTACTATTGGGTGAGAAAACAATATTGCACCTAAGGTTAATCATCTGGGGACCCCCCCAAAATAATTTAGGAACCCCCCCTGGGGGTCCCGACCCCACAGGTTGAGAACCACTGTAGCATAACATAGCCTTGTAAATCTAAATGTGTGCTGTGGAAAAAAGTACATTTCCCTGCATGTCATGAATAACGTTCATGCAGAGCGCTCGCCAGCAGGGACCAATTCTGACCAAGCACGGCAAGAACCCGGTGATGGAGCTCAACGAGAAGCGGCGCGGCCTCAAGTACGAGCTCATCTCGGAGACGGGCGGCAGCCACGACAAGCGCTTCGTGATGGAGGTGGAGATCGACGGCATGAAGTTCCAGGGGACCGGCTCCAACAAGAAGGTGGCCAAGGCCTACGCTGCCCTGGCCGCTCTGGAGAGGCTGTTCCCCGAGGGCTCTGTGACGGAGGCCTCTAAGAAGAAGAAAGGACCACCCATGGTTCGTGAATTGATATTTATCCTCGTTTGTTTCTTTACGTGTTGTTTTCGTACAAGCCTGTGTTTTTGGCCTATCGTTGCTTTCAAAAGACGGAGAGAACCTTTGGCAGCGAATGGGGATGAATGGTGGGGTGCATGTAAACGCAAGCAAGGAGGCCATCGCAGAACCATTTCCAAATGTGCTACCTCAGAATGTGGTACACTTGGAAATTATTAACGACACAGCAGAAATGTTACATATCGTCAATGTCGGGCGGAAACCTCGTACCTCGAGGTATCTCGTACCTCGTATCTAAGTTTCAAATGTGTATGTGTTTTGGTAAATTGAAGCCCTACTTCATCATACAAAAGTAGTGAAAATAGCAGATAGTGCTTGTAGATTGGCTATTTTCACTATTTTAATTTGTTTTTTAAAATAAAAATGTGTTGCCACTTTAACGCAAGCTTGTAGAACAGCTATTTTTTGGGGGCAAATTCTGAGTGCACATGGTAAAAATGTGTTTCTTTCCCTTCTTAGCATGGGATGCCAGGCTTTGGCATGATGGGAGGCCCGATGGGCGACCCAGCCAACCACCGGGGTCGAGGGGGCAGAGGCAGAGGCCGTGGGAGGGGCCGGGGCTTCAATAACGGTGGAGGCTACGGACAAGGAGGTAATAATAAAACCAAAAAATACAAATCTCAAATAAAATAATTGTGCTCGTGCAGCCCTGGAATTTACGGTCGCACGTTTGTCTAATTGGCACCTGAATTCTGTGTGATCCAATCAGGTGGCTTCGGGACCTACGGTTACGGGAACAATGCCAACTCTGGATACAGTAAGTATTGCGTTTTGTAAATATTTACCAACATGTTTGATGGAAGTACTCTTTCTGGGTTGCAGTAAGAATCTTAAAGGAGTAGTTCACCCACAAAATGACTTTTTTTCTGTTGATTATCATGGAGACTTGAGTTCAATAATATTTTTTGTCGCATTCTTAAAAAATAAAAATTACCCTGTTTCCCCATCCAGTGCCATGCATTTGGGTCCCCATCCAGAAGGGATGGGGAATGTAATGGGGGTACATTTACTATAATCACATTTTTGTCTTAGGAATGCAACAAATACAAAAAATATTATTGAACCAAGTCTCCATGGGTTGAGTAATCAATAGAAAAAAAGTCTACTCCTACTAAGAACTACTCCTTTAATGGTTTGATATACTTGGTTGCACACTGTTTCTCTCACCAAAAATAACCGATCCACAAACTCCATACCATCATGCTGAGATGAGTTGTGAGCTTGTAGATTAGCTATTTACGGTGCACGGCATCAGCGTGGAGCTCAGTGTAAATCCGGCTTCAGAAGACATTGGACAACAAGTGCTGCATATTGTGGCTTTCAGAAAGCATATAGTCTGACTGGCCGATGACGTAGGATCAAAATGGGCAACGTTTAGAAACGATGTGTCTTGGGTTGTTCGCTGTTGAGTGATTCTTTACATTTCTCTGCTTTAAGCCACAGGAATGTGTTCGTTTTGACATTGACCCCCTCTCTTATCAGAGAACCCCTACACACGTACACACACTTTCCCTCCTAGCAGCCCGTTCTGAGGACTGACCAGCATGAGCGTGACAGGAGCAGAGAAATATAAACAACCCAACAAATTAATGAAAAAGGGAAAAAAAAGCTTGAAAATAATCTGACCAAAGGAATAATTTACAACTGCCGCCTTTTTTTTTAATGGCAGACCAAATAAACAAAATCTAATTTAATTTTTTCCCTTCTCTGCCCTGTCTCACTCTTTAGGTGACTTTGTCTCAGACTGCTATGGCTACCACGAGTTTGCGACATAGATTCCCTCCCAATCCCCCCCAATCTTTTTAAAAAAAGACAAAAAAAAAGAAAAGAAAAAAAGAATCCAAACAAAGCTTGTAGAGAGGAAAACAAAACAAAAAAACGGCTCACTAGTCTTCCCAGCGGCATCGGGAACTCTCTCCACCACAAGTTCACACGCTGGGAATCCAGTCCGCATCAAGCCCTTCCTTCTGCCATGTCTTGCCAAAACCCACATCATGTCTTGTCCCTACACCTTGGAGAGACGCCATGCCCCCAGAGAGCATGTAGTCGCCTTCCATTCTCTCACTGTGGACATTATCGGACAGCCCGGATCGGACAAAACTACAGCCTTGGTTTATGATAGAAATTATGTTAAGTGTTGGACTGGAACAGGGTTTGGTATTTGGGTTTGGTGTCTTTTTTTAAACTTTTTTTTTTTAAATCACCTGGACAAGAAGGATGAATTGCCTTTTGGGAGTTGTCTAACATACTGCCTATTGGATACTGCTACTTTCTACTGGGCTCTCTTCATAGTATACTTACTTAATCTTCTGTGAATGGTTCTTATTTGATTGTGTTGATGCCTTTGTACCAATCACTTCCAATAATTGTTGGGTTATCTTGTCTTTTTTATTTTTATTTTGTTAGTTTGTTTTCCCCGTTTGAGAATGTCACATTGCAGTTTTTTTGTCAACGGCACTGCTAAAAGTCATTGCTACTGAATGCATGATGAATACATGATATTCCTACTTTGGTGAGAGTGTTAAATGCTGGCGAGTCACAGCATCTCCGGACTGTGACAGCACAATGCATAGGTTGACTGAGGCTGTGTTGGAACAGTTTGCACAAAAGACTGGCTGAATTTGAGAACCTCTAGTATGGCTGTGAAGCTGTTTTTATATTTTGTTGCTTTTTTTTTAAATAAAATAAATGTGATGTCCCCATTCAATATTGTCGAACTATGTAGTCATTTAACACCTCAGGGTGAACATTCTGCGAAAATAGACGATCTACAAGCTCAGTGTGTTTTGGGCTTGTAGATAGATCGGCTATGTATGGTGAGTAGTTTTGTTTTGGAGGTGGAATAAGAGGGTGCCTAGTATAGACTGAACTCTGGTCAATGATGTGTGTGTTAGTGTTTTGAGACCCAGTGAGATTGAGACCAGGAGCGCTCGTTTTCTAGTGAAGCTAGTCCTTTTGAGGGGCAGTCGGTCGCAGAAGCAGTCCCCACAACATTATTTACTCTTCTGGCCCCCTGGTTTACAACTTCTAACGGTGCTGAATCGGCTCATGTGAAGTTCGTAACGCTCGACATGGCGACTCGCTCGCTAGTTGCTACCGCTCGACACAGCGGTGTCTCACGTGGATCAAGGTCGCCTGAGACGGTGCACCTCCGTCATGGTCAAGAGAAAACGAGCGCTCCTGGTCTCAATCTCACTGGGTCTCAAAAACACTGACGTGTGTGTGTATATATATATATATATATATAGGGTTTTTAATGTAATGTTTTGAGTGCATCTTGTTGTGACCACAGATCATTGTGCATACATGTCAGTGCAAGAAGCTGTGTTCATGTCTGTGGTTGTGTGGCTTCTCTAAGCCTCTTGCGTATCATTTTCACCCAACCATCAGATTATTACAACAACGGCGGCACCAACGGAGGAGGCGGAGGCGGCGGCCCCACAAACACCCAGTCAGGCGGCCAGCAGGCCAACTCGACGCCTGCCGCAGCGCAAAGCTCCTACGGGTCGTACTACCAGAACGACAGCACCTTCTCCTCCTCTGCACCTTCCGCCATCTCCAAACCCCCGGCCAAGAAAACCCCCATGCTCCAGGGAGGTGGGAAGTCCACGTCCTTCCCTGGCCCTCCCGGGGTGAGCGGGGGGGCCACAGGGGGCTACCAGGGGGCCGGCGCTGCCTCGGGCCAAGGCAACCAGTACAACCAGTACGGCCAGGGCGGCCAGGGCTTCGGGCAGGGCAAGAAGAACTTCAACCAGAATGCCAGTCAGGGCGGAGGAGGAGGAGGAGGAGGGGGTTATTCCTCCTACAGCACTGCCTACCCTACCCAAGTGACCGGTGGCACTGGGAGCAGCGTGGACTACAGCTATGACGGTGAGAGTTCACTTGAAGCTAGTATTCATCTGGCTTCCATTTGGTTTAAAAAAAATGTTCTTTGTATCAATTGTGGGAGCATTTTTATTTTCTTTTTTTTAACCCAAACCTCTGGGATAATTTTCTCTTATAATGAAATGATTCACATAAAACATTTTTATTTTGGGTAACCAAACTAGATCTATTAGATTAACCACTTAAGCCCTATTGCAGGGGTCTTCAACGTTTTCAGGCCGGGGACCCCCAAACTGATGGGGAGATGGAGCAGGGACCCCCTACCACCTCGTAGGGTGGGGGGGTCGGGCTACGACATTATTTATTTTATTTTAAACAAGTACAAGTTACAGCGAGCAGGGTGGGCCGTACCATTACCATTTCTAAACATACTACTTATTAACTGAGAACCAATGTCAATAATATCAACAATCTGTCAATTGCATAGTAATCATGTATTCAAGCTATTCAAAATGGATAGAATCATGATTTATTTTTTAACATAAATGTGGAAAATGGCAAAAAAAACATTTTTTGAAATCTTTTTTTTTTTTTTTTTTTTTTTTTTAAGCAATAATTTCGCGGACCCCCTGCAGTACCTCCACGGACCCCCTAGGGGTCGCGGACCCCCTGTTGAAGACCCCTTATATACCATTGTATAATGTTTGAGCCGAAATAGTCATATACAAGCTCACAAGGCGTTGTCAGCTTGTATATCGGATATGTTTGATCATTTTAGTGATTAATTATATCTGTTCGATTTAATTGTGTGGGTGAACACTCAACGTTTCAATTACATTGTGTTCCCACTGGTTTTCTGACGTTGGTCCGGGCACCCCCAGGGGACCTTGGACCAAATCGACCCTTATTGGTCTGCAACTCTTGATTTGGTGGTTTGTACACGCAGTTATACAACGAGGGTTTACCACCATACAAATCAAACTGGGGCTTCCTTGAAATTCAGAAGGTTGAGAATCACTGCGTTCCATGATAAAACACTTGTGGGAAATTGTGTCTTCTCAACGCTCTCATTTGCTCACAGGTTACAACGCCCAGACGAATTACAACACGCAGGGAGGCGGTGGCAACAACAACAACAACCAGGCGTTTGGCGCCAACCAAGCTCCGTACCACAACCCAGTGGGCTACGGCAGAGGAGACCCCAGCATGAACTACCAGTACAGATAGACGGTGTCCAAACCCCATAATGCTGTGTTTGTGCATCCTAGCATCCCGTGATACCACCACCACTACTATCATCAGCAGCATCAACTGCCCTCCCACATCCCGGTTCTTCAGCCCTCCCCGAAATAAACAAACTGACCCATGGCTTGTCCACACTCCACGCTTATGTGCTTTTTGGATTGGCTTTTGTCACTGTTGTGGGCACAAATTTGGGGAAATTGGACATTTTCCTTTTTTCTATTTTCTTTTCTAGATGTCAGAGCTGAATTGTGACTGAATAACGTGGTCTGTTCCAGTGGTCTGCTCAGTGTCGAGTCTAGTCTAGTGTAAAGAAAAACGTTTTTTATTAATATATCAAACCAATCACTGTCCTCATCACCACATAAGAAGGGTGATGCTGCAAACCATTGTTTCATATTATAGTTTCTTTACCGAAGGACAGGTGTATAGCTGTGGCTGACTTTTCCCCCCTCATTCGACTACTGAGGAATGTTGTATTTCTTTATATAAAAAAAAAAAAGAAAGGTACAGTAAGCCTGAGAACTAGTTTTGCTCACTGATTGTTTTATTTTCTCTTTTGCTTGTAATCTTGACTTCTTTTGTAATATTTTTCCTTATGTGATGTTGGTTATTTTTAAAAGTCCTTTTTGGAGATTACTGGAAAGACATCTGATGTTGTGATGTCGGGTCCACATTTTCTTCTCAATGTAGCTTCTGGGTTGGGTGGGATATTTTCTGTTAAACATTGTATGAGAAAGTGTGTTTGTATCAATTAAAGGATTTTTATTTTAAAGAACGAGCCTGGGGGCATTTTATAATAACGAAAAGTATACATATATCAATAAGTGTTTCGCCACTCCAGTTACACTGAATCAAAAGTTTTCATTGCCCTTCCTGAAGTCTAATCAACAGAAAATCATTGGTAAGGACATCTCTGCAGTGTGGTACGGTGCCTTCTATATCCTGTGGATACATAAAACAGTGGTTATCAAACCATTAAAGGTACAAACCTGACCTAGTAATAATTTAGTTGTGGACACTGCTTCGAAGGCAGCTTCACAGGATTTATTGATCTGCTGTTCAGAGATCCAGGCCCTGCTGTTGAAGCATAGATTCAACTTCCTGTCAGAAAAGCATTCAGGTTATATCTAAATGTATAAATATAACTTTAATCATATGTTCATAACGTGACATATGGGTTACCCTGTAGTCTAGTCTCATTACTTGAAGATAAACAATTAGTCAATTAGTTTGGTCAATGGTTCTCAATCCTTTATAATGGCAAAGACCCCCACAATTGAGATTGCACATACAGAACCAAATGGACCCTTACAGGTCTATTTGCAAGTGTGCAAGTGTCCCATTTGGAACACAGGTATACATGACAAACGCTTTGATAAACTCTTAAATTGTCCCTAAAGTTTTATTTTTTTTATAGAACAAAAGTAGGTTAATAATTGTGTGTGTTATTAAATATACATAGTTAATGATTAATTATATATGTAATAATTCAGCAGTAATTCATTGAGAAACTAGTTAAACTTCAAGGTTTCTGTAGGTGACACACCTGCAGGGGGAGGAGTTTTAGAAATTTACATATTAAGCTAAACAAATGTTTATTCAACATTTTCTTTATTCTTATTTGGGCCTTTTTATGATGTTAGTAATAGTTCCCATTACCAGTTTGATTGATCAGTTCTTTATTGAGAAGTTTGGATTTCATTGTCATGCACACTCAGTTTATTTTATTAACTATCTAAGTAGTTTTTCAATTTGTATGTTAGTGATTTTTCCCAATTTATCAGGTTGATTGATCAGTTTTTTGTTGAGACCTTTGAGTTTCATTGTAGTGCACTTTGTTTTTTTTTTTTCTTTTTGTTATTTAAGTTGTTTGGTGATTAGAGATATTTCAGTTTTATTTGAGGTTTGAACCTGGAACCTTTGCTTTATGAACCTTGGATTTAACCTTTGAGTCACGCTGGCATGGATGGTACAATGGCAAACGTAATACTTAACCGAACTTTTAGAATTTAGAATGACAACGAAAATATCCTGTGGGAGAATCAGGATCTGTAGCCTAATGGGGGTCCTTCCTTGACATTAGCTGAGATGAATCTAGAAAGATTATACCCGCACACCGCCGCTTGCACGTTCAAGAGAACCTTTATTAAAGCAACACTTCGGACGTGTGTACATTCCTCAGGGGGTCCTTGACGTGAAAATGTTTGAGAGCCACTGCTAATAGCCTTGGTACTAATTTAACTGTAGGTCTACACATGTAGTCTTTTGTACACTCTCTGAGTTACAAAATGTATCAATTAAAACTGAGGATTTGACTGTGGAATGTGTATAGTGTCATACTAGTACAGTGTACAGTATATACTATTCAGTATCAATCACTGTACAGTTCACTGCATTTAAGTGGTGTACATAAGACCTGTCATAAACATGAGACTTTATGAAACAAAGTTTAATTTATGTCACTTTAAATGCTAGGTCATGTTTATGTCAATAAAGTGTTCCATCAGGAATCAATCGTTGACATAATGCAGTAACTAGAAACAACCACCAGGTGTCCTCATTCATCCAGTCTATGACAAGCAGAATCAATCACTGCCACTAAAATACATGTAGCCTACATAATACTGTCTAAAAGAAAACTATGGATGTCAAGTAATCAGATCCAAGTATTACTACTACAATACAGAAATAGTATAGTTTGGGGCTTTCATACGGACCGTAGACTGACAGGAAATGGGGAGAGAGAGAGGGGGGAGTGATACGCACCAAAGTTGGGATCGGGATTCAAACCCACAACATGCTGTCAGGCATCAGAGCCTATGTGGTATGCTCCTGGACCGCTAGGCCAGCGAGCACCTCTCAAAAGTAAGAACCTTGTCTCTGAGATGTAGTGGATTATTGAAAAATGTAGGAAAGTGGGAATTATTGAAAAATGGAAACACTCAAGTAAAACTAGTCTACCGGTACCTCAACATTGTACTTAAGGGACGACTTCACCACTATTATCTTCATTTGGTTCTCACCAGGCCTGGAATTTCGTCATTTTAGGGGCAAGGCCACGTGGCCTTTGGTATTGTCCATTTTTTGAGGGCACAAAGGCCAAATGCCAGGGCAGGAAGGCCATCAAATAAAACACGATTTTAGTCCATTAAAATAATTTAAGGGTTAGGGATGATAACCTAATCTGCAGTGAAATAGATAAATGATGGTAAGATTACAATCTGATCCATGCTCAGCCTAGCACCAAATCAAGTCAGTTAAAGATGGGGACTCGGGGGAGTTAAGATGTCATGTAGACACTGGTGTCTACATGACAAGAAAGAGACACCGTGTCTACTGTCTACATATTGACAAGAGAGAGAGACAGAGGATGAAGTGCTACAGTCAGTCAGCTGGGGTATTAAGGCCACTGTGGCCTCAGGTCATGCCATTGGTTTGAGGGGCACAAGGCCAAACTGAGGGGCAACAGCGGCCATGGTCTTCATGGCCTCCATGAAATTCCTGCCCTGGTTCTCACTGATGTTCATAATAAAACATCACACTTTTTTCCCACTCTGTCTGTGTCTCATAGGAGGGCTCTGGGGAGTTCAGTTCAGAAAACCGCCTGCCAGTGACATCGTTTGGAAATACATTTTTTTAAATTGTAATATTTAGATTTTTATATCACGAGAACAATGGCTTCCATTATAACATTGTAACTGATGTCACTGACTGGCAGACGGATTTCTGAACTGCCCACAGCCCTCCTATGAGACACAGTTTTGTTGCTTTTTAGTGAGGACCAGTTATATGAAGATAGGTTGAAAAGTGGTGAAGTCATCCTTTAAGAACCTTGAGTAGAGTACTTAGTTAGTTTCCACCACTGACGGAGATACAAGGTTTCTACTCAACTCTTTGTGCCCGTCGTAGAGGGAAAAGACAAGATTAACGGTGGTCCTCATTAGGGCTGTCACAATTATTACATAATCGTCTAATCGCAATTATTTGACATAATCGCAATTATTTGACATAATCGCAATTATTTTGTGATAATCATCATAATCGTTTACATGTTGACAAATGTTTATATATGTTCAAACATTTAAAAAATAGTGGAAATAGCCGATCTACAAGCTCACGACGCGTCGCAAGTTCTCGCAACATATGTTCAAACATTTAAAAAATAGTGGAAATAGCTGATCTACAAGCTCACAACGCGTCTTTTTAAAGTATAAAGTTGTCAAATATGTCAGTCATTTCTTTGTATATTTAGGTTATGTGTCATAACTGCCATGCGCAACTTCAAAGCCTACAAGCCAAACAGAAATGTAATTGTCAACAACAAAAACACAATTAAATCGTTAATCGCAATTATTTGAGTGACAATAGAGGGTATGCGCATGCATAAAGTGAATGGTAAATCGAGTGGCAAATCGAGTGGCAAAGTGAGTGGCAAAGTGAGTTTAATGTCATGTAACGTTGTTTAATGCAATCAGACTTTTCTGTATGGTGTATGGGCTGTCAAGTCCAGAAAGTAGTTTTTTTGCCACTCAGTAGGCGTTCCCGCATAACTTCCAGGTATGATGATGATGTCACGCGCATACCCTCTATTAATCGTCATGTAAAATGTCATAATCGTGACAGCCCATCGTCCCCATCGTCCGTCATTCACCGTCATTCAGTGGTCTTTTTTTTTGGCAAGTGTCCTTTTCTGTAAGCGGCACTTGTGTCGTTTGAAATAAGTGAGGTCACTGTAGCATCGTTTGCATTTGGTACAGGAGTATGGTTTCACCCCGGTGTGAACCCTGCGGTGTCTTATCATGTTTGAGTGCAGGGTGAAGGATTTCCCACACACCGTGCAACCGAACGGTTTCTCTCCTGTGTGTGTCCTCATGTGTATCGTCAAAGCGCTGGGACTGCAAAAGCATTTCCCACAAAGAACACAGGCCCCCGTTTTCACTTCCACGTGAGTTTCCAGGTGAAGTTTAAAAGACTCCTCCGTCTCAAAGTGCCTCCCACACAGCCCGCAGACATCTTTAGGGTGAATGTCCAGATGATTCACCAGTGAGAATTTGGCGTGAAAAGTCCTTCCACACACTTTGCAAAAAATGCCGGGGTTTGCCTTTTTATTCATCCGTGGTGGTGTCTCTGCAGTAAGCGTGCAATGTCGTCCACTGTTCGTCAACTCTTCACGTCTGTCGATGTCTCCATCTTGAGTAGCTTCATTGCTGTCACCATCTTCATCTTCAGTAGCATCGCTCAGCCTCCTGTCCTTGTCGTTGTCAATTTCAAGCTCAGAGAATCCCGGAGATGGGACCTCTTCATCAGTCTCTATGGGCATCTGCTCAGCTGAAGTGACAGGTACGGGTTCTTCCTCTTCCTTGTATATTTCATATTCATGTTTCACACACGGAGTGAATGTGTCATGGATGGTGTCGTCCTCTGGTCTTCTGTCCTGGCTGCTGCTCAAAGGTTCCTTGTGGCTCCTCTCAGTCTGCAGGGACTCTGGGTTCTTCTGCCTCGGACTGGAATTCCACTCCTGCTGCTGCTCAGTGAGGAAATCCTCCTCCCACACAGAGAGGTTGAGCTGTGCTTCCTCTGAGGAGGCAGGACAGGAGAAGAGAACATTAACAATGATTGAACAATATGATCTTACACAAGACCAGATGGAGGGATTATATCTCCAAACTGGCTTGGGAACGCCTCGGTATACTCCCTGAGGGAGAGGAGGAAGTTGCTCAGGATAAGAAAATCTGGAGGTCTCAGTTGGAACTGTTACCCCCGCGACCCGATTCCGGATAAGTGGTTGAAGATGGATGGATGGATGGACATTACCTCTTTTATTTGTGTCCACATTGTTAAATGTGAACGCAAATAAAGAATTCAAAGGAGTAGTTCACCCCCAAAAGGATTATTCTTTCTATCGATTACTCACCCCATGGAGACTTGAGTTCAATAATATTTTTTTGTTTTTGTCGCATTCCTAAGCCATAATTTGATTATAATAAATGTACCCCCATTGATTCTGGATGGAGACCCAAGTGCATTTGGGTCTACAAAGAGTCTCCTCAAATTATTGGCTTATTAGCTGAGGCTCCTGTTCATTTTGGGGGTGAACTCCTTTAAGTGTGTGTGTGTGTGTGTGTGTGTGTGTGTGTGAGAGAGACTGCTGTACTGCCAAAATGTTGGAACAGCCAACAGCGCCACACAATAATTCTAATTCACACACCCACCGCGCGCGCGCACACACACACACACACACACACACACACACACACACACACACACACACACACACACAGAGAGATCATACACAGATCTAGCCCTGAATACAGGACGGTCATAGTATTCAGGGCTAACACAGATCATAACATACTTGCTATTGTATTTAACTTGATCTCAGGTTGTAGAAGCGCATCGAGCATCTTGCGCTGTTGACTAATCTCTCGTTTGGACTGGAACATTTCTTCCTCGTAGCCTGCCATCATCTTCTCAACAGCTTCCACGATCTCATCACCAGCCGCAGACAGAACCAGCTTCACAAGGACCCGCAGACCTTGAATTTTACTCATGTTGGTTTCTTTAAACGGGCCTCTGATTACACTGTTAACGAGAGCAACGATTCTCACTGGTTCTGATCAGTTATTAATATGATGACTTGATGAGCTCTTTGTGCATGAGCAGATGTACACAGACAGACGCTGTAAAAACTACACTTGTATGCTTCCGCTGTCCCGCCGTTGCTTCTTCTTCTTCTAGTGTCCTGCAGGCTGCTGCGCACTGACAAGTGTAATGCTGCCCCCCAAAGGCGAGGGTTTACTGTTTTAACAATGAAAGCCTCCAGAGTCCAGAACATAGTGAACAGAAACGTGTTTATTTTATTTTGAATAAGAGTACATGTATTATGCCTGATAGTACTGTCTATAAACAAAAACTAAGAACATAAAGTACTCAGATCCAAGTATTACTATTACAAGAAATAGTATGTTACAACTTGTATTCACAATTTTACTAGAATAAAATGACAAAATATTGAGCAATTAAAGGTTTTAAAAAATTACAATCTTTTTTAAAAGATTTGTTTGGGGCTTTTATACCTTTATTGATAGGACAGTTGTAGACTGACAGGAAATGGGGAGAGAGATGGTGAGTGACACAGCAAAGGCCGTCGATAACAGGAGTCGTACTCTCGACACACTGTCAGGCATCAGAGCCTACCGTGGTATGCGCCTGGACCGCTAGGCCAGCAGGCGCCCCTCAAAAGTAAGATCCTTGTCTCTGAGAAGTAGTGGATTATTGAAAAATGTAGCGTAGGAGAGTAGGAATTATTGAAAAATGGAAATACTGAGGTAAAACTAGACTACCTCAAAATTGTACTTAGTTTCCTCCACTGGAGATACAAGGTTTCTACTCAACAACAATACACTATTTTACGTCTTTTGAGCCGTCATAAAGGAAAAGACGGTGGTCCTCAGTGTGAGTGTTGACGAAAGCTTCTAGCTTTCCTCCGAGTCAGATTATGTCCCGCAGTCCGCAGGCCCCACAGAGGACCTCAGTGTGAGTTTTGGCGTGGATCACAAGGGACACCATGGAGAGAAACTCCTTCCCATAGAGACTTAACACACGTTCCGTAACTGTTGCTTATTTGTCATCTGCGCTGTACTGTCCTTCAAACCTCTGCATTAACATCCCCATTGTCAACTGCAGGAGTGGTTACAGTTTAGGCATTTAGCAGATGCTTTTAATCCAAGGCGATTTACAATAAGCAGGTAATACACATCACAATAATAAGCAAGATAATATGTCAGTAGTACATTAACAACAATATAACAATGTAACAAATGCATAGGAATATCAATCTAGAAAAAAACAAAACAAAAACAAAACAATAACATAGGTAGACCACGCACCTAATCAGTAAAAAACTTCTAAAACCTAAAAAAAAAGTGAGCAAGTTACAGATTACAGCAGGTGTTTTCTGTTGTGAGATTTCAATGCAGTGCTATCACTGAAGCGTTTGTTGCAGATGGAGCAGGGGTACGGTTTCTCTCCCGTGTGCACCCTGAGGTGTCTTGTCATGTTTGTCCGTAGGCTGAAGGATTTACCACACACGTAGCAGCGGAACTGTTTCCCCGGAGTGTGCACCTTGAGGTGTCTTGTCATATCTTCGTGTAGAATGAAGGATTTGCCACACACGGTGCATTTGAACGGTTTATCTCCTGTGTCGATCCTCGTGTGTTTTTTGTTGTGAGATTTTAATGCCGAGCTATCACTGAAGCGTTTGTTGCAGGTAGAGCAGGAGTATGGTTTCTCCCCAGTATGGATTCTGAGGTGTCTTGTCATGTTTGTGCGTAGGCTGAAGGATTTCCCACACACGCTGCAATTGAACGGTTTCACTCCCGTGTGGCTCCTCGTGTGCGTCTTCAAAGCGCTAGAACTGCAAAAGCATTTCGCACAAACATCACAAACGAATGTTTTCACTTCCATGTGCGTTTTCAGGTGGTGTTTAAAATCCTCCTCTGTCTCAAAGTGCCTCCCACACAGCCCGCAGTCATCTTTTTTAGGGTGAATGTGCAGATGAATCACCAGTGAGGCTTTAGCATGAAAAGATTTTCCACACACTTTGCAGATCCACTCTTCACCTCTGTCAATGTCTCCATCTTGAGTAGCTTCATTTCTGTCACCATCTTCATCTTCAGTAGCATCGCTCAGCCTCCAGTCCTTGTCGTCGTCATTTTCAGCCTCAGAAAATCCTGGAGATGGAACCTCTTCATTAGTCTCTATGGGCATCTGCTCATCTGAAGTTACAGGTAGTGGTTCTTCTTCTACGTTGTCTATTTCCTGTTCATTTTCCTCACACTGAGGAGTGAATGTGTCATAGGTGGTGTCGTCCTCTGGTCTTCTGTCCTGGCTGCTGCTCAAAGGTTCCTTGTGGCTCCTCTCAGTCTTCAGGGACTCTGGGTTCTTCTGCCTCGGACTGGAATTCCACTCCTGGAAATCCTCCTCCCACACAGAGAGGTTGAGCTGTGCTTCCTCTGAGGAGCAGGAAAGGAGAAGGGAACATTTAACGGATTGAACGACATCAATCTTACACATTTAACATTTTCATTTGTGTCCACATTGTTAAATGTGAACGAAAGATGTTAAGTGTGTGTGTGTGTGTGTGTCTTACTGCTGTACTGTCAAAACTTTGGAACAACCAACAGTGCCACACAATAATTCTAACTTACAGTAATACATTGCAAGCAGTTTAAAGGCTTTGATTGATTGCTCTCTCATCCTCTCTCTCACGCACACACACACACACACACACACACACACACACACACACACACACACGTGTTTATATCTATATCGATCATACAGGCCTATATTGTAACATACTTGCCTGTTATTCTATTTAACTTGATCTCAGGTTTTAGAAGCGCATCGAGCATCTTGCGCTGTCGACTGATCTCTCGTTTGGACTGGAACATTTCTTTCTCGTAGCCTGCGATGATCTTCTCAACAGCGTCCACGATCTCATAAGCAGCCGCAGACAGAAACTGCTCCACAAGGACCCGCAGACCTTGAATTTTACTCATGTTGGTTTCTTTAAACGGGCCTCTGTTTACACTGACTGTTAACAAGAGCAACAAGTCTCTCTGGTTCTGATCAGTTATTAATATGATGAGCTCTTTGTGCAGATGTGCACAGATGCTGTAGAAACTACACTTGTTTACTTCCGCTGCCACGGCAAGGCGTTCCTTTCTTCTAATCTCCGGCAGGCTACACACTGACAAGTGTAAATGCTGCCCCCCACAGGCGACGGTTTACTGCTTTACCCAAAACATAGTGAACAGAAAGGTGTTTATTTTTAAAAGTTGTGGAATTCTTGCAAGAGTACCTATATAAAATAAAGGTTGAGTTTAGAGTTTTAATTCATTCTAGAATAAAATGATTAGCAGAAAAAACAATATCACGTTCATTTCAAACTTTTGACTCGATTATCAATGAACGATTATAAAAAAAAAAAAAAAAACAGTGGACATAGGAAATCTACCAGTTCACAACACGTATCAATGATGCATTGTGAGCTTGTAATCAGATCCTTTCTCTACTTTTGTACACCACTATTATGCAATTAAGTATAATACAGGGTGAAGTAGTTACGTTTCAAATAAGAAATCTTGACAACACAACACAGTGGGGTTCGGGTCAGGCTAGTTTGCTCGTCAGTTAAACCCAGTAATACCATGGTCAGTACACACGTTGCAACTTGCAAGTAGTTTTGGCTCTGTGGGCAGGTGCCAAGTGCTTCTGGCTAAAAGACATCATACTCTCCATAAAGCTTGTCAACGTACGGAAGCACGAAGTGCTCTAAAATCCCTGGGTAGATGGCTGTGTTGACTCTGAACTTGATAAAACACAGTGGACCAACATCAGCAATAGAATGCAATGCAGGTTTTGCCCACTGTGTTCTGTCAAAGCAATCCCAGGGCTTCCATATCACCTCAGCACAGCAGTACCACAGGCTGATCACCTTCATGCCACGTCCCATCGATGAAGACATTTATTCAAAAGTATTCCATACCAAGTACTGAGTGCATAAATTAACATAACCTTTCATAAGTTTGACATTTCTGTATGCACATTTCATGCACAATGAAATTAAAATATTTGAAAGTTATATATATATATATATATATTTTTTTTTTACAGAAGAAAATGTACTTTTAGCCTGTACACACACACACACACACACACACACACACACACACACACACACACACACACACACACACACACACACACACACACACACACACACACACACACACACACAGGACCTTCTAGACGTGAGGCGACAGAACTACCGCATGTGCCACCGTGCCCCCTTACACAATATTCAAATTTTTGTAGATGGATCTCTATCTCGAAATGGCCAGGTTTGGCAAAACATTTCCCACAAATATCACAAACATGTTTTCACATTCTTCTGTGGTCTACTACTGTTTTCACGTACCATCCGGAATCAATGGAGGTACATTTATTGTAATCAAATTATTTTCTTATACAACTACAACAAAAACAAAAAAATATCTATGAATTCAAGTCTCCATGGCGTGAGTAATCAATAGAAAAAAAGTCATTTTGGGGGTGAACTACTCCTTGAAAAGACAGCTGCTATAATACAGTGCAGAGATTAAGTAGTTGACTGTGGCTTGTTTTAACCCAAAATCAGCATGAAGCAGAGACATTTTTATTTTATTTTTTGGCGGTATACCGGTCTTCCATCTCTGCATTAACATCCCTATTGTGAGATACAGGAGCGTTTACAGCAAGTCCATTTTTGTTTTGTTCCTTTTCAGAGAATCTGTTCTTTAGAGATTACCAAATGGAAACCATTTCTTTCCACGTGAAGTTTAAAATCCTCCTCTGTATTGAATTGCATCCCCACAAAGCCCACAGTCATCTTTATGGTGACTTTCCAGATGTTTCAACAATGACACTTCAGAGTGATTCTGAAGAGTTCCCACACACATTACATCAGTGTTTCTCAACCTTTTTTCTGCATGGGCACACTTTTCATGTCCCAAGAATCCATGGGAACACGAACATAATAAGGGGGTGTAAATATCGTCACTGTCGGGAAGAAACCTTGTATTTCCAAGTTTCAAATGTGTAAGTTAATTTGCAAAGTAAAGCCCTGCTTCATCATACAAGGCTGTCGCACAACAGAAGTGAAAACAGCCGATCTACAAGCACACAACACCTCGCACCGCGAGGTGTTGTGTGCTTGTAGATCGGCTGTTTTAAATCATTTAAATCATCTATTTTAAATAATTTCTTTTAAATAATTTGTTTAAAAAAAATTTAAAATGATAAATACAATACTGGCTTTCAAGCAGTTTAAAGGGGCACACTTGACCCTTCTCAGGGGCACACCAAAGGTCCCCAGGCACAGTGGTTGAGAAACACTGCATTACATAATTACGATTTGCTGCCATTTTGTCATCAGCTCTAAACTGTCTTCGATCTCTGCATTAACATCCCTGTCGTCAAGTAAAGGAGTGTCTTTTTTCTCGCATGTGTTTTCTTAATCCAGAACAGTCTCTGAAACGTCGGCTGCAGATGATGCACAAGTAGGGCCTCTCCCCAGTGTGACTCCTAAGGTGTATCGTCAATTTGGCGGGAACGCTGAAGGATTTACCACACAGCTCACATGTGAACGGCCGCTCCCCAGTATGAATTCTAAGGTGTATCGTCAACTTGCTGCGTACGGTGAATGATTTACCACACACCTCACATTTGAACGGCTTCACTCCCGTGTGGGTCATCATGTGTTCCTTCAAATGGGAAGTTTTGCCAAAGCATTTCCCACAAACGTCACAAACCTTTGCTTTAACATTCTTGTGAGTTTTCAGGTGGAGTTTAAAATCCTGCTCTGTCTCGAAGTCCATCCCACACAGCCCACAGTCATCTTTAGGGTGACTTTCCAGATGTTTCACCAATGAGACTTCGGAGTGAAAATCCTTCCCACATACTTTGCAGATGATACACGATGTTTGCCTTTTCTTCATCCGTGGTGTCTTACCTGTCAGTGTGCTTGGCTCCAACTCTTCACTTCTGTCACTGTCTGTGTCTTGAGTAGCATTCCAGTCATCGTCATCTCCGTTTTCAGGCTCAGAGAATCCTGGAGATGGGACAGGTAGGGGTTCTTCTTCTACTTTGTCTATTTCATGTTCATTTTCCACACACTGAGGAGCGAATCTGTCACCATCTTCATCTTCAGTAGCATCGTTCAGCCTCCAGTCCTTGTCGTCATCATTTTCATCCTCAGTGAATCCTGGAGATGGTAACTCCTCGTCAGCCTCTATGGGTATCTGCTCAGCTGAAGTGACAGGTAGAGGTTCTTCCTCTACTTTGTCTATTTCCTGTTCATTTTCCTCACACTGAGGAGTGAATGTGTCATGGATGTTGTCGTCCTCTGGTCTTCTGTCCTGGCTGCTTCTCAAAGGTTCCTTGTTGTGGCTCCTCTCAGTCTGCAGGGACTCTGGGTTTGTCTGCCTCAGACTGAAATCCCACTCCTGGAAATCCTCCTCCCACACAGAGAGGTTGAGCTGTGCTTCATCTGAGGAGCAGGAAAGGAGAAGAGAACATTTAGAAATGATTTGAACAATATCAATCTGACACATTTAACATTTGTATTTATTTATTATTAAAGATGTTAAGTGTGTGTGTGTGTGTGTGTGACTGTGTGTGTGTGTGTGTACTTACAGCTGTACTGCCCAAACTTTGGAACAACCAACAGTGCCACACAATAATTCCAACTTAATACATTGCAAGAGCAGTTTAAAGGCTTTGATTGTTTGCTCTCATTCATTCTCACACACACACACACACACACACACACACACACACACACACACACACACACACACACACACACACACACACACACACACACACACACACACACACACACACACACACACACACACACACAGCCTGCACCGCCTCTTGTTTATTTTAGGGTTATTACTGTGATTTTAATGCGACCGAAGGTCGCAGTTTACCATGAGAAATGCCACTTGTCTGACTCTCCATGTGTGTGTGTACACATTTTTACAGTCTATGGGTTGGTTCCCTTGACACATCACTGTGACATCATCCCAGAAACAAAATCCCTTTTATGCCCATATATGGAGATTTCTGATGTCATCAATCCCAGGCCCTAACTGGTCCAAGAGCCTGCTTTACTCTGATTTACACCCTACCTTCCATGAAAACGTTAATATTAAGTCCATGTATATAATAAAGGATAAAATAAATAAAATGTCCATATACAGTATGGAGATTTCCAGATGACGCCCCCAAGTTATGCCCAAATATGGAGATCCCCAGCATCAAACCCAGGTCCTAACTCGCCATGGCCCTGCTTGGCGTTACTAATTAACCCACAATGACATCAAAAAAATATTAACTTGTTTTTAAGATGATTTCTTAAGGTGACAGTAACCCTTAGGCCCTATGTCCTTAAAGGGACTATGTTACCCTAAGGCTTAGGGTAACATAGTCCCTTTAAGGACATATAAATACCAGTAAGACTCCCTAATCGGGAGATAAGCGACCGTTGGTCGCTTATCTCCACAAATAGGCCAAAAGTTTGTTTTACCAATTATCAAGACATACGGGCAGTTGACAGTTTGCCATGGTTACTCATTGAAGTTGAATCTCCATATATGGAGATAACCTACGCATCACACTAAGTCTGACCTCACCAGCCCATATTTGGGCATGAGCAACTTATGTCTCCATATATGGAGATATGATGACATCACACAGTCCTCAGCCGATGATGTGGCGTGATGTCATACAATACACAAACGAGCCCTACAGTATAAAGGGGCAATTCTTGCCAGGAAAGAAGCATTTCTTCGACTCAGACCTTATCGCCAGGGTTGGCTTATAGCAGCTGTCGGTAGGACCATATATGGATTCTGTTAGTGTGGATCTCCTAACAGGGCATCATCTGGGATACAATCCCTTTTATGCCCATATATGGAGATCCCTAACAGAATCCCTTTCATGCCCATATATGGAGATCCCTAACAGAATCCCTTTTATGCCCATATATGGAGATCCCTAACAGCATCCCTTTTATGCCCATATATGGAGATCACTAACAGCTAACGGAATCCCTTTTATGCCCATATATGGAGATCCCTAACAGAATCCCTTTTATGCCCATATATGGAGATCCCTAACAGAATCCCTTTTATGCCCATATATGGAGATCCCTAACAGAATCCCTTTTATGCCCATATATGGAGATCCCTAACAGAATCCCTTGTATGCCCAATTGCCCATATATGGAGATCCCGAACAGAATCCCTTTTATGCCCATATATGGAGATCCCTAACAGAATCCCTTTTATGCCCAAATATTATGGAGAAATCCCTGCTCTGAGTATCTGACATCAGTGTGATGTCACCTGTTTATGCCCATATATGGAGATCCCTGCTCTGCGTATCTGGTTGCTATGGTAAACAGTTGGTTGCTAGGGTAAAAAAACATGGTTGCTATGGTAAACAGTTGGTTGCTAGGGTAAACAGTTGGTTGCTAGGGTAAAACCATGGTTGCTAAGGTGGTTGCTAACGTACACTAACAGACCAGCAACAACAGACTGTTGCCACAGCAACGTACACAAAGGTTTGTGTACACATGTGGTGTGATGTCATACTGATGCGGAGATATGAGCAGGGCAAAGGTGTGACGTGTGACGGCCGGACGGCCGGTGGAGGTTTTCATAGTAAACTGCTCCCTGACGGTCGCAATTAAGGACCTATCTGGGAATGCCCATATTTTGCAATGCCCATATATGGGCATGTTTTGACATAACATTGTTGACTATCATGCAGGGGTCTCCATATATGGGTAACTGGTCCGATATACATCACTGTCTGGTCGGATGGCCGAGAATTGCCCCGACCTCGCCCTTTAAGGTGAGGTCGCATCATGTCACCCTGAGGCATCTTACTATTGGGTGCGTGTATTGTAACATACTTGCCTGCTATTCTATTTAACTTGATCTCAGGTTGTAGAAGCGCATCGAGCATCTTGCGTTGTCGACTGATCTCTCGTTTGGACTGGAACATTTCTTCCTCGTAGGCTGCCATGATCTTCTCAACAGCTTCCAAGATCTCATCAGCAGCCACAGACAGAAACTGCTTCACAAGGACCTGAAGACCTTGAATTTTACTCATGTTGGTTTCTTTAAACGGGCCTCTGTTTACACTGACTGTCAACGAGAGTTAACAGTCTCTCTTGGTTATGACCAGTTATTAATGTGATGAGCTCTTTGTGCAGATGTGCACAGAAAGACGCTGTAAAGAGTCTATGTTCTGTGACTCTGAGCAATATTTGACAAAAGAACGCTGCTCTCTAAAAACTACACTTGTTTACTTCCGCTGTTACTTCTAGTGGTGTCGCATAAATTATTAGAAGGCGCGGCTTGTGATTGGCTGGAGCGGAGGTCTGGAGCGCTCGGCTGTGGTCACTTTTGGACCGCGCGGGTGTGAATGTTAACCTAGTCTAAACCTAATCCAAACCCTAGCCCTAACCTCAGTAAAACTATGCCTAACTCTAACCCAAACCCTAACCTCAGTAAAACTATACCTAACTCTAACCCAAACTAAAACTATGCCTAAACCTAACCCTGACGCTAGGGAGTAGCCGACGCTGGTGAACGGAAAAGAAGCGCTCCTTCTCCTTCCCCTACGCTATTCCCACCGTCTCCTACGTTTGGAATAGCGCACCGCGCCCCCCTGTTGAAGACCCATGGGCTTATGCGTTTAAAAATGTAAAATAAAAATAAAGAAAACAACAGCCAGTTCTCCCCAAAAATCTAGGCCCCCACAACTTATTAGGATAATTTAAAATGTAAGAAAAATGTTACTCAAGAGTCCAACAGCTTTATTTAGGCTGCTAGTTTTTAATACAAAATAAATACAATAGATGTTTATTACCTGTAATGTCATGATATTACAGGTAAAGCCACTCAGCAGCAATTAAAGTCGGCGCATCTTTACCAGCTGCAACATTGATACATTTACAACAATCAAATTATGATTTTGAAATGTCATGAGACGTCCAGCACAACTTTACCCGGAAGTACATCGAAGGGACAGCGGAAGTAAACAAGTGTAGTTTTTTTTTCTTCTTTTTTTTTTCTTTAACAGCACGCTTGCATTCTGCGTACATCAGATCTGAGAGAGAATCGTTAATACCCTCCACAGTCATTGAGATCAGAGCCCTTTAACAAGATATCAAGATGAGTAAAATTCAGTCAGTGAAGCCGCTTCTGTCTGCGGCTGCTGATGAGATCATGAAAGATGTTGAAAAGATCATCGCAGGCTACGAGGAAGAAATGTTCCAGTCCAAACGAGAGATCAGTCGACAACGCAAGATGCTCGATGCGCCTAAACCTGAGATCAAGTTAAATACAATAACAGGTAGGCTATGTGATGATGTGTCTGATTGATGTTCTCACAGATCCAAAAAGGATAACACAAAACACAAATGCTCATTATGTTGTTTGGCACTGTTTATTTTCAGTTGTGATGATTGTTATTTGTTCCTAATAGCCTAATGCTATCTGGCATCTACAGTTGCAATACCAAACCTTGACGGTTCACAGAAAGTCTTATCTGGTTGTATTGTTTATTGTTTATTTTGATCCCCATTATTACTACCTTAGCAGCAGCTACTCTTCCTGGTGTCCACACAGAAATAAAATAGCCTACATTACAAAACATGAATACGTTAAAGTATATAAGAAAGTCGGATAATCCAAGCTTTCTGTAGAGCTTCAATCATGGTGAGTTTAATGTTGTTTAATACAGTCAGATAGGACTTTTCTGTTTGGCTGAATGGACTGTCAAGGGTTGGTACTGCAACATTGGATGCCAGATAGCATTAAGGAGTTGTTTGCGGCTAGGTTGTTCCAACGTATTGGCAGTACAGCAGTACTGAGAACACACACACACACACACACACACACACACACACACACACACACACACACACACACACACACACACACACACACACACACACACACAGAGTGTTCTGTCATTGCTCAATGTTATGTTCTCTTCTCCTTCCCTGCTCCTCAGAGAGGCTCCCCATAGAGGCTGATGAAGATACCAAGATGAGTAAAATTGAAGGTCTTCAGGTCCTTGTGAAGCATTTTCTGTCTGTGGCTGCTGATCGGATCATGGAAGCAGTTGAGAAGATGATTGCAGACTACGAGGGAGAAAGGCACCAGTCCAAACGAGACATCAGTCGACAATGCAAGATGATCCATGTGCTTCTACAACCTGAGATCACATTAACTAGAATACCAGGTACAAGTATGTGTTAAAAATGTATTTGATTAGCCCTAGAATGGCTGTGATGTTACAGATAGATATCCATTTACATTGTTATATTGCTGTTAATGTACTGACCTATTATCTTCTTTATTATTGTGATGTTGTATCTGTTTATTGTAAGTCGCTTTGGATTAAAACATTTAAAAGCGTCTGCTAAATGCCTAAACTGTAAACTGTACATACTTGTCATGTATTTCAGATACACAGCCATAGATCACTCCTATGCCTGCCCGTAGCAGACTGATCGTTAGCAGTATTTAAACTGTGTTTACTCAACCAATAATTACTTGCACCAGCAGAGTGCGCAAGTAGGGTGATGAGCTCTGTGTGTATGTACACTTGCAAATTAATTACATCCTTGTCCCTTTTATGCCCATATATGGAGATCCCTGTCCTCTACATCTGATTCCCATGTCCTGTACATCTGATTTCCATTTTATACCCATCAATATTAAGTCCATATGTCAGTTTAAACATTTTCGGAGTCTCATGCGGTCTATAACATAAGACCTCTATGTTGTCAGAGGGCAGTCATATCCATATTTGGGAAAATATTTTGTCCAAATCGAATCACACATGAATTCCGTCCTGGGCAAATTCCGTCCTGCCTTGGGCGTCTTACTGTTCTTTATAATATTTACTTTAAAAGTTTAGACTAGGGGTTATATTGTCATTCATTTTAAATTGCATTTCCTAAAACTACTTTGCACATTTATGTATATCTTCCATTCCATTTCCCTTTGAGAACTGACTCCCTACTCTTTTCCCACTCACTGTTCATTTGCAAAACGTATCATAAGTCCTCCATTTACCCATCCTAACTATCAGGGGCAGTGGGCCGTGCTATTAATACAATGCACTGGAGTGGAGAAGTTATGGGTTAATTATCTTACCCATAGCCTCCCTGCTTGACAATCAGCATCAAGATTTGGATATGGGGTAATTCCTGCTGTATACTAGCGTCATGTCCAGGGGGTGTACTTGCACATCAAGCGGCCTCACGCTACACAGAAACTCAAGTATCCCTGACTGTAGCTGCCAGCCAGGGGCGGGGTGAACGAGGCGGGGCGGAGTGAACGCGGCGGGGAGGAGTGAACGCGGCGGGGTGGAGTGAACGCTCCACTCTACCGTAATTACACTACTTAATGCGCAGTGAATTTTGGATCGGGGCTTCGGCTCATTTTGCCGGACGTTCGGCTCCACTCGCAGTTTCTACCCTCCCGTTTTCCCCCTGGTCTGTTTCAATGCGTCCTTTGCCAGAACGATCGATTAAATAGGCCTACGTTTAAAGTGGCTTAATGGTGATCATTCATATAGGCTAATTATAATTTATGGATCATCTGTTTTTTTTTTATTGACTTTGAATTATGTAATTTAATTAACATGAATTCATTTCAGAACAAAAGCTCAGATCTGGTAGGAGCAAAGCTTAATTGTTAAATGTAATAAGCATATAAAGTGATAATATTATACATTCAATGTCTCAGAGGACCCTGAAATGTGTGAATTTATGCAAAGAGTGACTTGAACGTAATGAAGCTAGCGTTTGTTTAACATGAGTGGTCTGCCATGCAAGTGGAATGGAATCTGCGTGCTATGGGCGGGATTCTAGAAGCAGGCCCGAGCGTTCACTCCGCCGCGATCACTCCACCCCGCCGCGTTAACCCCGCCCAGCTGGCGCCTGCAGTCAGGGCCTACTCCAGAAACTGGGCATACTGTAGGCTCCTGCCCTACGGGCCTCATGGCTCGGCAAGGCTTACAGAGAAATGTCCACAGGACACTTAACATTTTGAAGCAAGAACGTTTAAATGTCTGATATACTGATGTTGTTTAATCCTTAATGTTCTCTTCTCGTTTCCTGCTCCTCAGAGGAAGCACAGCTGCTGTTCACTGAGCAGCAGCAGGAGTGGAATTCCAGTCCGAGGCAGAAGAACCCAGAGTCCCTGCAGACTGAGAGGAGCCACAAGGACACAGCAGAAGAAGAACTTCTCCCTGTCCCATCTCCAGGATTCTCTGAGCCTGAAAACAATGACGATGACTGGAATGCTACTGAAGATGGAGACAGTGACAGAGGTGAAGAGTGGAGTAACAGTGGACAACATCGCACACTGACTGCAAAGAAACGGACAAAGACAAATCTAAAGTCCTGCAAAGTATGTGGGAAATCTTTTCAGTATGAGGGCTCATTTGTGAAACATTTGAAAAGTCACCCTAAAGATGGCTGCGGGCTGTGTGGGGTGCACTTCAAGACAGAGGAGGATTTAATACTTCACGTGGAAACTCACCAGATTGTGAAGACTTCGAAAGTAGTGGCTTGTGATGTTTGTGGGAAATGCTTTGCCAAAACTAGCAATTTGAAGAAGCACATAAGAACCCACACAGAAGAACCTCTATCTGTCCAATCTCCAGGATTCCCTGAGCCTGAAAACGGAGATGATGATGACTTAAATGCTACTCAAGATGGAGACAGTGACAGAGGTGAGGAGGAGTGGACGCCACCGAAGAAACAAAAGAAAAACTGCAAATTATGTGAGAAATCTTTTCATTATGGAGCGTCATTGGTGAAACATTTGAAAAGTCACACTAAACAAAATGAATGCGGGTTGTGTGGGATGCAGTTCAAGACATTGGAGTATTTTAAACTTCACGTGGAAAATCACAAGACTGTGAAGACACCACAGAAGAAGAAAAACTCCTGCAAATTATGTGGGAAATCTTTTCAATATGAAACCTCATTGGTGAAACATTTGAAAAGTCACCCTAAAGATGAATGCGGGTTGTGTGGGATGCACTTCGAGACAGAGGAGGATTTTGAACTTCACGTGGAAACTCACAAGACTGTGAAAATAGGTAAGGTTTGTGATGTTTGTGGGAAATGCTTTGCTGATAATAGTATTTTGAAAGTACACATGAGGAGTCACACAGGAGAGAGACCGTACATATGTGAGGTGTGTGGGAAAGCCTTTGTCTCTCGCCCAAATTTGACACAACACTTAACGACCCATACTGGAGCGAAGCCTTTCAGATGTGAGGTTTGTGGAAAATCATTCAACAAACAAAGCACTTTGTCAAAACACCACATGATCCACACTGGGCAGACACAATACTCGTGCACCACCTGCAGTGAACAGTTCATCAGGTACTCTACGTTAAGAAAACACATTCTCACAACTCATTTAAAACGCAAAAGAATGAGAAGAACCACTCCTGTATTTGACGCTAGGGATGTTGATGCAGCGATGGAAGACAGTACAGTGCCGATGACAAAAGAGCAGCAAATCACATGTAAAGTGTGTGGGAAGGATTTTCACTCCAGATTCTCATTGGTGAAACATCTGGAAAGTCACCCTAAAGATGCCTGCGGGCTGTGTGGGATGCACTTCAATACAGAGGAGGATTTTGAAATTCACCTGAAAACTCATATACCAACGGACACGGTGTGTGAGGTTTGTGGGAAATGCTTTGCCAAAAATCCTTTCTATTTGGAGAGACACATGATGACCCACATGGGAGAGAAGCCGTTCAAATGCACTGAATGTGGTAAATCCTTCAGACAACGGTGGAATTTGGCAGATCACCTCAGAATTCACACTGGGGAGAAACCATACTCCTGTGCGACCTGCGGTAAACGCTTCAAAACCAACTCTAACTTAAAACAACACATGCGTGTGGTAAAACATTTTGCGTCCACAACACTTTGAAAATCCACAGGATCAATACTGGAAAGGGTTAGGGAAATCAACGGTTTCGACAGGGATCGCGGGAAATGAGTTAAGGTGGCTCTCCACCAAACCAAACAGACTACAAGAGACACTTTCCATCTCCTTCAGATTGGCATACTGTGGAATTTATTTGGCACAGACTAAACTCAAACTCTAGTCGGCCAAAGGAACGTTCTTTTTGCACTGATTTGTATGTTGCCATGTCTGCTTATTATAAACAATTTGGCTTGTTTTCCTTTAAAGTCACTAGTAATCTGTAAGTGTTCATAATTGTGGGTTGCTTTTATTTGGGCTTGTCCCAGTTCACTTCTGGGACAACCAGATCTTATGTTATTGTTGTTTGGGACAAGATCAACACAGTCCTGAGTTATTTGTTGTGTTCAATCTGTGTTTTGAGATATTTAAGTATTTCAGCATGAATGATGATGCATTTTGCATCCTTTGATTCATCATGCTGCATTGCTTATTTATTTGTCCTGGCTTTCTCTTTAAAAATAGCTGATGTAATAACTAAGGCTCAAGGAATGGAACTTGAAGCTTGGACTTAAACAATATGAACACAGTGGTACATTTACATTTACGTTTAAGTAGAATTTTGATATATTTGTACTTGTACTTTACTGGAGCAGAGTTTACAGGTAGGCTATGTGATGTGTCTGACTGATGTGCTCACAGATCCAAAAAGAAAAAAAAAAAAAAAAACATCTGTCTGTCTGTCTGTCTGTCTGTCTGTCTGTCTGTCTGTCTGTCTGTCTGTCTGTCTGTGTGTGTGTGTGTGTGTGTGTGTACAAAAGTGAAAAACACAAGTATAATCAAAGCACACCAAGATCATTATAGATCATGTTGGGGCTGGGGGTTCCCGAAAAGATTTTGAAACCTTTATTTAGAACCAATAACCAATGTTAATGTAGGTTAATCGAATAATCGAGAAGCAGGTCTAATTCAACAAATTCAAATTGATCTTTTAAATAATGAAATAACCAATTAGGCTAAGTCTGCTTAATCTTCACCTGTATGCTATTATACTTTTTTGCAAAATAGTGGCGTACAAAAGTAGCGAGAGTAGCTGATAAAAGTTCACAGCCATCAATGATACAGGTTGTGATTTGTGAACTTATAGATCTGCTATTTCTTTTAAATAATTGTTCATTAGAGATTTATTTTTTAATAATCGTGATATTGATTTGAAGTCGTATCGCCAACCCCAATAGGAAATGTTTTAAAACAGTAAGAGAGGTTGTCACTGTTTGTCGAATGTTATCTCAATAATCATATTCTTAACCTGACTCAGCCATATCGGGCAGGTTGAGTGAACAACTTCAAGGAGTGTTTTATAGTAAGGGGATATAAGATATTTGACCAATCTGCGAAGTAAACCGTTACCAAGAAATGTCTTCACCAATGTGTCTCTAAAGGTGTGTAATAATATGTACTAAAAGGTTGAAATTCAACTCCCGGGGAAACCTCTTAAAAAAACTGATTTGTGTTTGTGTCCCATTAATTTACTATACAGGAAAGAAATACAAAAAATAAATATGCTTTAAGTAGCATGTGAGGGGTCAAACTAGGGGTTTTTCATGATGCTGAATCCATTGCAAGCATTTGTTTTGCATGAAAAACATTCCTTGGGCTAAAAACAGACGCACAAAACGATGGTTTTAGTGATGAATCATCACTTTTCACCGTTTTGTAGGGCCATTTGTAGCCCACGGAATGTTTTTCGTGCAAAACAGCTGCTTGCAATGGATTCAGCCTCATGAAAACCCTTTGACCCCTCACATGCTACTTAAAGCATATTTATTTTTTTGTATTTCTTTCCTGTAAATTAATGGGACACAAACACAAATAAAAAAATGTATGAGGTTTCCCCCGGGAGTTGAATTTCAACCTTTTAGTACATATTATTACACACCTTTAGAAACACATTGGTGAAGAAATGTCTTTGTAACGATTTACTTTGCAGATTTTCTAATGTTCCCCTTACTATTATAGCTGGAGGCTGTAATGCTACAGAGGTGAAAGGTAAATGACAGGAGAGAATGTTTTGATCACATGAGTTACTTACTGAATGATGTCATATTGCAGAGGAATGTCTCAGTTGTCAGGAGGATGAGTGCAGCTCAGGGTGGTGCACTAAAGGGCCATTTATGAGAGACTAGGCTAATGCAGGGGTCTTCAACATTTTTAGGCCAAGGACCCCTTAGCTGAGAGAGAGATGAAGCAGCGATGGACCCCCACAACCTTGTCATAGATTCCATATCGTTTCATTCTTTGACAGCACGATCATTAGTGTAGGCTATTTTGGATTCATGTCAATTTGTGTTTTCAGATATTTAACCACTTGAACCGTCAATACTTTTCCCTCTACACCAAACCTCTTTTCTGAAAATAGCCGATCTACAAGCTCACAACGCCTCGCAGCTTGTAGATCTGCTATTTTTGGCTAAAATCCTCAGAATCTGGATAAGAATCTGGCTGAAAAGATTTAATTTTTTTCTTTCTATCACACAAAGATTTGGAGGAACCCCACTCTGAGGACCCCCTAGGGGTCCCGGACCCCCTGTTGAAGACCCCTGGGCTAATGGGTTTAAAAATGTTCCAAAGATCCAGGCCCCCTCAATTTACAATATTGGGATATTTTATAAGAAAAATTATACTAAGAGTCCAGCTTATATTTGGGCTGCTAGTTTTGAATACAAAATAAATAGGCCTACAATAAATGAATGATAAATCATGATATTACATGTAAAGCCACTCAGCAGAAATTAAAGTCATTGCATCTTTACCAGCTGTAACGTTGATACATTTACAACAATCCAATATGATTTTGAAATGTAAATGACCATTCAGCACAACTAAGTTACCCGGAAGTGCAACGCCGGGACAGCGGAAGTAAACAAGTGTAGTCTTTGTTTACATCTGCACAAAGAGAATGCATTACTCTCGTTGACAGTTATTGAGATCAGAGCCCTTTAACAAGATACCAAGATGAGTAAAATTCAGTCAGTGAAGCCGCTTCTGTCTGCGGCTGCTGATGAGATCATGAAAGATGTTGAAAAGATCATCGCAGGCTACGAGGAAGAAATGTTCCAGTCCAAACGAGAGATCAGTCGACAACGCAAGATGCGCGATGCGCCTAAACCTGAGATCAAGTTAAATACAATAACAGGTAGGCTGTGATGATGTGTCTGATTGATGTGCTCACAGTGTGTGTGTGTGTGTGTGTGTGTGTGTGTGTGTGTGTGTGTGTGTGTGTGTGTGTGTGTGTGTGTGTGTGTGTGTGTGTGTGTGTGTGTGTGTGTGTGTGTATATGTGTATGTGTGTGGGTGTGTGACAGAGAGAGAGACAGACGTCACCAGCCTTTCAAATGTTCATTTAATAGAGGTTGTTACCACTGTTTTCATTCAGTTGTATTGATTGTTCCTAGTATAGCCTAATCAATGCTTTCCCCCCCCCATTAGCAGCAGCTACTCCTCCTGGGGTCCACAGAACTCATAACAACTTATCACCGGCAGAGAATTTAATGATAAAAAGGTGCTCATAACTGGTCTATGGCAGGAGTAGGCAACCTTAGGCACGGTGCCAACTTTGGCACAGGGTAGGGTGATCACTGGCACACTGGCTGAAGTTTGAGACAGACCATTTTGTTTTCAAATATGATTTTTAAACACGGTCAATTAAACGAAGTCACCTAATTTACAGCAAATCCTGTTAATAATTCTACATTCATTAAAACTCGGGGAGATTGGTGGATTATTGCTTTGGTATCCAGTCGACTCGCCAAAAATCCAAGTCGCCAAATTCGCGGGACATGTCGCCGAAGTCAGGTCGCCAACCAGTCAAGGACATCTCGCAAATTTCCTGAGTCAGCTCGCCAACCAGTAGGGAATAGGGCCCGTGAATGATACACGTTCATGGAGGCTTATTCAAGAGCACCGTGAATGATACACGTTCATGGAGGCTTATTCAAGAGCACAAGTGTTTAAGAATGAAGAGTGTTGTGTGTGTGTGTGTGTGTGTGTGTGTGTGTGTGTGTGTGTGAGAGTGAGTGAGTGAGTGAGTGAGTGTGTGTGTGTGTGTGTGTGTGTGTGTGTGTGTGTGTGTGTGTGTGTGTGTGTGTGTGTGTGTGTGTGTGTGTGTGTGTGTGTGTGTGTGTGTGTGTGTGTGGAGGCTTATTCAAGAGCACAAGTGTTTAAGAATGAAGAGTGTTGTGTGTGTGTGTGTGTGTGTGTGTGTGTGTGTGTGTGTGTGTGTGTGTGTGTGTGTGTGTGTGTGTGTGTGTAGCACAAGTGTTTAAGAATGAAGGAGGGACACAGGAGGGACAGAGAGAAACAACGAAGGAAAGAGACATAAGTGGCGTTTCCATAAAACTACTTTTTGCGCATTAACGGCTGATTCGCTAAATGTTTTTATGGAAACACTTCAATTTGCGAATAAACTTTCATTATCCGCAAAAAAGATTATACGCTTGGAGGAGGAGGATTTTGAGGCTTAATCGGATAAACTAAATGCGCAAAAGTGAATGGAAACGGGTCAGACAATACATTCGAATAAAGTATGACGTTCTGGTCCATATCGTCCTCCTATATAACACTTTCCCCCGCCGCTTAATTAACGTCCATTGTACAGCGTTCGTCAGAGAAAGACAGCTGCTGATCGACAGATCTCTCTCTCTCTCTCTCTTTCTCCCTCTCCATCTCTCCCTCCCTCCCTCCCTCTCTCTTTCTCACTCACACACATGTACAGGCGCGCGCACGCAGCCACCCACGCACACACTTTTCATACAGGTTTGTTTTATATCAGCAGAAATATATCCAGATAGTCCATAGACTGTAGAAAAATAGAGATAGTCACTACCAGCATGGGAACAGCGCACGGGTGACGGACTGACTCGCTATATGTTGCTCTTGCAAGTACACGCCCACTGCCTGATCTACAAACCCTACAACGTAGCGTGGAGGGACACAGTTTGATCTTGGAAATCTACTGTTCCGTGCGCCACACAGTCATACGACTAATCATAAATCAGGCACCATGGCATGAGAAGCAGACAGCACGCAGACCAGTTTAGCAGCGGAGACGGAGAGAGAGGGTATAAAAGTCAGAGAGAGTAACAGAGGCATGGATGGAAACGTGTAAAAGTGAACTCATCGTCAAAATGGGACACAAATTCCTTATTGAAGCGTTTTTTCCTCCATTGCGCGAAGCAATGCGATGGTGTGTTGTGTGGATAATACGTTAATGTGTTTGTGTGCGTGTGCGTGCGTGTGTTGCAAGGCGAAGCTCTCAGAACAGCCCCGTGACATTTTGTATTCATTATTGTGTCGCTTGTCGCTCTTCTTCTGCAGTTATAGAATGTCGTAGGACTGAAAAGGTGCGCCACCTATTGGTTTTCCAAACGAACTACTACCCTTATTCGAATGACACCCGCAAATGGAAACGGGCTAAATTCACTTAGTCTAAATGCGCATTTCTGATAATACGCTTCCCTAATGCGCTTAAGTTTATGGAAACGCCACTATAGAGAATGAATTGTAGCACTATTTTATTTTGTTTTATTTGCAAGGAGGACCCCCATAACTCGGTTCCCTCTGGTTCCATTTGTACACTCTCAGAATTACAGATGGCCTGGAACCCACAGAAGAGAAGATTTGTGTTAAGAAATGTTATATTTTCAATATTTTACAAACACTTTCAACATGCTAAAAGAAAAGCAGCTAAATTTGCTATTTGCTAAACTTTGATTTAATTAAAGTTTTCATTATTTATTTGGTTATATGAGTCTTTCACACATTTAATTCCAAGAGGCTAAGGGCTCTATTATGATCCAGGTCTTATGCCTTATGCCTTAACTTCTTTGCCTTTTGTTTGCCAGACCCAGGGGGTCGGCCTACAAAAGGCTTTGTCGGTCTGTCGGTCGGTCGGTCGGTCCCTCTTTTCCTCAGTGTGCCTGTGTTTGCCTCTGACTGCTCATCTGCCCCTCCCTTCCCTTGCTCGGCTGATTGCCTTGAGTGCCGTCACCTGTACAGGACCAGCTGAGTTGAGTTGGCTGACGAGCTGCTGACACTATAAATTCCTCAGCCCATCTACAAGCTCAGAAACATTTCCAGCTGCTCAGCCTATACAATCCTGTGTGTTCATGTGTTAGTTCAGTGCCATACTAGTGAAAACAGCCGATCTACAAGCTCTTGCTATTAAGTGTTGAAAATGTTCCGCCCCAACTCTGTCAGAGTTCCCCTTAAATTTGTTAACAATACAGGCTCTCCTGATGAGCGCAACCTTTGTTTCGTCAATATCCCTGTGCAGGCTCGTCTATCACCCAACTCAACTTCAAATCAACCTTGGTTACATATACACGTTATGTTCTGGTCTGAGATCAAACCTTTATCAAATACTGCCCCCTACTGACAAGATGAATTCACCTTTTTGCAATTGCACCTTCAATGAAACGTCCAGTCAAATGAGGTGTTGATTAATGGGTCATGCGCCTGCATTATGCAATGACCCATAAGTATGTGATATTGTGCTATTATGTAGCTACATTCCATGCACAAAGAAAAGCAGAAGAAAGAAAGAAAGAAAGAAAGAAAGAAAGAAATCCAGTGTCCATGAAGTGAAAGCTGTTTGTAGGCTATAATATGTTAAAGTATATTATATAGTAAGTAGGCTAATGGTTATAATAATGCTGCTGTCCCTGAGCAGATATTGTCTAGTGGCCTGATTGTTAGATTATAATTGTTTATATCCAGTGGTGTACAGTAACTAAGTACATTTACTTAAGTAATGTACTTAAGTACACTTTGGAGCTATTTGTACTTAACTTGAGTATTTCCAATTTATCTTTTTTTTTTTCAATACTTTTACTTCTACTCCGATCCAAATATTGTACTTTTACTCCACTACAATTTTTGAAAACTTTAGTTACTAATTAGGCCTACTTTGCTGATAAAAAATAGAATAGGCTATAATAAAACAAAATGCATGGACCACTTTAGCCCCATTTTATACCTTGGATATTTGAAAATAGCCGATCTACAAGCTCACGACGCGTTGTGAGCTGTAGATCTGCTATTTTCAAACATTTAGTAGGCTACTTTTACTTTTGGTACTTTAAGTACATTTTGATGCCAATACTTTCATACTTTTACTCAAGTAGGCTACATTTTGAATTCTGGACATTTACTTGTAAAAGAGTATATCTACAGTGCAGTATTGATACTTTTACTTAAGTACAACATGTGAGTACTTTTTCCACCACTGTTTATATCACAGTCCGTGGCTTAGGGGTGAGCCATCCAAGCTGTTTTGGCGACCTGTCCTTGGAGCATTTGGCGAGGCATCCTAACCCATGTGGCGACATGTACACGCTAGTTGGCGAGCTGCCCTAGAAAACTCATTTGGCGTCATTTGGCGAGTTGGAAATTTGGCGAGAGGACCTGTATTCATTGCTTTGAGTGACCGTTATAAGTATAACAATGTCCTGACAATCTAAATAGCCCTATGTCTGAATTTGTGATGGCGTATGGTCAAATGTATGTTGACATGGCAGTGATTGCACACTGACCATCTAGAAAATAAATAAAAAATCGCACCAGTGCGAAGTGAGCGGTGCAAACTAATTCCTGCGCGAATCAGTGTTGATAGGCATGCATGGCACTATTCTTTTTGTTGTGTATGATGTCAGTCTAGAGGTCTGCTCAGACTATATAAGTCTTTATCGTCATTTCTCATCAGTTAGTTGACCAAGCTACGTATTGTAACTTGTAAGAGTGTCATAGTGTAATGATAAGTGACCTTATTTACCTCCAGAGAGGCCTCCAGAGAGGCGAGAAGAGGCCAGAAGATGAATATTTTAGTTTTTCAAAGTCTGTTCATTTGTATTTTAAACTTGTATTAGCTGCCACAGTCTGTCTAAAAGTGTGGTTATTTTATCGCTTATAAGTGATATTCATCTAATACAATTTTGAAATTCAAGGTTAGCACCGCTCAATAATTTTTTATGACGTATTTTACGCGGCTTAAACGCGTTCTAAATCAGGGTTAACCAATCAGGTGCCTCTGTGACTATGACATCATGGACAGATCAACAGAATCGAAGTGTTTCATTGGTCTAGCGAACTCATGTCATCATCATTTGTGACATCATAGTTTTGGTAAAAAAGCGGTCTATAGGAGCGGTTAGCACCGCTCAAAAACATGACACTTCATTTGAACAACGTTGCTGACCCCTGGTCTACGGTGGATTTTTATGAAACAAAAACCTGTCAGATATAAAGAGGATAATCCAAGCTTTCTGTAGAGCTTCAATCATGGTGAGTTTAATGTTGTTTAATACAGTCAGATAGGACTTTTTTGTTTGGCTGAATGGGCTGTTAAGGGTTGGTACTGCAACATTGGATGCCAGATAGCATTAAGGAGTTGTTTGCGGCTAGGTTGTTTCCACGTATTGGCAGTACTAGCCGCAAATTGCAACACTATTTTTTTTATAATCGGATGAATCTAGGGTTGCAATACCTCCCATAGGCAGCCAATGCATCTAAACAGTTTTTTTTGCTATCTGATTGTATTAAACAACGTCAAACTCACCAATATTACGGCTCTATGGAAAGCTTGCTTAATCCTCTTTCTATCTGCAAAGTGTTTGTTTCAGAAAAATCCACCGTAAACATGTTATGATTTATTTTCTGTCAAGAAATCCGAGCAAGTGTTGAACTTCTGAATCGCTCGTCTTCAACAACGCAAGTACGCAACGTCCCGCTGCCTGCTGCATTATGTGACATTTTGAACCAGGTGGTCGCAGGACCGCTGAGCGATTTTCCACGAGCGCTTCCAAACTCCAGTACTTAGAAAAAATAATCACCTGATCCAAATTTCTTTTTTTTTAATAATGATTTTTATCCCACGATTTTGCAACGCATTTTTCACCCAGTGCCAATTGCCTATGTAATCCTGGGCTCTGCTCTCCCTCTGCCACGCCTGTGGAGACAACGGACTGACCTCATGCTTCCTTCAATGCATGAGGTGTCCAAGTTGTTTCTTTTCAACTGACAGGGGGGATTTTCCCCGGGATGGACGTAGCGCGTGGAAGGAACACGTTATTCCAACCAGTTCCTTTCCCCTCTATCAAGCACCCCGGCTGGCAGGGGGAGGCATTATTGAGACCAGGATTACTGCATGTTTTTCTGAGGGTATCAACCCTAGGAGACACGGGGAGAACATGCAAACTCCACACAGAAAGGCCCTATCGCCGACCCCACCTAGGGTGTGGGCGCTGATGACGTGGAGGGAGAAACACGCCCCCAGCACCCACAGCGTCCCCCGGCGGGAATCGAACCCAGGACCTTCTAGCTGTGAGGCGAAGCGCTAACCACTGTGCCACCGTGCCTCCTTGAACCAAATTTCTTGATAGAAACTGGCTCATAACATGTCTATGGTGGATTTTTCTGAAACAAACACTTTGCAGATAGAAAGAGTAAATTCCAAGCTTTCCATAGAGCCGCAATATTGGTGAGTTTGACGTTGTTAAATACGATCAGATAGCAAAAAAACTGTTTAGATGCATTGGCTGCCTATGGGAGGTATTGCAACCCTAGATTCATCTGATTATAAAAAAATCTAGTGTTGCAATTTGCGGCTATGGTAGTACAGCAGTACTGAGAACAAACACACACACACACACACACACACACACACACACACACACACTGTTGTTCTATCATTGCTCAATGTTCTATTCTCTTCTCCTTCCCTGCTCCTCAGAGAGGCTCCCCATAGAGGATGATGAAGATACCAAGATGAGTAAAATTGAAGGTCTTCAGGTCCTTGTGAAGCATTTCCTGTCTGTGGCTGCTGATCGGATTGTGGAAGCTGTTGAGAAGATGATTGCAGCCTACGAGGGAGAAATGCATCAGTCCAAACGAGACATCAGTCGACAATCCAAGATGCTCCATGTGCTTCTACAACCTGAGATCATGTTAACTAGAACACCAGGTACATGTGTTCAAAATGTATTTGATTAATGATTATCCCTAGAATGGCTCTGATATTACATACTTTTCATGTATTCCAGAAGCACAGCCATAGATCACTCCTAAGCTGACCGGGTAGCAGAGTCTGTTACCCGGACTAAATACCCCCGTTAGCAGTATTTAAACTTATACTGTAGCTCTGTGTGTTTACTCAACTAATAATGACTTGCACCATTAGAGTGAGCACGTAGGGTGATGAGCTCTGTGGGTATGTGGCTTGCCGTGACACGAGTCACACTTGAAAACTAATTACGTCCCTGTCCTCTACATCTGATTCCCATTTTATACCCATCAATATTAAGCCCTAGTGATGCGCGGATAGGCTTTTGAAGTCATCCGAATCCATCCGCGTAAATTAATTATCCGCCCATTATCCAACCGCATTAATTATATCATCCAATTTATAAATCCGCATCCATCCTCATCCGCAACTTCAAAAGTATTATTATTATTATTACCCTTATTATTAGGCTAATATTTTCTGGTAGGCTATTCCCTGTTAGTTTTCTTAGTTGTGCGATCACAGAAATGCATTGATAGCCTACGGAATGTCTCCGTTCGTCTTTTTTCTTTCTTTTTCTTTTTTTTGAGTCGGTGCTGCGTGGATGCAGACAGACATGCAGGCAGGCAGAGTCAGACACACGAGAGAGAGAGAGAGAGAGAGCGAGGGAGAGAGCGAAAGAGAGAGGAACAAACACAACTTAGTGGGAAGTTTAACTTACCTACTGTACAGTACTTTACAATATGGACTATGGAGCTGAGAGAGATTCACTTTTTAGCGCAGCGCAACAGGTAATGAGTGCGACGATGCATGCCGTGATGCCGTTGCCTTTAAGTGGACACAGCTGTTTAGTTTTATCGTGGACTGCACATTGCCTCATGAAAAATGATGGTTACTTTACAAATTATACAAAATAACACACACTAACACAGACACAAGCATACCTAGATTTAGCTTTTTATTGATAGATATATTATGCCATAAATTATTTCCTGCATTATTTCATCCGCGGATATCCGAAATTAATTAATAATTATATTTGATTGATCCAAATCCGACTGCACCGCGGATCACCGCGGTCCACCGTGGCTAAAACCGCTATCCGCGCAATAAGCCCATATCTGGGAATGCCCATATATGGACAGTTTAAACATTGTCTCATGTGGTCTATAACATGGTCTATAACATGAGACATCTATGATGTCAGACGTCAGTCATATCCATATTTGGAAAAATATTTTGCAAATCACACTTGCAAATGAATACCGTCCTGGTCAAATTATGTCATGTTTTTCACCCTTCGGAGTCTTACTGTTTTTTTTTAATAATATTTACGTAAATTCATTTTAATTTCTGTTTATATTAGGGGTTGTACTGCTATTCATTTTAAATAGCATTTCCTAATTCTGTATATCTACTTATTAGCACATTTCTTATGTTTTATCTTCTTATCTTTTTTTAACAAAATATATATCTTCCATTCCGTTTCCCTTAGACAACTGACTGAACTGTGAGAAAGCACTACTGTTTGTTGAAATCATTGCTGGACTGAACAAACGAACTTTTGTAGCAGGTGTGTTGTGGTTTGTGTGGGTTAATCACACCTGTCAATTGTGTCCCCCCTATGTTTGTGCTCCCCAATGGAAGTTATTATTTGTTCAGTCCAGCAATCTTTTATTTTTTAATATATATTTATCCAATGAAACTGGAAATACAAACGAACTGAACTGATACGTGTGGCATGACGATTAAACTTCCATGTATAGCAGCCTTTGGCATCCTAGAAAAGCTTGACCATAGACCAAACATGATAAGAGTTCAGTGATTCTCAACCTTATGAGTTTGATTTAGTTAGGTATTAGCTTTAGATATTAAGCTAAGTTAATGTTTCTTTAAGATAGTTCAATGTTTCTACAGTACAGATTGTAAAGACAGGGACAGCGGAACAGGAACAGTGAAATGTCCACAGGACCCTTAACATTTTGAAGCAAGAACCTTGAGATGTGTGATATACTGACGTTGTTTAATCCTTAATGTTCTCTTCTCCTTTCCTGCTCTTCAGAGGAAGCACAGCTCAACCTCTCTGTTTGGGAGGAGGATTTCCTCAATTCGAGTCCAAGGCAGAAGAACCCAGAGTCCCTGCAGACTGAGAGGAGCCACAAGGACAAAGTAGAAGAAGAACCTCTTCCTGTCCCATCTCCAGGATTCTCTGAGCCTGAAAACGGAGATGACGATGACTGGAATGCTACTCAAGATGGAGACAGTGACAGAAGTGAAGAGTGGAGTAACAGTGGACAACATCGCACACTGACTGCAAAGAAACGGACGAAGAAAAATCTAAAGTCACGGACAGAGAAAAAGCTACAATCTTGCAAAGTATGTGGGAAATCTTTTCATTATGAAGGCTCATTTGTGAAACATTTTAAAAGTCACGCTAAAGATGGCTGTGGGCTGTGTGGGATGCACTTCAAGACAGAGGAGGATTTAATACTTCACGTGGAAACTCACAAGACTGTGAAGACTTCGAAAGTGCTGGCTTGTGATGTTTGTGGAAAATGCTTTGACAAAACTAGCAATTTGAAGATGCACATGAGAAGCCACACAGAAGAACCTCTACCTGTCCCATCTCCAGGATTCCCTGAGCCTGTAAACGGAGATGACGATGACTTAGATGCTACTCAAGATGGAGACAGTGACAGAAGTGTTGAGTGGACGCCAAGCACACTGACCGGTAAGACACCACAGCTGAAGAAAAAGAAAAACTCCTGCAAGTTATGTGGGAAATCATTTCATTATGAAGGAGCCTCATTGGTGAAACATTTGAAAAGTCACCCTAAAGATGAATGCGGGTTGTGTGGGATGCACTTTGAGACAGAGGAGGACTTTAAACATCACGTGGAAACTCACAAGACTGTGAACGTAGTGGTTTGTGAGACACCACAGAAGAAGAAAAACTCCTGCAAATTATGTGGGAAATCTTTTCAATATGAAGCCTCATTGGTGAAACATTTGAAAAGTCACCCTAAAGATGAATGCGGGTTGTGTGGGATGCACTTCAAGACAGAGGAGGATTTTAACCTTCACGTGGAAACTCACAAGACTGTGAAAGTAGTGGTTTGTGATTTTTGTGGGAAATGCTTTGCTGATAGTAGTAATTTGAAAGTACACATGAGGAGTCACACAGGAGAGAGACCGTACATGTGTGAGGTGTGTGGGAAAGCCTTCGTCTCTCGCCCAAAGTTGACACAACACTTCAGGACCCATACAGGGGATAAGCCTTTCGAGTGCGAGGTGTGTGGGAAACGCTTCGCCTTTCGCCCAGGTATGACTCAGCACCTCAGGATTCATACTGGAGAGAAGCCTTTCAGATGTGAGGTTTGTGGAAAATCATTCAACAAACAAAGCACTTTGGCAAGACACCACATGATCCACACTGGGGATACACAATACTCATGCACCATCTGCAGTGAACATTTCATCAGTTACTCTACGTTAAGAAAACACATACGGACTCATTCAAAACGCAAAAACATCACTGCCACCCCTCCTGTATTTGACGCTAGGTATGTTAATGTAGAGATGGAAGACAGTACAGCACTGATGATGACAAAAGAGCAGCAAATCATATGTAAAGTGTGTGGGAAAGATTTTCACTCCAAATTCTCATTGGTGAAACATCTGGAAAGTCACCCTAAAGATGACTGCGGGCTGTGTGGGATGCACTTCAATACAGAGGAGGATTTTGAAATTCACCTGAAAACTCACATAGCGACGGTGTGTGAGGTTTGTGGGAAATGCTTTGCCAAAAACCCTTTCTATTTGGAGAAACACATGATGACCCACATGGGAGAGAAGCCGTTCAAATGCACTCAATGTGGTAAATCCTTCAGACGGCGGTGGAATTTGGCAGATCACCTCAGAATTCACACTGGGGAGAAACCATACTCATGCGTGACCTGTGGTAAACGCTTCAAAACCGACTCTAATTTAAAACAACACATGCGTGTGGTAAAACATTTTGCGTCCGCGACACTTTGAAAAGATCTCATGATCAATACTGGGGAGATGCCACACTCATGCACAATCTGCGGCAAATGTTTCATTAAACTTCCATCTATAGATAGATAGATAGATAGATAGATAATCGATTGATTGATCGATCCCCACACAGCCCCTTCTAAATACAGACCGGTGTAAGTTTTGCCTCATTGTCCCATGACAAGTTTCTTCAATGCTTTGTGGTGTTGCATGTGTTAGGATTTGGGGATATGATACTCCACATTCTAGCCACATATATATGTGAAAAGTGCATTATAGGTCATCTTTGACCCTTGACAAACCAAAGCCACCAAATACAAATGTGTTCATAATGGTTGCAGATATGCTGTTACAGTCAGATAAATGGAATGGGGCGAAAACCCTGTGACACAACCGTCAATCATAGTTTTGATTTTGAACTGTACTTATTTAAGAATAAGTGTTATGTCTTACGATATATGAAACATATTCTTTCCAATAAGTTTCTATTTTCTCACTTTCTCACAATATTTTTCTTTCCTTCCTAATAGTTTTTTTCTGTTTTTCTTTTTTTTTGGTCTTGTATTGTTCTACAATAAATAATCACAGTAAAGCTTTATGGGGTCAAAATGGTGAATCTGTTCTTTCTTATGCAAGCTAACCAATGACAAACCTTTCCACAGAGTGCATGTCTCTTCATAACATTTGTGCATATGCAGCCTGCTAGCAGACATGTATCCAAGAGAGATGGTGTATATAAACAGGAACAAAAGTGAAAGAACGCTTATAGTATAATCAACTGACAATCGTGCAAATTGAATAATCTTAAGCATATAATTACATATTGAATTTTTCATGTCAACAAATTTTAATTAAATTAAATTATAATGGAATAACTAATTGTTCTGATTAACCACTCCACACAAAACCACTCCACACAAAACGAGTCTCTCTTGGGGGGGGGGGGGGGGGGGGGGTCCCGAGTCTCTCTTGCCCAAAACGAGTCTCTCTTGGGGGGGGGGGGGGTCCCGAGTCTCTCTTGCCCAGACGCAATGTCGTTTTCTCACTCAACAGTAAACAAGACAACATAAGGTTTAAGTGTATAGAGGGTAAACTATCTACAGATTGCTAAAGTGACAATTTAAGGACTTTTTACTTCTAAATTGACAAATTAAACCTTGGCCAAATTGTCAAATATTAGAGGAAGACATTGTGAAAATAGCAGATGTACAAGTATGTAGATCAGTTATTTTCAAATATGATTATTTTGTCCATCCCACAGCTCCAAAAAGTGATATATCCCCTCCTCCTCCTATGTCTCTCTCCATCCATCCATGACTGATTACATTACAGGACTTTGAAGACCTGCGGCGTCATTTCAAGCAGAGCGAGTGGGACCAGCTTGGGGACATTGAGAAAAAAAGATTGAGTAACCTGAAAAGCAACCACCTGTTTAAGCTGTCCATAGGTAATGTACTAATGTCACTAACAGCTAATAGACCACAATTGAACACCAAACATGTATTTATTTGTTTTGTTATAGGACCGTAGTTGTAATATTAGACTTACAATAACTCTAATTTAGTTAGTCACAAGGCTGAATTTTGCTAATCTATACAAGGGTGTTTTTAATCATAGGTCTCAACTCAGAGTTTATGAAGAGAAGCAGCAAGATGGGCCCGGCCCGCACATCCTCAGCTCGGTGGAGTGAGCGAGAGGAGGAGGAGAAAGACGACGACGAAGACTGGACCCCTTCTGGTAATTCTACAGTATGCTGTTGCCATAGTACTACTGTGTGGAGATGCATGTTCTCCCCATGTATCCCCATGTATCCCGGGGTAGGTAGGTAGATAGGTAGGGACCCGACTTCTATACTAAGAATTACACATTTTGTGTCTCATCATCGCAAGCCTCCGTTATTGGTGCTATGTAACTTATTGGACTGTTTATGTTTGCCGCACATTTTGCAATACTGCCGTTCAACTCTGTCCTTGTCTGTCTGTCCAGACTGTGACCTGTGTAAGGATTTCTTCTTGGAGTCCTGTGCGGAACATGGATATCCTATATTCAGGTGTGGTCATCCGGTACCTCTTGGAACCAAGGACAGAGCCAAGAAGACCTTGCCAAAGAATTTTGAGGTAAACCTATGTGTACATAATGCAGTAGTATAAGTGTACATCACATAATACTGTATAACCTTGTATAACGTCAATTATGTCATTATGTGTGTGTGTGTGTGTGTGTGTGTGTGTGTGTGTGTGTGTGGGGGGGGGGGGGGGGGGGGGTCATGGGCCCCAGGTTAAGAAGTAGTCTAATTAGTTTATTTTGGGAGGTTTGTATTTTAGTCTTTAATGGCTTTGTGGTGTTGGACTATCAGGGGGTACAGGCGTAGTCATAGAGGGACTGAATGAGGGCCCCAGCAAGAGTCCTGAATGTGTGTGTGTGTGTGTGTGTGTGTGTGTGTGTGTGTGTGTGTGTGTGTGTGTGTGTGTGTGTGTGTGTGTGTGTGTGTGTGTGTGTGTGTGTGTGTGTGTGTGTGTGTGTGTGTGTGTGTGTGTGTGTGTGTGTGTGTGTGTGTGTGTGTGTGAAGAGAACTTCAATAAACTGAGCCAGTGTGGCCAGGTGAGAATCCTTCATAAAACGTTCTGTCAGTCAAATGAAATGTAGCCTAATCATTTAAATGTTTAATAATATCAATGCTTGATCAAACAAAAGGTGTTGGGGCAATATGATAGCCGACAGGTCTAATTTATATAATTTTACATGTTTCAGATTTACATGGACGCCACGTTTAAGACGTGCACGAGGCCTTTCGCACAGTTTGCGACCATCCATGGCCTATACATGGACCGCGTGGTGCCATTTGTAATGGTCCTAATGAGCGGCAAGACCGAGCGGCAAGACCGAGGCAAGGTCCTCCGCCTCGTCAAGAGGAGGGTGGAACGGGTCACAGGCCATCCGTAAGTAACCACTTTTCCTTTACATTCTCTGCGTGTGTGTGTGTGTGTGTGTGTGTGTGTGTGTGTGTGTGTGTGAGAGAGAGAGCTTTACCAAGACCTTTTAATCTGAATGAGCTCTTTGTGTGGACGTGTTTTTGTTTCAGCTCGACAGAAAAAGGTGACCACCAGTGATCGTCAGCTCAGAAATCTCCCGAGACCGGATTACACGGAAGAGGAGGAGCCTGAAGATGAAGAATACTTCTGTAAGTAGAGATACGACTTCTATACTAAGAATTACACATTTTGTGTCTCATCATCGCAAGCCTCCGTTATTGGTGCTATGTAACTTATTGGACTGTTTATGTTTAATTAGGCTGCGGACCGTTTATGTTTAGTTACGCTGCGTCACACTTTAATGTGTGATTTGATTATACTTCTTATTGTTCTTTAATACTTTTTGTTTTTGTTTCTTTGCCGCACATTTTGCAATACTGCCGTTCAACTCTGTCCTTGTCTGTCTGTCCAGACTGTGACCTGTGTAAGGATTTCTTCTTGGAGTCCTGTGCGGAACATGGATATCCTATATTCAGGCGTGGTCCTCCTGTACCTCTTGGAACCAAGGACAGAGCCAAGAAGACCTTGCCAAAGAATTTTGAGGTAAAACTATGTGTACATAATGCAGTAGTATAAGTGTACATCACATAATACTGTATAACCTTGTATAACGTCAATTATGTCTGTGTGTGTGTGTGTGTGTGTGTGTGTGTGTGTGTGTTCAGATTAAACGGTCACAAATTCCAAAAGCGGGTCTGGGGGTGTTCTACCTGGGAGGAAGATGGCCACTCCATGTTGGTGTTCACTTTGGTCCTTATGAAGGAGAGCTGATCGACAAAGAGGGCGCTGAAGAGAGTGGTTACTCTTGGGTGGTGAGTGTGTGCACGCGCAATGTCAGATACATGTATGAAACCTTGTTTTAAATGGAAGGGAATGTGAATACATGATTCTATGGTAGCGATGTTTTAAGTCATACAGTACAGATATTTTGAATTACGGATACACAATGATTTAAATTTTCTTCTTTAGCTTCGCAATGAAGAAAAAGGTTATGTCTACATTGATGCCAAAGACGTGAGAAAGTCCAACTGGATGAGGTGACAGAGACATAATTCTAAAGCACCTGACTTTATTTTCTCCCTAATAGGAATGCATTTTCCTTGTAATGTATTCATGAGCGGCAAGACCGAGGCAATGTACAAGTCGGTCCTCCGCCTCGTCAAGAGGAGGGTGGAACGGGTCACAGGCCATCCGTAAGTAACCATTTTTCCTTTACATTCTCCGCGTGTGTGTGTGTGTGTGTGTGTGTGTGTGCGCGCGCGCGCGCGCGTGTGTGTGTGTGTGTGTGTGTGTGTGTGTGTGTGTGTTTGAGTGTGTGAGAGAGAGATGGAGAGAGAGAGAGAGACGCTCATGTGTCTCACTGCACCTAGCATTTTAATATTTTATAGAGAATATATATTTATTTATTTATTTATTTTTTACTGTCTGTCTGTCCGTGCGTCCTTCCATCCATCCCTCCATCCATGTAAGATGGAGACCTGCGAAAGTCCTTATGGACTACGAAATGGGGATGATGAACGCCTTCAGAGTGGAGCTGCCACAGACGTGTCCACTCTGCAGAGAAGCCTTACGGCTGCAAACAGTGTGGCGACAGCTTCAGATATTCGTCTAACCTGAAGAGACACCTGTGTGGCACACACACCGGATGGGAAGCCTTTCTGACTTGAGTCAGTCAGATGATAAAATAAAATGACTGGGTGATCATAGACTGTAAAAAAAATATGGACGGTGGAAAGCCATTGGTTTCTATGCTGCGCAAATGAAGCTTTTTTGGCCGTTGTATGGGTGCCGCCATCATTGTTTTAATGCTACCAAAGGAATGCTATTGGCTGCCAACGGTCACGTGCCACAGCAGGGATACATGGGACATTAGCGACCTTAAGCAAAGCTACGACAACGGTAACCGGAAATGATCCGCGCTCGATAGATAAACCTGCCGTCGCCGCAGCCGTCTCTACTACGGCAGAAGGTCCCTTCCCACGTAGCGCCTACTCCGTCTGCTGCATGTGCGCGTCGCCATAGGAACCAAAGCATTCAGTGAAAGGGGGAACCCGTCGCCGCCGAGGCTTTGCTTAACCATTTGATAGTCATAGCAGCCGTAGTCTGCCTGGCGTTGCCATCCTGAAAATCATCTAGCTTAAAGTCGCTATTGTCTTGAGCATGCTCCTACAGCATACCCTGCTTTAACATGAACATAAATTGGACCACATTTTCACAAAACGCATGTCATGGTGATTGAAACGAGGCTTTAAACTAGCAAACAGGAACCATAACGTATTCATGACAATGTTTATTAAGGTAAGAAAATCTAATGTAAAAGTTCGGGGCAATAGTGGAATGTAATGGAGAACATATTGCTTCTGCTGCCAGAACAGCGCAACTAGCGGCCAATCATAGGAACGTTCAGTTCCGTGTTTGATTCATTTTATATCGGGACTACAACTACACCCCTGGGGGAGATGCCACAGTCATGCACCATCTGCAGCAAATATTCATTAGGTACTCTATATTAAGAAAACACACAATGAGGACTCATTTAAAAGACAAAGAAAGAGAAGAAAATCAAAGTAACCACTCCTGTATGTATCCATTTTCAACTCGGAGTGTACAAAACTTCACATTTGTACAGTCTCAGAGTAAAGTTTGTACCAAGGATTTGATTGTGTAGTCAGCCATTACTTCATGTTAAGGACCCCCACAGACCTTGATTTGAAAAGATTTTCTATACAGGAAAATAATATTGAAATTAAATTGTTCTTAATTTTCTTTGGGACCTCCCGGAACCCGCTGAATGACCTTTGGGTGTCCCAGGACCCCACTTTGATAATCACAGGTTTAAATCCTCAATGTGAATGTCGTTTTTTCTTCTTGTGATTCTTTTTTCTTGCATTGATGTGTTTTGTTTCCAAAAGTTTGTATTGTGTCTTGTATTAGTTTGTAGCTACTATAAAAAAATCACTGTAAAAAAAAAACCTGTGAATCAGTTCTTTCTCAATCTGGCTGACCATCATCAAAGAAAAGTTCCTTTTCCTTTTGTGTTTTTGAATGTAGTCAGTTGTCTGGAGGATGAATGCAGCTCAGGGTGGTGTATGTTGTAAGGAGACGTTATGAGTCCTGTAAAGAAGAGAGGCTGAAATGATTAAAGTGAATTCAGCTTGGAATAATTTATGTGAAATATGTGTGAAAATTGTATACAAAGTATAATTGTATTCCTAAGTTCCTAACTTGTTTAGTAAAGTATAAGCTCACAAGTATAATGCATATCACATCATGCATACATTATTTTTCCAAAGATATATTTTGAGCTGAGCAATCTTGCAAATCCTGCCTTATTCAGGGATCTCCATTATGGTTAACTGGTCCGATATATCATTAAAAAGGATACAATAAAGGTCCATAGGGGTATTCCCATTGGATGCCCTGTTAGGGGAACCACACTAACAGAATCCATATATGGCCAAGACAGATGGTGCGACCTCGCCCTATGTAGGCCTACATCAAAATGCATTGAGTGACTATAGGCTAAAGGGTGTAAAAATGTATGGGCTCAAAAGGCTAAAATACAAAAACTAGACCAGGTCAACCTGGTTGTGCCAGACCCCCTGTCTGTCATCATCATTTATGACATCATGCCTTTTGTAGGCATGTCATCATCATGTCATCATCATATATACCCTTTATATAGAAAACCCGGACCGACAGACATTTGCTTATGTAGGCCTACCCATTTCATGGGTCTGGCAAAAAAAAGACAGTTCCCCTCAACTTTAATTTTAAATGTTAAAAAATGATACTCCAGCTCTAACAGCTTTAGTTGGGATGCTAGTTTTGAATAAGAAATGAAGACAGAAAATGATAAATCATGATATTACATATTAAGCTATACCCAGCAACAATTAAAGTCAGCGCAACATTGATACATAACAATCCAATAAATATGATTTTGAAATGTAATCCATGTAGCTGTCCATTCAGCACAACTAAAGTTACCCGGAAGTGCATTGCCTGGACAGCGGAAGTAAACAAGTCTCGTTTTTACATTATCCGTGTTTACATCTGCACAACATAGAGCACAAAGCCAGAATCACTACTCTCGTTAACACTGCAGTCATTGTGATCAGAGCCGTTTAACGAGATACCAAGATGAGTAAAATTCAGTCAGTGAAGCCGCTGCTGTCTGCGGCTGCTGATGAGATCATGAAAGATGTTGAAAAGATCATCGCAGGCTACGAGGAAGAAATGTTCCAGTCCAAACGAGAGATCAGTCGACAACGCAAGATGCTCGATGCGCCTAAACCTGAGATCAAGTTAAATACAATAACAGGTAGGCTATGTGATGATGTGTCTGATTGATGTGCTCACAGATCCAAAAAGAAATATATATATACAGCGTGTGTGTGTGTGTGTGTGTGTGTGTGTGTGTGAGTGTGTGTGTGTGTGAGAGAGAGAGAGAGAGAGAGAGAGAGGAACCATAGTTGAGAGTTAAGTTTGACCTCTCATTCATCCAGACAGACCGAAAAGTCCTATCTGATTGTTTTAAATAACATTAAACACATCAACATTGCTGCCGTACGGAAAGCTTGGATTATTAGTTTTTGTTTCAGAAATAGACGTAATTTATATTATGAGTTACCGGTAGTTTCTGCTTATTAATTCTGTGCAGGTGATTATTTTTCTAAGCCTCCTGTCTTTTCAATAAAGCAATAGAGGGTATGCGCATGCATAAAGTGAATGGCACATCGAGTGGAAATGTATGTCAAGGCTGGAAAGTAGTTTTTTGCCACTCAGTGGGTGTTCCCATGTAACTTTTGTGTATGATGATGATGTCACGCGCATACCCTCTATTATGCACAATGTAGAAACAGGTGGTACGCAGGACCGATGAGTGATTCCAAACCAAAGAGCTCTTACAACCATAAAAAATAGGAATTAAATTCCAAAAAGGTAGCACATCCCCAATTTTTAAATCAGGAGGACAAAGTACTCAAATTTCCACTTATTTATTGGCACACACCAAAAAGGAACGCTTACGCGTTTCGGCTAAGAGCCTTCGTCAGAGCTCTGACGAAGGCTCTTAGCCGAAACGCGGAAATGTGAGTACTTTGTCCTCCTGATTTAAACATTGGGGATGTGCTACCTTTTTGGAATTGAATTCCTATTTTTTATGTAAATTTGACTTTAGGTCTAGCACTCCACTGAGAAAACCATTGCTGATGCGCACCTTCTTTTTCTTATAGCTCTTACAAATACTAACAACTTATCACCTGCAGAGAATCTATTGACAAAAAGTTGCTCATGACATGTCTACGGCTGTGGTCTACGGTGGATTTTTATGAAACAAAACCTTGTCAGATCGAGGATAATCCAAGCTTTCTGTAGAGCTTCAATCATGGTGAGTTTAACATTGTTTAATACAATCAGATAGGACTTTTCTGTTTGGATGAATGGGCTATATTGCAACACTAGATGCCAGATAGAATAGCATCAAAGTTGCTTGCGGCTAGATTGTTCGTTTTGGCAGTACAGCAGTACTGAGAAAAGAAAACACACACACACACACACACACACACACACACACACACACACACACACACACACACACACACACACGTTCAATCATAATAATCAATGTTCTGTTCTCTTCTCCTTCCCTGCTCCTCAGAGAGGCTCCCCGTAGAGGCTGATGAAGATACCAAAATCAGTAAAATTGAAGGTCTTCGGGTCCTTGTGAAGCATTTTCTGTCTGTGGCTGCTGATAGGATCGTGGAAGCTGTTGAGAAGATGATTGCAGACTACGAGGGAGAAATGCATCAGTCCAAACGAGACATCAGTCAACAATGCGAGATGCTCCATGTGCTTCTACAACCTGATATCAGGTTATCTAGAATACCAGGTACAAGTATGTGTTCAAAATGTAATTGATTAGCCTAGAATGGCTGTGATATTTCATACTTGTCGTGTATTCCAGATACACAGCCATAGATGACTCCTATGCCTGCCCGGGTAGAAGACTGATTGTTAGCAGTATTTAGGGTTGCGTGTGTGCTCAACCAATAATTGTGTGCACCAGCAGAACAAGCAATCAGGGTGATGAGCTCTGTGTTTACAGTTTAGACATTTAGCAGACGCTCTTGATCCAGAGCGACTTACAATAAGCAAAAGGTAATACATCAAACGATACATCAATACAATAAGCAAGGTAATACATCAACAGAAATGTCAATCTAGACAAAAACTAACGTAGGTAGACTGAGTCAGTAAAAAAAGCTTTATATAAGCTTTATGTAGCTTTCATGTATGGTCAATGGGAAGTAGGTGAGCTACAGTAAGTCCTATGGGCCTAGGTGGAGTCTGAAGAGGTTAGGGTTAGTCTTCAGGCCACGGCGGAAGCTATGGAGTGAGTAATGTTCTTAGTGCAACAGGGAGTCTATTCCACAGTTTGGGGGCCAGGAGGGCAAATTGTCTTGGAAGAGTAGACTCTTGTCCGCATTTTGTTTATGCGGTATGTGGCTGACAGTACAAGGCTGGGCCTTTAGCCCATGAGGGAGCAGCATCCTCCATGATGTCCCCACCAGACATCTCATCACCCTTTGTGCATGGTCTGCATGGCGCACAAGTAGGCCATATTTTGCACAAGGCAGGGAAGTTTGCACCTCGACAGAGAGCAGTCTAGTTAAATGCTGCCAATTGGAGGAAGATATTGTCCTCTAGTTTCATACATTTGAAAGTTCAGGCAGTGAACTGTTTAATGTCTCCACTTTTCTACGACCTGCACTACTGTATTTTTTTGTAATTGTTTATGTTTTTAATTTGTCACTAGGGTTAAGAACAAAATCTAATAATAACCAGCTCAGTGGCCTTGTGGTTAGAGTGTCCGCCCTGAAACTGGGAGGTTGTGGTTCGATTCCCGGCTAAGTCATACCAAAGACAATGAAAAATGGGACCCAGGCCCTCACTTGCTTGGCACTCAGCATCATGGGTTGTATTTTGGGTGCGCTTGTACTGTACAACAAGCTGATGCACACTACAGAAACTGGAGATAGCTCCTGCCCTACAGGCCTCATGGCTCGGCAAGGCTTACTTATTTACGGAGAAATGTCCACAGAGCACTTAGCATTTTGAATTAAGAACCTTGAGATGTGCAATATACTGATGTTGTTTAATCCTTAATGTTCTCTTCTCTTTTCCTGCTCTTCAGAGGAAGCACAGCTCAACCTCTCTGTGTGGGAGGAGGGTTTCCTCACTGAGCCGTGCCAGAAGAACCAAGAGTCCCTGCAGACTGAGAGGAGCCACAAGGACAAAGTAGAAGAAGAGGAACCTCTCCCTGTCCCATCTCCAGGATTCTCTGAGCCTGAAAACGGAGATGACGATGATTGGAATGCTACTCAAGATGGAGACAGTGACAGAAGTGAAGAATGGAATTACAGTCGACATCATCACACACTGACTGCAAAGAAACCACGGATGAAGAAGATGAAGAAAAAGTCCTGCAAAGTATGTGGGAAATCTTTTTGTTATGAGGGCCCATTTGTGAAACATTTGAAAAGTCACCCTAAAGATGGCTGTGGACTGTGTGGGATGCACTTCAAGACAGAGGAAGATTTTAATCTTCACGTGGAAACTCACAAGCCCGTGAAGAAATTAGATTGTGATGTTTGTGGGAAGTGCTTTGTTACAAATAGCCTTATGGAGTTGCACATGAGAAAACACACAAAAGAAAAACCTCCATCTGTCCCATCTCCAGGATTCTCTGAGCCACAGACGCAGAAAAAGCGTAACTTCTGCAAAATCTGTGGGAAATCTTTTCATTATGAAGGCTCCGTGTTGGTGAAACATTTGAAAAGTCACCCTAAAGATGAATGCGGGCTGTGTGGGATGCACTTCAAGACAGAGGAGGATTTTAACCTTCACGTGGAAACTCACAAGACTGTGAGAGTAGCCGTTTGTGATGTTTGTGGGAAATGCTTTGCCAACCTTTCCTGCTTGAAGGATCACATGAGGAGTCACACAGGAGAGCGACCGTTCATATGCGAGGTGTGTGGCAAATCCTTCTCCTGTCGCCCAGGTATGACTCAACACCTCAAGATTCATTCTGGGGAGAAGCCTTTCAGTTGTGAGGTTTGTGGAAAATCATTCGTCACACAAGGAACTTTGGAAAGACACCATTTGATCCACACTGGGCAGACACAGTACTCGTGCACCATCTGCAGTGAACATTTCATCAGGTACTCTACGTTAAGAAAACACATGAGGACTCATTCAAAACGCAAAAGAATCTCTGCGACCACTGCTGTATTTGACGCTAGGGATGTTAATGCAGAGGTGGAAGACAGTATACCGCTGTTGACAAAAGAGCAGCAAATCACATGTAAAGTGTGTGGGAAGGATTTTCCCTCCAACGTCTCATTGGTGAATCATCTAGAAAATCACCCTAAAGATGACTGTGGGCTGTGCGGGATGCACTTCGAGACAGAGGAGGATTTTGAACTTCACCTGAAAACTCACATAGCAAAGAATTGTGATGTTTGTGGGAAATGCTTTGCCAACCCTTTACATTTGGAGAGACACATGATGAGCCACATGGGGGAGAAGCCATTCAAATGCAGTGAATGTGGCAAAGCCTTCAGACAACGGAGCCAGATGAAACAACACCTGAGAATTCACACTGGGGAGATGCCATTCTCGTGTCCCACCTGCAGTAAACGCTTCAGAACCAACTCTAATTTAAGACAACACATGCGTGTGGTAAAACACACAGCGCAGGCTGGCGACACTTTGACAAGACACCTCGGCATCAACACTGGAGAGATGCCACACTCATCTGCAGCAGATGTTTCATTAGGTATTCTACGTCAAGTAGGGATGGACATCGTTATCGGCCAATATCAAAAATCGGCAGGTATCATATCAAACCGGCCCGAATCGGTGACCGGCAGGTCACTGACATAAATACCGGTTTTATGCCAATTGTGTCTATGGCACTGCACAGCATGATGCTCTGGTCCTGTGACTAAAGTAAACATTAGCAAGTAGCAGCCAGTCTACTTAGTGGCAGCCTACAAAATACAGATGGTGCTGATCACCTTTGCAATGTAAGGATATATATTCCATAAACCTGTGTCAATGTCGTCTCCAAAAAGAAGGGAAAAAAAGCATGCATCACCTGCTTTCCTCCTGCCTGGTCCAGACGGTCATATTAGACTGGATATTGTCTGTGATTTGGGATATTGTACTATTGTGATTGATTTGGCTTTAGTGTCCTTAGCTTATTGGTACTCAAATTGAAGTATGTCTCTTAGGCCTACTTGGCCTGAAAAAAAGGGTATTGGAGCAACCCTATTTCTAGTTCTTGGCTAAAGAAATCGGTATCGGAAAAATTGGTTTTGGCAGGTCAGGCCTTCATAAAACCGGTGGATCGGTATCGGCCAAGAATTTTGCAATCGGTCCATCTCTAACGTCAAGAAGACACTCAAGGACTCATTTAAAAGAAAAGGAAAATCACTGTAACCACTCCTGTATGTATCCATTTTGAACTCTGAGTGTACACAAGTCTACATTTGTACAGTCTCAAGTCTCTGAGTAAACTTCTTTTACCAAGGATTTGACAGTGTCAGTGTTTCATGTTTAAGCAACCCCAAATAGTATTAGGCCACAGACCTTGATTCGAAAAGATTTTCTATGGGCACGATGGCGCAGTCTGTAACGATGTCACCTCACTGCTAGAAGTTCCTGGGATCGATTCCCACCGGGGGAGGTTGTGGCACTGGTGGTGTGTTCTCTCCTCTGCGAGTCTGCGTCATCATCGCCCACACCAGGGAAGCTCCTGTCAGGTGGTAGGAAGGAAGCGGCCTGCTCACTCCTCATGCACTGAAGTAAGCATGAGCTCAGTTCGGGGCTCTCCCCAGGTTGGCAGAGGGAGAGCAGCGCCCAGGATTACAGCTTGGAACTGGGTGAAAAATGGGTTACAAAATCATGGGATAAAAATAATAATAATAATAATGTAATTAAACTGTCTGTAACTTTCCTTGGGACCCCCTGTGACCCTCTGAATGACCTGTGGGTTGCCCAGGACCCCAATTTGATAATCACTGGTTTAAAGAGTACCTCTCCATGAAGCCAACAATGTGAATGTCATCATGTTCTGAAAAAAGTAATTTGTCCCCTAGTGTAAAATAGTTTCAGAGGCACAACAGACATAACAAAATAGTCATACACATCTTCAGCACACAAATACACATGTATGTGAATACGTTCAAATGCCAAATTGTAAAAACAAACAGTATGTCTAAAATTGGGGATAAAACATACCCCCACCAGCTTTTGATTGATTGAATAATTGAATTCTTTATTAGCAGTTTGCATAAGAAAAGACATGATCGCACAATTCGGATACAAGGTCTACTACAAGGATTTAAACCCAAGAAAGCACCATGGCTTGTTTATGTTGAGGTCCTGGCTTTAATTGTAGGTATAGGGGAGAGCGGGGTAAACTGAGACACCGGGTAAACTGAGACACTCCATTTATCTTGGCAATGGAAGTGGAACACATTTGTGGTCATGTGACCATTATATTTTCAAGCCCTTTGAATTTCCCACTTGCCATGAAGAGAGAGACCTGATAGTGCTGTAGAAAACATGCTTTTTTTCCACAAAAATTAGTTTTTTGCATGTAAAAGTAAAATGTCTTGCTGTCACATAATCATCTGTTGTGTCAAAGCAAATTGATGCAGGGACAACATTTTATATCATACATGGTGATGAATTACCAACTTATAAATCCATGTGATGGATGCTAGCTGAAGATTACCCTGAATTGATAAAAGATATCACTTTTCCCAAAATGTGGCTGTGGGGTAAAGTGAGACAATTGCTTCAGGGTAAAGTGAGACTATCTCACATTATCCCAACATGGTAGACATGGAGATAGCTGTAAAAACCTGATTAAAGGGTGTACCAAACTTTTTTCCCTGTAGAACCCATTTCTGATATATATTTTTATGTTTGATAATTAGCATATTGGACTAGATTTGCTAATTATCTCATTAGTTATGCACAATACAACAATATACTTTGCAGAAATGCATTCTACAGGAGAAATTACATAAGGATCAATAGATTTTATTTTGTTACAGAGAATACAATAACTTAAATTTGTTACAGTCCTTTTTTTTACATATAAGAAACAAAAACAAAAAATGCAACAAGACAAAATACAAAAACATAAAAAGAAAAACAACAAAAACAACACTACTCCCCCCCCCCCCCCTGTACTGACATTAAGTGCCCCAGTTATTTTGTTTGATATGAATAAACCGTCCCCATATCTCCTGAAACCTCTCTTGTTTGTCCTTCAAAATGTATGTGATTTTTTCCAGAGGTAAACAAAGACAATTCTCTGAACCATTGAGAAATGTTAGGTTTGCCCAGACTTTTCCATGATAATGCAATTATTCTTTTAGCCTGGCTGTAATAGACAAATGTCAATAAACTTGATTTCCCTCGTTTTCAGTCTGTGTCCATCTCGATAGAGGCCAAGCAGAAAAAATAAATCTGTTCCGGTACTATTTTAACTGATAGAATCTTTTCAATTTCCTGCCCGACCTCCCTCCAAAACTCCACCAATCTTGGACCATAGACTGTATGTAGTCTTGGACACGACCAAAGACAGTGGAACAGTGTACCCTTATTTTCACCACATCTGGTGCACACATCGGGAATGTTACTATCAAATGTATTCAATTTCTCTGGTGTAAGAATCAGAAAGCTTCAAGCGTAGAATCAGAAGTTTCCAACGAGAATGACACCATGAGATTATAGAATTCTGATGTAATTCCCTTTTTAAAAGGTTCTAAAATTAAAACAAGTTATGTGATTCCACACACAAACACTAGATGGCAGCAACACGCCATATTAGTCTTGTGAACACTTCATTACGTTTAATCAATATGATTGTGAAATCATTCTGCATGATGAGTTCACACACAGCTGTCTTTGGTACTGTTAGCACATTTTATTTTAAAGACATTTTAGTACTGGACGTGTTACTTGTAGCATAGTATTTTCTTCTTTAGAATGTCACCAAAAAGTCGCTCTGGAAAAAAATCGGCTAACTTTATTTTGACAAAGCAACCGGAAGTCCAAAGCCTGAACAACGGATGTAAATAAAGACTCGTGTAGTAGCGTTTTCAACTGCACAAAGCGATATACTCTTGTTAGGCATTGTGATCAGAGCCGTTTATTGCAGATACCAAGATGAGTAAAATTCATTCAGTGAAGCCGCTTCTGTCTGCGGCTGCTGATGAGATCATGAAAGATGTTGAAAAGATCATCGCAGGCTACGAGGAAGAAATGTTCCAGTCCAAACGAGAGATCAGTCGACAACGCAAGATGATCTCAGGTTTAGGCGCATCGAGCAAATTAAATACAATAACAGGTGGGCTATGTGATGTGTCTGATGTGCTCACAGATCCAAAAATGTATAGTACTATACTATTATTAAACGAATAAAATAAATCTGCTGTGTGTGTGTGTGTGTGTGTGTGTGTGTGTGTGTGTGTGTGTGTGTGTGTGTGTGTGTGTGTGTGTGTGTGTGTGTGTGTGTGTGTGTGTGTGTGGCATTGTTTTCAGTTGTGTTGATTGAGTATTAGCCTAATGCTATCTGGCATCTACAGGTGAAATGCCAAACCTTGAAGCTCCATGATACATCCAAACAGAAAAGTCCTATCTGATTGTATTAACGATTTATAGGATGATATCCACTCATAATCAAAATAAAAAAAATAGCATTTAAATGTAATAGACCACCTAAACTCCATAACAAGGCACTCACACACAGAGAAACTCCAGTCTAGAGAGATGACCCCTCAGCCAACTGGCCACCAGACAGAAAATCCACTGGACTAAACCAAATTATAAAACAGCAAAAATAAAGCTACCTGACACATTGGAGAGAAGCAACCCAAAAGCAGAGCAAACTAGAATGCTATTTGGCCAAAACAGAGAATACACAGTGGCAGAATAATTGAGCAAGGTGACAGACCAAAAACAAGGAAAGATCTTGACTTAGTTAGCCGCAAATTGCAACACTAGATTTTTTATAATCGGATGAATCTAGGGTTGCAATACCTCCCATTATAAGGATCCAATGCATCAAAACAGTTTTTTGCCATCTGATTGCATTAAACGACTTCAAACTCACCAATATTGTGGCTCTATGGAAAGCTTGGAATTTACTATTTCTATCTGCAAAGTGTTTGTTTCAAAAAAATCCACAGTAGACATGTTAGGAGCTACTTTCTATCCAAGAAATTTGGTTCAGTTGATTATTTTCTCTAAGTCCTGGAGTTTGGAAGCGCTCGTGGAAAATCCCTCAACGGTCCTGTGACCACCTGGTTCTAAATGTCACATTATGCAGGAGGCAGCGGGACATGGCGTTATAGAAGACGAGCGCTTCCGAAGTTCAACACTTAGAAAATAAACCATGTCTGCTCGGATTTCTTGACAGAAAATAAATCATAACAATTCTACGGTGGATTTTTCATAAACAAACACTTTGCAGATAGAAAGAGTAGATTCCAAGCTTTCCATAGAGCCACAATATTGGTGAGTTTGAAGTCGTTTAATACAATCAGATAGCAAAAAACTGTTTTGATGCATTGGCTGCCTATGGGAGGTATTGCAACCCTAGATTCATCCGAGTATAAAAAAATCTAGTGTTGCAATTTGCGGCTAATCTTGACTAGTAGGTACAGACTCAGTTTAACATTTTTTTTAATACAATCAGATCACACTCACTCACACACACACACACACACACACACGCTCTGTTGTTCTATCATTGCTCAATATTATGTTCTGTTCTCCTCTCCTGCTCCTCCTCACATTGAAGGTCTTCGGGTCCTTGTGAAGCATTTTCTGTCTGTGGCTGCTGATAGGATTGTGGAAGCTGTTGAGAAGATGATTGCAGACTACGAGGGAGAAATGCACCAGTCCAAAAGAGACATCAGTCGACAATGCAAGATGCTCCATGTGCTTCTAAAACCTGAGATCAGGTTAAATAGAATACCAGGTACAAGTATGTGTTCAAAATGTATTTGATTATCCCAACAATTATAGTCATTCTAAACCTTCTGAATTTGATTTAGTAAGCTGATATTAAGCTAAATTAATATTTCTCTAAGGTAGTTCAATGTTTCTACAGTACAGATGTCTGTAAAAGAACACGGTTCTGTATTCAATTCGGCTCAAACATAACTTTGTGTGCATAATAATTTAATTTGCAAAACATGACATTTGCCCTCCGTTTACCCCTCCTTACTACTGTATCAGGAGCAGTGGGTGCTATTAATACAATGACCTAGGAGTAGGTATTTATGGGTTAAGTGTCTTAGTCATGGATATATTGACATATGTAAAATGGGTGATGCTGGGGGTAGAACCTGTGACCTTATGATTTACATACGTTCTCTATCCATTGAGCTATGGCCACCCATACTACCTTTACTTTTTCTTTTAGGACATTGTAAAATGGGTCATAAATGCCCAGCACTCTCAGTTCTGAATGGTAATGCTATTTGACTGAATCCTGGAACTACAGCAAAGGAGAGGCCACACATAGGACTAGTGTTCAAACATATTTCATAGTTGTAGCTTAGATTTTAGATATCTAATTATTTACCTATTGTCAGACTAGCCCTGAAATGACCGTCATGGATAGATCTCAACCTGGTTTGCAGGCGCAGTTTGGACAATTTGGCCAATCAGGCTGCCTCACGCTACAGAAACTGGAGATAGGCTCCTGCCCTACGGGGCTCATGGCTTGGCAAGGCTTACTTATTTACAGAGAAATGTCCACAGGACACTTAACATTTTGAAGCAAGAACCTTGAGATGTGCGATATACTGATGTTGTTTAATCCTTAATGTTCTCTTCTCCTTTCCTGCTCCTCAGAGGGAGCCCAGCTCAACCTCTCTGTGTGGAAGGAGGATTTCCTCACTCAGCAGCAGCAGAAGTGGAATTCCAGTCCGAGGCAGAAGAAGCCAGAGTCCTTGCAGACTGAGAGGAGCCACAAGGACACAGTAGAAGAACCTCTACTTGTCCCATCTCCAGGATTCTATGAGCCTGAAAACGGAGACGACGATGACTGGAATGATACTCAAGATGGAGACAGTGACAGAAGTGAAGAGTGGAGTAAGAGTGGACAACATTGCACACTGACTGCAAAGAAACGGACAAAGAGAAATCTAAAATCACAGACAGAGAAAAAGCTAAATTCCTGCAAAGTATGTGGGAAATCTTTTCATTATGAAGGTTCATTTGTGAAACATTTGAAAAGTCACCCTGAAGATGGCTGCGGGCTGTGTGGGATGCACTTCAAGACAGAGGAGGATTTTAAACTTCACGTGGAAACGCACAAGCCTGTGAAGAAAGTAGTAGCTTGTGATCTTTGTGGAAAATGCTTTGTCAAAACTAGCAATTTGAAGATGCACATGAGAAGCCACACAGAACAAAAACCTCTATCTGTCCCATCTCCAGGATTCCCTGAGCCTGAAAACAGAGACGACAATGACTGGAATGCCACTCAAGACGGAGACAGTGACAGAAGCGAGGAGTGGACGCCAAGCACACTGACGGGTAAGACACCACAGATGAAGAAAAAGCGGAATACCTGCAAAGTCTGTGGGAGATCTTTTCATTATGAAGGCTCATTGGTGAAACATTTGAAAAGTCACCCTAAAGATGAATGCGGGTTGTGTGGGATGCACTTCGAGACAGAGGAGGATTTTAAACTTCACGTGGAAACGCACAAGACTGCGAAGAAAGTGGTGGTTTGTGATGTTTGTGGGAAATGCTTTGTTGATAATGGTGCTTTGAAAGTACACATGAGGAGCCACACGGGAGAGCGACCGTTCATATGCGAGGTGTGTGGCAAAGCCTTCTCCTCTTACCAGATCATGAGACGTCACCTCCACACCCACACGGGGCAGAGGCCTTTCAGATGCCAGGTTTGTGGTAAGTCATTCGGCACACAAGGTCATTTGGCAAGACACCACAAGGTCCACACGGGAGTGAAGCCCTTCAAATGCAGTAACTGTGGTAAATCCTTCGGCCGACGCAGCGATCTGGCACAACACCTGAGGATTCACACTGGGGACAAGCCATACTCTTGCGCAACCTGCGGTAAACGCTTCAGAACCAACTCTAATTTAAGACAACACATGCGTGTGGTAAAACACACAGTGCAGGCTGGCAACACTTTGACAAGACACCTCGGCATCAACACTGGAGAGATGCCACACTCATGCACATGAGGATTCTTTTAAAAGAAAATCGCTGTAACCACTCCTGTATGTATCCATTTACAAAAGTCTACATTACAGAATCAAGTCTCAGAGTAGCCCCAGAACCTCACCCGTCGCTGCCTACTGTTCTGCTCCAAGATGAGGTCCTACCAAAGTACTAACAACCGCTTGAATCGTTAGTTTTGTAATGTTTTCCCATTCAACCGGAACTGTTACCAGTACTGTAGTCTCTCGTAGCCAGGGAGCATTTGCAAATCGCGTTAGGCAACAGCCTGGCCACACGAGACTACACCAGGGGCCTTTCTGAAATAAAGACTAAATAAAGGTTTTAAACCGTTTTCCCAACACTGTGGTGTATGTTTTATGTACCCTGGGATAGGAAACCATAGTCTGAGAGCGTGGAACTACCTTTACTTTTTGGATACAATTTCGGGAAAAGTGTTTTCTACCTCACCATGGAGGCGTGCCACACCAGCCCTGGGATACCTTGGTAGGACCTCATCTCGGAGCACAACAGTATGCAGCGACGGGTGAGGTTCTATATGGGGCTAGTCTCCGAGTGAACTTTGTACCAAGTTTGTAGTGAGTCAATTCTGGTGCTTCATGTCAAGGACCCCCAAATAGTATTAGACCACAGACCTTGATTTGAACAGTTTTCTATGGGCAAGGTGGCACAGTCGGTAGCATTGTCGCCTGACTGCTAGAAGGTTTCGATTCCGGCCGGAGGACACTGTCGGCGTGTTCTCTCCTCCGCGTCACCAGTGCCCGGCACACCTAGCTAGCCCTGAAACCTGGGTTAGGGTTAGCATCCACCTCAACCTTGCATGTCGCAAGGTACACTAAAAGTGCCAATGGCATGCTAAACTAACGTTCAGATTTCAAAAATAAAAGTGCTTACCAAAGCCTACTTTATGTCAGAATTGATGCTGTTCAACCACAATTACATGCCGCTCCTGTATTGTTTAATAAAAAGCATTTTTATTCGATCATTTTTTGTTTTCTCTTGTATTTCCCCAGAGGCCTCTAGTGGAGAGTCTTGTCATCTCCGTTCACTACATGCACATCTAATGGCAAAGTGAACAGAGTATCAAAACAAGGTCAACTAAATAAGCAACACACACACACACACACACACACACACACACACACACACACACACACACACACACAAGCGCGCACACACACAAATATATATATAAAGGAGTGGTTTTCTTTTCATGCTGTTGTGTCCTTGCTATGTTGATTGTGATACATTACGGGAGAGAATGTTTTGATAACATGAGTTATAATATGATTGTCATATTGTAGAAGAATGTTGTCAGTTGTCCGGAGGATCTCAGGGTGTTGTATGTTAAGGAGACGTTAGTCCTGTGAAAAAGAGGCTGAAATTATTAAAGTGAATTCAACAAACTATCTGATGTATGAAATATGTGTGAAAATGTTGTATTTTGAGCTGAGCAATGCCTGTGAAATTCCGTCAGTCAGTGTCTAGCTTTCGCAGCATCTTGTGTTTTAGAATGTAGGCCTATGTAGGCCTACATCAGATTCAGAATGCATTTGATGTACATTTTATTTACCGCATTGTCCATGAGAGACTATAGGATAATGGGTTTCAAAATGTAAAACGGAGAATGGGCTAAAAAAGAAAAAAAGTTCTCCCCAAAGATCTAGACCCCTTAGCCCGTGGGCCAAAACTGGCCCCTTGGAAATTATTTCTGGCCCCTCAGATTATTTTGAGAATTGTTTTTATTTATTTTTTAACAATACGGGACTGACAGTCCCAAATATATGCTTAGCACAATATTGGGATAATTTTAAATGTAAATGATACTCGGATGCTCTTTAGTTGGACTGCTAGTTTTGAATACAAAATAAAGAAAGAAAAGTATAGATCACAATATTATGGGTAGCTAGCTACTCAACATCAATTAAAGTCATTGCATCTTACCAGCTGCAACGTTGACACATTTATGATTTACAACAATCCAATAATATGATAGGAAATGTAATGAGCCATTTACCCGGAAGTACATCGCCTGGACAGCGGAAGTAAACAAGTGTAGTTTTTTTAACATCTGTGTTTACATCTGCACAAAGCCAGAAGCATAACTCGTTAACAGTCATGATCAGAGCCGTTAAACAAGATACCATGAGTAAAATTCAGTCAGTGAAGCCGCTTCTGTCTGCGGCTGCTGATGAGATCATGAAAGATGTTGAAAAGATCATCGCAGGCTACGAGGAAGAAATGTTCCAGTCCAAACGAGAGATCAGTCGACAACGCAAGATGCTCGATGCGCCTAAACCTGAGATCAAGTTAAATACAATAACAGGTAGGCTATGTGATGATGTGTCTGATTGATGTGCTCACAGATCCAAAAAGGAAACCCCACAAAATCATTGTGTGCGTCTGTCTGTCTCTCTCTCCCTCTGTCTGTCCGTCCGTCCGTCTGTCTGTCTGTCTGTCAGTCAGTCAGTCAGTCAGTCAGTCAGTCAGTCCACCAGTCAGTCAGTCAGTCCACCAGTCAGTCAGTCAGTTAGCTCTGGTCCATAGCGTTAGTGGAGTTCTGGACCAGAGCTGTGCATGCGTGCGTTATTTTCAACATGATAGCCCTTCCCAGTGGTAGCTTAGTCACAGTTATTATAACATAATCCTTCACTGACACCAACCACAGATTCACGGAATGTAAAAACGTATTTTCTTGAATAAAACGTCATACAGAGGGGAAACATATTTTGATATTTAAATAATATGGCATGATTGCACCATGTTAACAGATGAATTGCTAGATAATATAAACATGGTTAGACTATTCACCTTTCTAAGTTAAGTAGAAGCAAGGTTATTGTCATTTCCTGTTTTGGGGAATAATTATACTAGTTCATTATTTAATAATTAACTGGCTTAATTAGCAAATTATTATAAACATGTAGGTAGACCTACATACTTTTGTAACATAGTTTTTTTTTTACATGTCATAGCCTTTGTGTGTGTGTAATTACAAGTGTGAATCAAACGTAATTGTTACTATAAGCTTCTAAAATTCTACTCTGCATATAATGGGAGTTAAAAACAATGAATGTCACAAAAGAAAACAGTTAAAGCTATTCGTTTGAAAAGGCTATCATGTTTCAAAGTACTTATATGGACCCTACAAACAAACTGGTGCCAAAGATAATTTGCCAACTTAGGTGTCCCCCACTTCTGGTCTGGCTTATGGACTCATTTAATGGTTGTTTGGCACTGTTTTCAGTTGTGTTGATTGTTCCTAGTATAGCCTAATGCTATCTGTTTGCAATACCAAACCTTGACGGTCCACTCATCCAAACAGAAAAGTCCTTTCTAATTCTATTAATTTTATTAAACAACGTTAAACTCACCAAGATTGCAACTGTACGGGAAGCTTGGATTATCCTCTTTCTATCTATCAAGTTTTTGTTTCATAAACATACTATGTAGATATGTTATGAGGTGATTATTTTTCTAAGTCTTTGAGTTTGGAAGCACTCATTTTCAGTAACGCCGCACCCTGCTGCCTCATGTATTATGTGCAATGTAGATACAGGTGTAAGTGCTACCCAGGACCGCTGAGTGATTTCCAACGAGCGCTTACGACCTCAAATACTAACAACTTATCACCTGCAGAGAATTTATTGACGAAAATGTGCTCATAACATGTCTATGGTGGATTTTTATGAAACAAAAATGTGTCAAATACAAAGAGGATAATCCAAGCCTTGGATGAATGGGCTGTCAAGGGTTGGTATTGCAACATTAGATGCCAGATAGCGTTATAGCAATAAAGAGTTGCGTGTGTCTCTATATTCTGGTACTGTACGACAGACAGACAGACAGACAGACAGACAGACAGACAGACAGACAGACAGACATTGTTTTTCAATCATTGCTCATTGTTCTGTTCTCTTCTCCTCAGAGAGGCTCCCCATAGAGGCTGATGAAGATGCCAAGATGAGTAAAATTGAAGGTCTTCGGGTGCTTGTGAAGCATTTTCTGTCTGTGGCTGCTGATAGGATCATGGAGGCTGTTGAGAAGATGATTGCAGACTACGAGGGAGAAATGCATCAGTCCAAACGAGACATCAGTCAACAATGCAAGATGCTCCATGTGCTCCTACAACCTGAGATCACGTTAACTAGAATACCCGGTACAAGTATGTGTTCAAAATGTATTTGATTAGCCCTAGAATGGCTGTCATATTACATACTTTTCATGTATTCCAGATGCACAGCCATAGATCACTCCTATGCCTGCCCGGGTAGCAGACTGATCATTAGCAGTATTTATAGCACTGTGTGTGTACTCAACCAATAATTACTTGCGCCAGCAGAGAGCGCAAGTAGGCTGATGAGCTCTGTGGGTATGTGGCTTGGTAAAAGAGGACTGGCAAGCTTCCTTGTGCATCACATAATGGGATGCTCAGTAGGCCAATGAGATGCGGGACTCCCTCTTTCCCACTGCAGGGGGCAGAGTGCCTTCCACAGTTCCGCACAGTTCAATAAAATGCCTCAAATCATTAACGCAGTGTGCAATTTTGGTGAAATTGTGCATGCACATTCCCAATAGGCAGAGGAATAAATGCCACTAAAAGAAATTCAAATCAGCCTCATGGTGGCGCTATAACAGGCCGATTCATGTTTTTACCTTTAACTCCACTGATCAGCTTACAACATCGTATGCGCATTCAATAGAGGCTAAGAATTCACCTTTGCCCTGTATTTTTCACATTCGCCTTTTACAGCGCCACCAGGAGGCCAACTTATGTAAAAAACATTCTTTGCTATTACTCCATCAGATTTCCCCCAACAATTGTGCAAATCAGTACACAGTATCTTTATAGTCAAGTGATCAAGACCATTCCATTGGCTATTTCATATTCCATCCTAATATACTAATATTGGCTTCCAAAGTTAGCAGGATTTCTCAGTTTTTGAACAAAATGCCTCAAATCATCAACGCAGCTTGCCATTACTGCGATATTTTCCAGACAAATTCCCACTAGGTCAAGGAACAAATGCTACCCTTTTCACATTGGCCTGTTATTGCGCCACCAGCAGGTAGACTTTAGCAAAACACAATGCCTCAAATCATGCATGCAGTGTCCGATTGCCATGAAAGGTCTAAGATTGGCGAAGAACACATGCCACCCTTTTTACATTGGCCTATTTTAGCGCCACCAGGACACCTGCCCTGGTGGAGACCTGTGCTCGGAAGAGCACTGCTTCTAGTACAAAGGCTGGGCCTTTAGCCAATGAGGGAGCAGCTTTCTCGGTGATGTCACCACCAACCAGCAAGTGTCGTCACATACCAACAGACAGCTGAGCCGCAGCTGCATACCCACAGACAGCTCATCACCCTACTTGTGCGCTCTGCTGGCGCACAAGTAAGCCATATTTGGCTATGAGTGCACAAGACACAAGCTGGTACCACGGCAGAGTGCAGTCTAGTTAAGTGCTGTGACATGGAGTCAGATATTGTCCTAGTTGCAACAAACTGTGCAACTAACTATATGGATTTCCCTCTGTATGTGTTGTGTCAGTCAACTCATGTCACCAAAGTCTTTACTACAGACTGTACAGCTGTTTGACTTTCCCCCCTGTATGAATCACCATGTGTGTCTTACGCTGTCTATGAAAGTACAGCTTTTATTAACACAAACAGTACAACAAAGGGCTTTTTATCTGTGTGAATCATCCTGTGTTGTTTCAGATTTCCATTAAGATTAAAACCTAGGGGGTCGGCGATAGGGCCTTTCTGTGTGGAGTTTGCATGTTCTCCCCGTGTCTCCTAGGGTTGATACACTCACAAAAACATGCAGTAATCCTGGTCTCAATAATGCCTCCCCCTGGCCAGCCGGGGCGCCTGATGGAGGGGAAAAGAACTGGTTGGAATAACGTGTTCCTTCCACGCGCTACGTCCATCCCGGGGAAATCCCCCCTGTCAGGTGAAAAGAAACAACTTGGACTACTCATGCATAGAAGGAAGCATGAGGTCAGTCCGTTGTCTTCCCAGGCACGGCAGAGGGAGTGCAGAGCCCAGGATTACATAGGCAATTGGCACTGGGTGAAAAAAATGGGTTGCAAAATCGTGGGATAAAAATTATTTAAAAAAAAAAAAACTATAGGGCTTTTACTCTGTATGAATCAGATCATTCCGTTGAACAAACTCAACAAAGCCTTTCTTGCAAGCTGTGCAACTATATGGCTTATGAATCATCATGTGTGTATTCAGATTTCTTCTACAGTCCAAGCCCTTGCCACAAACTTTACAATATGTATGTCTGTCTGATAATCCGAAGCGATACAAAGCCATATAGTTGCACATTTTGTAGCAAAGGCTTTTTGCTTCATCAAAGACTAAACTATTGACTATTGCCAAGAATGTTAAACAACACTCAGTTAAATGTTACCTTGTAATTAATCAACACATTAGTAAAAGTACTAAAAAACAAATGACAAGCTCAGTGTCTTCCCTGAGACTGGGAGGTCGGGGTTCAGCATCAAGGGTTGGATTTGGGTTCCCTGCGACATACTAGCGTCATGTCCAGGGGATGTTCTCTGCAAGGCTTACTTATTTACAGAGAAATGTCCACAGGACGCTTAACATTTTGAAGCAATAAACTTGAGATGTGCAATATACTGATGCTGTATAATCCTTTCTCCTGTTCTCTTCTCCTTTCTTGCTCCTCAGAGGAAGCCCAGCTCAACCTCTCTGTGTGGGAGAAGGATTTCCTCACTGAGCAGCAGCAGGAGTGGAATTCAAGTGCAAGGCAGAAGAACCCAGAGTCCCTGCAGACTGAGAGGAGCCACAAGGACAAAGCAGAAGAAGAACTTCTACTTGTCCCATCTCCAGGATTCTCTGAGCTTGAAAACGGAGATGACGATGACTGGAATGCTACTCAAGAAGACAGTGACAGTAGTGAAGAGTGGAGTAACAGTGGACAACATCGCACACTGACTGCAAAGAAACCACGGTCAAAGAAAAGGCTAAATTCCTGCAAAGTATGTAGGAAATCTTTTGCCACAACTAGCAATTTGGAGATACACATGAGAAGCCACACAGAAGAAGAATATCTATCTGTCCAATCTCCAGGATTCCCTGAGCCTGAAAACGGAGATGATGATGACTGGAATGCTACTCGAGATGGACACATTGACAGAAGTGAAGAGAGGAGTAACAGTGGACAACATCGCAGGCTGACTGCAAAGAAACCACGGATGGAGAAGACAAAATCCTGCAAAGTCTGTGGGAAATCTTTTCATTATGAAGGCTCTTTGGTGAAACATTTGAAAAGACACCCTAAAGATGAATGCGGGTTGTGTGGGATGCACTTCAAGACAGAGGAGGATTTTAACCTTCACGTGGAAACTCACAAGACTGTGAAGAAGACTGTGAAAGTAGTGGTTTGTGATGTTTGTGGGAAATCCTTTTTCCCGGGCTACTTGAAGGAACACATGAGGATTCATACTGGAGAGCGGCCGTTCATATGCGAGGTGTGTGGCAAAGGCTTTATCGGTCACGCAGATATGAAAAAACACCTCAAGACCCACACTGAAGAGATGCCTTTCAGATGTGAGCTTTGTGGAAAATCATTCAGAACACAAAAGTCTTTGACAAGACACCACATGATTCACACTGGGGTTAAGCCATACTCATGCACCACCTGCAGTGAACATTTCATCAGGTACTCTATGTTAAGAAAACACATGCGGACTCATTCAAAACACAAAAACATCACTGTGACCACTGCTGTATTTGACACTAGGAATGTTAATGCAGAGATGGAAGACAGTACACCGCTGATGCCAAAAGAGCAGCAAATCATATGTAAAGTGTGTGGGAAGGACTTTCACTCCAAATTCTCATTGGTGAAACATCTGGAAAGTCACCCTAAAGATGACTGCGGGCTTTGTGGGATGCACTTCCATACAGAGGAGGATTTTGAACTTCACCTGAAAACCCACATAGCAACGGTGTGTGACGTTTGTGGGAAATGCTTTGCCAAAAATCCTTTCTATTTGGAGAGACACATGATGACCCACATGGGAGAGAAGCCGTTCAAATGCACTGAATGTGGTAAATCCTTCAGACAGCGGAGCAATTTGACAGATCACCTCAGAATTCACACTGGGGAGAAACCATACTCATGCGCGACATGCGGTAAACGCTTCAAAACCAACTCTAACTTAAAACAACACATGCGTGTGGTAAAACATTTTGTGTCTGCGATGCCTTGAAAAGACACCTCAGAATCAATAATGGGGAGATGCAACACCCATACACCATCTGCAGCAAATGTTTCATTAATTACTCTGCATTAAGAAAACACACAATGACTCATTTAAAAAATAGAATTTACTAAGTCCTCGCCCGTTCCTTACCCATTACTCGGACGAATGGAGTTTGCGACCGCTTCGCCCGTTATAGTACGATATTATGGTGTCAAGTGAAACTTGACCAATAATGGACATTGGCCCATTTATAGTCTGGTTCGCTTGGCTGAAATCTCATGTGAGGCTCACCAATCCACCTATCCCCAAGGTCTCCGGGCATAATATATATGCCTGTTATGATTTTCCCTTATACAGTATATACTTATCGATATTATGACGTTACCCTTTGCTCCTCTGATTTGCTACGGGCATAGACGGCCCCTCTCGTGGCCCTTATACAGATCAAAAATGTGAATATTTATTTTGTAAAAATCATTGCAGATGCCATAGCACCCCAACTCATAACTGACTTTGGAAAGTTCCCACTTGACTTCAAGCAACTCTGAATTCAGAAGGTTGATATTTCTCTATTATAAATCCTTGTTTTGAGTGGTCTCTTGTAAGATTGTAATATTTTGAAATATGGACCTTTGATAATCATGAGCTGTATGCCATAAAAAGTCAAATTTTGAACAAAAAAAGTTTTGGAATAATTCACGGAATGTGCAATGTATCTAGAATATGAAAGTTTCAAGAAATATATGAATGCTTCAAGAATATTTACTTTTTCAAAACATTCGTATTTTCTGATATTGATCTGTATAAGCCTTGATATTATGATGTTGCCCTTTGCTCCGCTCTGATTGGCTACGGGCATAGACATCATGCTGAAACAATGCCCAACTGACATCACTGACTGACATCACTACAGTGCTCAAATTTGGAGATGACATCATAGACTAGCCTGGACACGGAATACCATATATGGGCATAAAAGAGAGCCAGACAGACAGACAGACAGACGGAAAACAATCCAACTGGCATCACTACAGTGCCCAAATATGGAGATGACATCACAGACTGGCCTGGATACGGAACACCATATATGGGCATAAAAGAGAGCCAGACAGGCAGACAGCAAACACATGGCATTGTTATTTTCGTTGTGTATGACTAGAGACCTGGTTGGACTATAAGGTTTTGTGTGCTTTTTTAAGTTTAGTTTTCGACCAAAGGCATGAGAAGAGGCCTCTATTTTTTTGGGCCTGTGAAGTGTCCAGGATATGGGTTTGGTTAGACTTGGCCCTGGGTTTTGAGCCCTGGCAATGTGTCTTATTCTGTCTGCTGGGTGCTGGGATGACCCGTGCTGCTGAGTGCTCACTGCTCACTCGATGGCAGAGTGCTGTAGCAGTATGGAACTGTTTGACATTGATTGACCTTTGTAGGAGCATGTCACTTACACCATCTATATTATTTTTCTTAATTTCTTAATATTTATTCCTTGCATTTGTTTCCAATAATTCGTCTGTGTCTTGTATTAGTTTGTAGCCTACTATGTATTATGTTTGTACTATGTTTGTACTAAAATCACAGTAAAGTATCATGGGGGAAAACATTGTGAATCACTTATTCCTTAAATGTTTCAACAGAGTTCATATCTGTTCATTAGTAGATATGCAGCTAACAGACATATGTACACTGTACAGAGAGAGAGAAACACCAAGATCATGAAAATCTATTGAAACACATATTTAGAACCGATAACTGACTTAATCATGCTAATGCAGGTTAATCGAGAAGCAGTTTAACATAGCCTAATTACATTGGATTTCTCATATCAACACATTTGATATATATATATATATATATATATATATATATATGGGTCAGTGACGTGACGCCCCAAAAAATGTGTTTTTAAAAAAACTTTAAATTGCAGGCATAAAAGTTATTTACTTTTGTTCTACTCACTCTCAACCTTATGGAAATACATTTTGTTTTTAGATATTTTATTGGAATCAGACTTTATTCAGCAGTTTGTTGTACTTGTGCCTAAAATCGTCATATGGTGTGACATGAAAATAATTGTTCATAAAATGAAAATGGAGTACATCTTTCTTAAGTTACTCACTTTATCAAAGTCCTTTATCATAACTAACCAGTGATCCACTATAGTTTTTTGAAAATTAATTATATCTGTATATTTTTTTCATAATCGACACTCTGTGTGAGGCCCATGTTCATGATCTTACAACATATTTTAAATGTATTCTGTCAAAACTTTCTCTAAAATTACACAAATATTTGTGACTCTTCCTGATAATATTCTCTATGTAATCCATAAACATTTTTTTGGTTTAATCATTAATAAAGGTATGATTTCTCACTATTTGGAATGTCACACCAAATGATTTAGTGTCACACCGTATGATCATATCTTCATGTGTCAAAGCAAACTGTGTTTTAACCTACCTATTAGTGAGTACTGAACTTTACTGATTGATTAAACAATTACCCAGGATAACATGGCCTTAATATTTCTGAACAGGATATTATTGTAGGGCTTTAACATGGGATAAGAAAGAATTGTAGTAGTAGATGGATGATGAGGATGTGCACAGGAATGCTACGCACACCTAAGTCTTCTGCCGGCCCACGGCAGAAGGATCCTAAAGGGACAATAAGGCGCATAGCCACACTTGGAGCCAAGGCATTGAAGGCAACATTTTATTAACACCAATTAGTGGAAACAGAACTCAGCATTCAGGTAAATTGCTTTTTTTCCGAAGTCTCCTGAACTTGAACACAGCATTTTGTGTTGAACAAATGTAATTAGGAATCATGACATTACACCACATCTCCACTAGCTAAAGAGTGCTGGGTTGCGCAACTCTGAAAATAGCTGATCTACAAGCTCTCGCAGCACAACGTGTTGAGAGCTTGTAGATCAGCTATTTTCGCTAGTTTTGTCTCGGGTCACTGTCCACTGTCCAGTCCAGTGAGTGAAAGTACAAAAGTATTAGATCAGATTAGATTATACATTTAGACTGTATTATTTGTACATCAGCCAGTCGTATTTGGTGAGGGTAGCAAACCGGCTGCCTTGTTGAGGTTCTGCTATGCCACAGACAACCTCCTGCTCTTCGTAGAAAATGCAGTCTCGCCCCTTTGGCTCCTCTCTCCTTGCTGGGTCATTGTTTAGTTTCTCCCTGTACTTTCTCGTTCTCTCAGCACTTGTCATTTTCCAGCTGACAAAAGAAAATGGAATGTATAGTTTAAGACAAAGAGAAAATATTGTTTAGATTGAAACAATATGTTAAGGTTTCTGTGAAGGGGTTTCTGCTCTGTCTGATGAATTTGAAGTATCACTGAATGAAGCTAAATTACATTTTATGTAAAAATGTTTAAAACAAATGTTTAAATGTACAAAAGAAACATGGAACTTTGTTATTTGTTGTTATATCTGTAGTTAAATACAGTATAAATCATATGGTGTGACAGTCAAGTCATATGGTGTGACAAGCAGACATGTCACACCATATGATTAAGTGTCACACCATATTACTGTTTTCTCCATTTAGGTTTACCTTGAGGCTACTATGTACACATTAGCATGCTAACAGCATGCTAGCTATAACAAAGCAGCCTAGCTCTACATGGAAATATGACCAAAACTTCAAATAACTTAAGCTTTTTTTAAAGAAAAGGTGTCACACCAAAAGACATCCAGAATGGTGAGTTTGTCAACGTTTCAACAAGATGGCATTTCATGAAAATGTTAAAATCATAACTCACCTCAGACACCTGTCTTGCAGTTGTGCTGGGAGTGCTGAATAGCCTTACAGAAGAAGGACCTCTCTAGCCAATAGGTGTCCAAATAATTGCCTGTTTAATTTTTCCAAACTAGTGTCACACCAAATGATTTTGGGTTGGGGGACAAAATGTTTTTGATCAGAAATGACTGAAAACATTATGCTTTGACTTTGAGAAGATATAGGCTCAAAATAGACATTTTTTTTAGCCTAAATTCATTTTCAAATGATTTTTAGCAATTCTTTTTCTTAGTTTTATTCAAGTTCCCACTTTGAGAAACAAGGTCAGGACAGTCACACCATATGAGTTTTGCCATGTTTGGTTGAAGATTTTGAAGAAATGAGGAATGAAATGTTTTAATCTTGAGTAAGTTCACATAAAGCTTAATGTCCTGCACAATATTCAGAAGGTTTTTGACAAATATATTTTTTATTTATACATGTTTGACACCGAGGACAGCGAAAACGTTACGTCACGTCACCCACCCATATATAACTAAGTCATCACTCCACCCTGTATTATACCTTTTTGCACAATAGTGGTGTACAAATATAGCGAGAATAGATGATAATAGTTCACAATGCATCAATGATGCATCATGTGAACTTGTAGATCTGCAATTTCCATCATTTTAATTTGTTTTATAATTGAACATTAATAATAACTAGCTCTTACCCGTTCAAAGATATGAGCTCCAAAATGATGTGCAGTGTGTGGGTTATGGGATGTGCACTGTGCACACAGTATATGAGGGATGGAAAGTAACTTTAAAGCTATACTGTGTAAGTTCAACTAGTGGTCAGTAGCGGTATTGCTTTTTTCGGCCGTTTTTCGGCCGGAGTCGTCGCGGACCACCGCCGCGGACCACCGGAGCGGCGCCGCAAACCACCGCGACCGATAGTAATCCGTGGAGGGGTAGAACGCATGGTAGAACGTAATTTTCTGGCCAGGATTTGTGGATTAAGAGGTTAAAATCCTTCACCATGGTAAACACTGTAGCCAAGCGGAGGCGCTTCCTGGAGACCAGAGCAGATAAGCTGTGATTGGCCGGTAGTGTACCATGTGTGCATGATCGGCGATGTGATTGGGCAACGTATACACAACGTATACAGATGATGCAGATTACGTCATTTTGGCGCGAAATCCGGTCCACGGCCAGGATCATAGAAAACATATAAAGAGAAGGCTTCAGAAGCTGAAAATAACAGAGTGGGTGTTCTAAAACTTTAGCGATTTAACAGTTAGGACAATTTTAAGATTTGTTTTATAAAAAAAGTTACATGGTACAACTTTAACTGGTGCTTGCATGATGTAGGAGCATCAATGTAATGTTCGTTTAATGGCTACAGAGATACTGTCCCCCCCCCCAGCCCGCCCGCCCACCCGCCTGCACACACAACCGCCTGCCTGCACACACACACACACACACACACACACACACACACACACACACACACACACACACACACACACACACACACACAGCTGGTTAAACATTTTGCCTCATGCTAGATGCAGAATAGATGTGCCTCATGCTAGATGCAGAATAGATAGTAGATACACCATAAAAATGCTAATATACAGCACATGATTTGTGAAAGTGACAAACGGGCTTCACAGTTATGTCAGGTGTGTTCATATGCTAATGGTGATGCGATTTCAGATCAATTGCTCCAGCCACCGAGGAGAAACGCTGTTTCAGACAGACAGACAGACAGACAGACAGACAGACAGACAGACAGACAGACAGACAGACAGACAGACAGACACTCACTCACTCACTCACTCAGACATTAGCAAAATTAGTATAGATAAAGAAACAACTTTAGTACTATATTGGGATAATTTTAATAAATGTAAGAAAAATTAGACTCAGAGTCTTAACAGCTTTAGTTAGGCTATTAGAATTAGTAGTATTAGTTTTGAATAAGAAATAAAGAAAGCAGCATCTGTACCAGCTGCTTTGAGCCTTCTTGACATTTACCCGGAAGTACAACGCCGGGACAGCGGAAGTAAACAAGTGTAGTTTTTAAACGTCTGTGTTTACATCTGCAATTCTGCACACAAACAGAGCATTACTCTCGTTAACAGTCACTGTGATCAGAGCCGTTTAACACGATACCAAGATGAGTAAAATTCAGTCAGTGAAGCCGCTTCTGTCTGCGGCTGCTGATGAGATCATGAAAGATGTTGAAAAGATCATCGCAGGCTACGAGGAAGAAATGTTCCAGTCCAAACGAGAGATCAGTCGACAACGCAAGATGCTCGATGCGCCTAAACCTGAGATCAAGTTAAATACAATAACAGGTAGGTTATGTGATGATGTGTCTGATTGATGTGTTCACAGATCAAAAAATGTGTGTGTGTGTGTGTGTGTGTGTGTGTGTGTGTGTGTGTGTGTGTGTGTGCGCGCGCGCGCGCGCGCGTGCCTGCGATAGATAAGTCACCAGCCTTTCAAATTCTCATTTAATAGTTTGTGTGGCTCTGTTTTCAGTTGTGCTGATTTTTCCTAGTATAGCCTATTAACTCAAGAACTAAGTTAAGACGTGTGATGTGTCCAATAACTGATGTCCAAACATTTCCTTTAGTGTTCAACATGAAGGGTATTTATTCTCTGTTGCTAAGGCCTATACTTCAGCATCACAAATGAAATAAACAAATGCATAGAACACCAGCCTGCCTCACAAACACACATCACCTGTAGAGAATGTATAACATAGGGTAGATTTTTATGAAACAAAGACTTGTCAGACACAAAGAGGATAATTCAAGCTTTTTGTACAGCTTCAATCTTGGGGAGTTTAACGTTGTTTAATACAATCATATATGGGCTGTCAAGGGTTGGTATTGCATTAGATGCCAGATAGCATTATAGTATCAAATATCAAAGAGTTTCTTGCGGCTAGATTGTTCCAACATTTTGGCATTACAGCAGTACTGAGAAAATATACACATTGTTCAATCATTAATCAATGTTTCGTTCTCTTCTTTGCTCCTCAGAGAGGCTCCCCAAAGTAGAGGCTGATGAAGCTACCAAGATGAGTACAATTGAAGGTCTTCGGGTCCTTGTGAAGCATTTTCTGTCTGTGGCTGCTGATAGGATCGTGGAAGCTGTGGAGAAGATGATTGCAGACTACGAGGGAGAAATGCACCACTCCAGACGAGACATCAGTCGACAATGCAAGATCAGGTTAACTAGAATACCAGGTACAAGTATGTGTTCAAAATGAATTTGATTAGCCATAGAATGGCTGTGATATTGCATATTTTTATTTCTAAAACGGCTAGTTCCATTCCTTGATTCTGATTGGCTGGTTGCTGTGTGAGACTATAACCCACACCTTGAATGAGTTTATATCAAAGCCAGGTGCGTTATTTCTAGGGATGCCCCGATCGTGTTTTTTTCCTCCCGATCCCGATCAAATATTATTGCTTCCGATTCGATCCCGATCTTTCCCGATCCGATCTTTTGCCAAGGCATTAGGAAAGAAGGGAAAAAAAGTTGTCCTTTAAGTTTTTTTTTAATTCTATTCATTCTATCACTTAGTGCAGCACTGAATCAACAAATTAAAAACAAAGCTTATGAGTAGTGTACCACAAAATAACCATGCAAACTAAATAAAATTAAGAGCAGAATAGTGCAATAAGAACATAATTCTATTACTTTTTTTTACAAAACGAAACAAAACAAAATATTACATTTAAATATCCTGTGTTGAACAAATTAAAATATATCTAAAACCTCAGTAGACGTCCTCTCAGTAAACTTCTTCATAATCACATATAGGCCTATAACTGTCTCCAGCCACACATCACGCACGTTGTTGTATGCTGTTTGTTTGTGTGTGAGTGAGGGGGATTGAGAGAGGGGAAGAGAAAGGAGCCAGGAGAGATAGATAGAGAGCAGCAATTACCTTATGGATTAAACATAGGCTACACACCTTTCTTTGCTCTTCTTTTTTGAGAAACAAAACAGCAAGAAGGCATACAAACATCTAGCCTCTCCATGCCATTATAATCACCTTAAAAAGCGCTCACAGCCTCACACTAACGCTGCATTCCTTCCACACAGCTGTGGACGCGTGTTTCCTAAACCCACCAGGATTGAGTTAAGACCCGCCTCGCGGAAGCGCCCCTCTCAATAATCTAATCTTAAATATGAAAGTGCATACAGTATATGAACGTTAGTGCTGCTCGCTCAAGTGCAAAGCAATACTGTACCTACACCCTACCGATCCATTACAATAATACACGCAGAATAATACGCCCAAAGCCATATCCAAACTATAACAATTTAACTGATAATTAGTAAGAGTTTTTATTTTGAGCACAGTAGTGACAAATTAATAGCTTTCTCAGTACGTTTTTCTCTTTAGCAAAGTTTCAAAGTTTTAAGCACAGTACAAATTAAGTTTCAAGTTTTTCTCTTTTTTTAGCACAGTTTATTTTGAGCACTGTAGTGAGAAATTAATAGCTGTGCATTGTGAAATGCAGGCTTTTCTCAGTAGCCTACAAGTTTTATATTGTCTTCATGCCTTTATTAGGTCTGACTTTATCCACCCTCCATGTCTCCGGCAAGGATTTCAGCCACTCCTGGAAGTTCTCGCGTTTCCGCGAGGCGGGTCTTAACTCAATCCTGGTGGGTTTAGGAAACACGCGCTGTGGACCATTCGGCCATTAATTAAGCAGGGGGGAGAGAAGCAGCAGAAGTGTAGACTGGAGCAGCGAATTATTTTTAAAACTCATTCTAACTTATTTCACACCAACAAAGTGGATTTATCCAGTGGATGGATGTATGCTGCAAGCTGTCTCTACACAATGTGAGCACACACACACACACACACACACACACACACACACACACACACACACACACACACACACACACACACACACACACACACACACACACACACACACACACAGAGAGGGAGAGAGAGAAAGAGAGAGAGAGAGAGAGATGGCCAGGCAGTGAGGCAGGCAGGCACAGCTCACAGCTGACAGAGAGATGGAGCAAGTGCATGCAGTTCAGAGTCAGACCTAACTCTATGGTTCAACCGTGCTGCGCAATTGACGGACAGGTTATGTTTGTTTTGTAATGTAAATTAAATTGTATTTTTATTTTTTGAGAGAGAGTTTTCCCCCGATCTCCGATCTTATAAAAATGACCATATCGGCGGCCGATCGGGCAACACTAGTTATTTCTTTCCACAGTGCCGTGAGGCTGAACTAGAGAAGCGAGCGTTTATTTTCTCTCAAATCCTGCCGTGCGGGTGCTTCTAAGCACCGCCTGCATGTATAGGACAGTGACTGGCTCCGGGCGGGGCTTGTAAAGGCGAAAAGCGCCTAATTCTCCAGGCACATACTCGGCTGTTAGTTTAGGTTGCTATGCTAGCGTTTTTTATGTGATGTTCACCCACATAGCAGCTAAATCTGGATGAAAATAAACATGTGTATGGATCGAATATGGTTCTTAACTTCTAAGCCTGGTCGTACTCCCTCGGACTTCCTACTTGGTCCAATCAGCCACACGTCTATTCCCGGACTTTTGATATAAATGATAATAATAAAAAAAAAAACATCGGCCATTCTTCTCTGTGTCATTTTGGAGCCATCTGAAACGGTTAATATCCTCTCTCAATGATTTTCTGGGACTGGGTGTGATGCTCGTAGTATCCAGCAGGCCGCGCCGTTGACTCACATTCTGGATGGATGGGTGGCTAGGAGTGGCCTCCTACTCTCCACGTTGTTGAAACTCGACAAGAAGGGCACACAACATGGCTGCTCTTTGTCTCTGTTCGTGGATCGCGGTCTCAATCATGTTCGGGCGCCGCTTCTCTATCGCTCCTTTCCCTGCTTCGCCGCACGTAAACGAATGGAATTGATCTCCCCTCCGCCTCGCCAAAGTAAGATCGCCGACCTCTGCAGGATGAATATGTACGCTGTATCGAGCACTCCATTACGTGTTGTTATCATGTGGGCTTTGTTTTTTTAAAACATGTTTGTAAATAAATGGCTTATTTCTTCGGCGCTACCTCTGTTCAGAGGGTTCTGCCGCGGCTTGCAAGGTGTTAATATGAGACTGATCTAACACATAAGTGTTGTTTCCCTATTTTTTGGCAAAAAGAATGACGTGACTTTATAAACACACACTGGCTTCCGTTCCTGGAATTGGCTGGTAAACAAGGAAATGTCTTTTCCTGGTGGCGGAGAAGTGTACTTTTGTCTTTAAATAATGGAATGCTATGATTTTCATGTTGCCGTATTGTTGCCATATTGGCTGACGCCTCGTGTTTCCCAACGCCTCTCAGCCGGTGTATAATAACCCGGTAACCACTCGCCTCTTGTGGCTTATTGCTTTAGTATTCCAGATACACAGCCATTGATCACTCCTATGCCCGCCGGCCCGCTGGGTAGCAGAATGATCATTAGCAGTATTTTAACTTAGGGTGATGTAGCTGATGTACTGATGTTGTTTAATCCGTAATGTTCTGTTCTCCTTTCCTGCTCCTCAGAGGAAGCACAGCTCAACCTTTCTTTGTGGGAGGAGGATTTCCTCACTGAGCAGCAGCAGGAGTGGAACAGGAGGCAGAAGAACCCAGAGTCCCTGCGGACTGAGAGGAGCCACAAGGACACAGTAGAACCTCTACTTGTCCCATCTCCAGGATTCTTTGAGCTTGAAAACAGAGATGACGATGACTGGAATGCTACTCAAGATGGAGACAGTGACAGAAGTGAAGACTGGAGTAACAGAGGACTACGTCGCACACTGACTGCAAAGTCGCCACAGACGAAGAAAAGGTTAAAATCCTGCAAAATATGTGGGAAATCTTTTCATTATGAAGGCTCATTTGTGAAACATTTGAAAAGTCACCCTAAAGATGGCTGTGGGTTGTGTGGGATGCACTTCAAGACAGAGGAGGATTTTAAACTTCACGTGGAAACACACAAGACTGTGAAAGTAGTGGTTTGTGATATTTGTGGGAAATGCTTTGCCACAACTAGCAATTTGGAGATGCACATGAGAAGCCACACAGAAGAAGAACGTCTACTTGTCCCATCTCCACAGATGAAGAAAAAGCAAAATTCCTGCAAAGTCTGTGGGGAATCTTTTCATTATGAAGGCGGATTGGTGAAACATTTGAAAAGTCACCCTAAAGATAAATGTGGGTTGTGTGGGATGCACTTCAAGACAGAGGAGGATTTTAAACTTCACTTGGAAACGCACAAGTCTGTGAAGAAGACTGTGAAAGTAGTGGTTTGTGATGTTTGTGGGAAATCCTTTGGCAACCCTTCCTATTTGAAGGAACACATGAGAATCCATACAGGAGACAAGCCGTTTATATGTGAGGTCTGTGGTAAAGCCTTTATCGGTCACGCAGATATGAAAAAACACCTCATGATCCATACTGGAGAGAAGCCTTTTAGTTGTGAGGTTTGTGGTGAATCATTCAACAAACAAAGTGCTTTGACAAGACACCACATGATCCATACTGGACAGACACAATACTCATGCACCATCTGCAGTGAACATTTCATCAGGTACTCTACGTTAAGAAAACACATGCGGACTCATTCAAAACGCAAAAAAATCACTGTGACCACTCCTGTATTTGACACTAGGGATGTTAATGCAGAGGTGGAAGACAGTACACCGCTGATGACAAAAGAGCAGCAAATCATATGTAAAGTGTGTGGGAAGGATTTTCACTCCAAATTCTCATTGGTGAAACATCTGGAAAGTCACCCTAAAGATGACTGCGGGCTGTGTGGGACACACTTCAAGACAGAGGAGGATTTTGAACTTCACCTGAAAACTCACATAGCAACGGTGTGTGAGGTTTGTGGGAAATGCTTTTCCAATAAACCTTTCTATTTGGAGAGACACATGATGACCCACATGGGAGAGAAGCCGTTCAAATGCACTGAATGTGGTAAATCCTTCAGACAACGGTGCACTTTGACAGATCACCTCAGAATTCACACTGGGGAGAAACCATACTCCTGTCCCGCCTGCATTAAACGCTTCAAAACCAAGTCTAATTTAAGACAACACATGCGTGTGGTAAAACATTTTGTGTCCGCAACACTTTAAAAAGATCAATACTGGGGAGATCAATACTGGGGAGATGCCACACTCATGCACAAACTGCAACAAATGTTTCATTAAGTACTCTGCATTAAGAAAAGGACTAATTTAAAAAATAAAATAATTATAACTACTGAAGGTCCTTGCCCGTTCTTTACCAGTTACTCGGATGAATAGAGTTTGCGCCCGTTTCCCCTGTTTTATAGTACTATATTATGGTGTCACGTGAAACTTGACCAATAATGGACATTGGCCCATTTATAGTCTGGTTGGCTGAAATCTCATGTGAGGCTCACCAATCCACCGATCCCCAAGGTCTCCGGGCTAATGCCCGTTATGATTTGCCCTTATACAGTATGTGCATCGTTATTATGACGTCACTCTTTGCTCTGATTTGCTACGGGCATAAACAGCCCCTCTCGTGGCCCTATACAGATCAATCTCAGAAAATTTTAAATATTTATTTTGTAAAAATCATTGCAGATGCCATAGCACCCCAACTCATAACTGACTTCGGAAAGTTCCTTCTGGACTTCAAGCAACTATGACTTCAGAAGGTTGACATTTCTATATTATAAATCCTTGTTTTGAGTGGTTTCTTGTAAGATTGTAATATTTTGAAATATGGACTTTTGATAATCATGAGCTGTATGCCATAAAAAAAAAGTAAAACTTTGAACAAAAAAAGGTGTGGAATAATTAATTCAAGGAATGTTCAATGTATCTAGAATATGAAAGTTTCAAGAAATATATGAATGCTTCAAGAATATTTACTTTTTCAAAACATTCGTATTTTCTGATATTGATCTGTATCCACGATTTTCCTACGCCCCATAGTGCATTGCGCAGACGTTTGCACCGATCTTCCGCCGCCAATTTACAAGCTCACAACGGGTTGCATCTGCGACGCGACGTGAGCTTGTATGTCTGCTGTTAAACCCGGAAGTTTGGTCCTGATAGTCTCCAGTAAACCCACGGGGAAAATTGTGGATAAGCCTTGATATTATGACGTCGCCCTTTGCTCGTCTCTGATTGGCTACGGGCATATGCCCAGCTGACATCACTGACTGACATCACTACAGTGCTCAAATTCGGAGATGACATCACAGACTGGCCTGGACACGGAACGCCATACATGGGCATGAAAGAGAGCCAGACAGACAGACAGACGGATTTTTTAAGTTTAATTTTTGACCAAAGGTGTGAGAAGAGGCTTCTATTTTTTATTTTGGCTAACATGAAGTGTCCAGGATATGGGTTTGGTTAGACCTGGCCCTGGGTTTCTGAGCCCTGGCAATGTATCTTATTCTGTCTGCTGGGTGCTGGGATGACCCGTGTTGACCCGTGCTGGGTGCTCACTGTTCACTCGATGGCAGAGTGCTGTAGCAGTATGGAACTGTTTGACATTGAACTTTGTAGGAACATGTCACTTACACCAACTATATTATTTGTCTTAATTTCTTATTATTCATTTATTTATTCCTTGCATTGTTGTGTTTTGTTCCCAAATTTTGTCTTGTATTAGTTTGTACTGTGTATTATGTTAGTACTAAAATCACAGTGAAGTAACTTGGGGAAAACATTGTGAAATAGCTATTCCTTAAAAAATGTTGCAACAGAGTTCATATCTGTTAATTAGTAGATAATATGCAGCTAACAGATATACAGGTATGTACACCGTACAGAGAGACACACCAAGTACATGAAAATGTATTGAAACCCATATTTAGAACCAATAACCATGCTAATGCAGGTTAATCGAGAAGCAGGTTTAACATTATTACAATGGATTTCTCATACGAATTATATATATATATATATATATATACTAGACTACGTCGCAACTCACAAAAACAAAGGTTGTTTTGTGTTGTTGAAAGTGTATTCTCGAGAGTGGCAAACCTCTCAGCGCCCCATCCACGCTGTAAAATACACATTTTGAGGAGAACATAAAAGAAAAAGTGCGTCGTCTCTGCCTTGTGGAGGTGTGACGTCACGTCCTGCCACTCGTGGACTTCCTGTCTACCATGGATATCCATGAGCTGCAGGGGTCTGCATCTGCGTTCCCTTGAGAAAAGCCGTCGCCCTCGGCTCGTTGCGGCTCTCCATTGGCTAATGTACTCATGTCACGACCAATCTGAGCCGTGTTGCTATAGATACGGATAGAGCCCATAGCCTAGAAGGCTATTAGCCTAGAAGGCTATGGGAGGCAGGCAGGCAGCACTCACTCACACACACCACACTCCATTCTAAGCGCACACAGTCACAGAGACGTCATGTGTGAAATTCACAGCGCGAAATGTTCCGAGCATGGTTCTGAGCCCGGGCCCGGCCCTAGGCCCGTTGGCGAGTTTCTAAAGCCCGGGCCGGGCCCTGGTCGGGTCCCGTCGGGCTTGCAGGGCTCTACCCCCCCCATCTCCTCCATCTCTGCTTGCAGGCAGTGTTTGTTTACGCCCATTTGTGACGTGAATCGCGTCGTCGGTCAACTATGGCTTGTGCAATATATGGCGCAAAAAAAATTAAACATTTTGGCATTATATGAGAAGTAGAGACACATCTGAAGGTGATAAAGTTGATGTTGGGCAAGGTACATGCGTTATTGATTTTTGTATTATGTTTTTTAGACAATTGAACAACTGCTGAACGTGGAGTTACAGATGGAAACACACACAAACACACAAACAAACACACTATTTTTTGGGGCGATTCTAATAAAGGTGTGAGGATATATATATATATATATATTTTTTTAAATAATGAAATAACTAAGTCTCATTAACCACTTCACCCTGTAACCCTAGCAAGCCACATACCCTAACCCTAGCTAGCTGCAACATTGATACATTTACAACAATCCAATAACATGATTTTGAAATAAATGTAGAGCCATTCAGCACAAAGTTACCCGGAAGTACATTGCCTGGACAGCGGAAGTAAACAAGTGTATTTACAGCATCCGTGTTTACATCTGCACAAAGCCAGAAGCAGAATCATTACTCTCGTTAACAGTCATTGTGATCACAGCCGTTTAACAAGATACCAAGATGAGTACAATTCAGTCAGTGAAGCCGCTTCTGTCTGCGGCTGCTGATGAGATCATGAAAGATGTTGAAAAGATCATCGTAGGCTACGAGGAAGAAATGTTCCAGTCCAAACGAGAGATCAGTCGACAACGCAAGATGCTCGATGCGCCTAAACCTGAGATCAAGTTAAATACAATAACAGGTAGGCTATGTGATGATCATGTGTCTGATTGATTGATTGATTGATTGAAGACTTTATTAGAAGTTTGCATAGGAAAAGGTACAGTTTCATGACGGTACAGTTCACTGGTACAAGGTCTACTAAAAGGAGATCCATGAAAAGACTAAGCTTATTTCCACTGGAAACCATTGAAGTATCTCATATAACATTGAATGACAGACAAATAGAACACAGTACTATGCAGTAGATTTGTAAAGAAAAACAAAATAGAAGACAGTAAGTCAAAACAAACAGTATATACAAAGAAGGGGCAGGGGAGGGTAGGGTTGGGCTAGATTCTTTTTTACCAGTTGCGAACGGCTGCTGCCTGTAAGTGGTTTTTCAGGGCAATTTTAAAGGATGCTAGTGATCCACACTCCTTTGTGGCCTTCGGTAAGGCTTTCCACATTTTGGTGGTATAGCAGAAAAAAGAGTTTGACCCTTTGTTGGTTTTGACTCTGGGTTGAAAGTGATCTGTGGCGCTGCCTCTGGTGTTGTAATTATGGACATCCTTAATGTTTATAAAGTATTTTGACAGGTACTTGGGTATCATAGTGGTGTAGTGTATCTTGTACACCAGGCCCATTGCAAGTTGCTGTACTCTGTCAACTACTCTGAGCCACCCCACTCTTAACTGGTGAGTAGCGGTGAGGTGAGTCTGATAGGGAAGTCTAAGCAGGACCCTAATTAGTTTATTTTGGGCTGTTTGTAGTTTAGTTTTTAGGGCTTGTGGGGCGTCACAATACCATACGTGGACTCCGTAGTCAAAGAGGGGCTGGATTATTGCACCAGCTATGGTCTTCAGTGTGTTGGAATTGACCATCGGGGCGATCCTCTGTAGGAAACGAGTTCGTTGGTTGATTTTATTTATTACTTTAGAAGTCATCTTTTCACTGGAAAGATTAGCTTCAAGGATACATCCTAAGTAAGAGATTTCGTTTTTTCGTGTTATGACCTTGTCACCCACTTTGATTGTGAAGTTATCAACTTTTTTGAGGTTATGATTTGATCCAAAGAGGATGGACTCTGTTTTACCCAGGTGAATTGATAATTTGTTGTCGTTAAGCCATGTGCAGATCTTACTTAGTTCAGAGTTAAGTGTCTTCTCAACCTGCAAGTGGTCCTTGCCCGAGACTAGGAGAGCCGAGTCATCCGCGAACAGGAACAGGTTGCAGTCACAAGCAGATGCCATGTCGTTCACGTATATTAGGAACAACAGAGGTCCCAGTATGCTACCTTGAGGAACACCACAGTTTACCGGGAGGGGGGGGGACAGGGTACCGTTAATCTCCACCACCTGTTCCCTCCCCACCAGGTAAGACTGCATCCACCTCACTGCTGCGCTGTCAAGACCGATGGCTTTTAGTTTCTCAATCAGAATAGAATGATTTACGGTGTCAAATGCCTTCTGGAGGTCCATCATGACCATGCCGCTATATTTGCCGTCATCCGCTTCGCGTTTGATTTGGTCAGTCAAATAGAGAAGGCATGTGTCAGTGGAATGAGATTTTCTGAATCCAGATTGGAACTCGTAAATCAGATTATTCTCATCGAGATATCTTGCTATCTGTTCGTAGACTATTTTCTCCATGACTTTGGATATGGAGCTAAGAATGGAAACGGGACGGTAGTTTCCAGGGTCTAGTTTGCTACCTTTTTTATGCAGGGGGGTTACTTTTGCTAGTTTGAAGTCCTGTGGGACATGACCCTGTTCGATGGAAAGGTTAATTATGTGGGTAATTATTGGAGCAATGGTGGCGGCTGAATCTCTGAGAAATCTAGCTGGAATTTTATCAAGGCCAGTGGCCTTGTGTTGAGGTAGGGCACTCAGTTTTTTAAACACTTCATCAGTTGTCACTGTGGCAAGTTTAAAACTGTCTTTTCTGACGCCCAGTTTATTGTAGAATTTCTTAACAAATTTTACACCATACCGCCCAGATGGGGCGACCAGTTTTTCAACCAGCGAACGGGCCACGGTGGTAAAGGTTTCGTTAAGATGGGTAGCCACTTCACATTTGTCAGAAATGAGAGCGGTGTCCGTTTTGATGTTTATGCTGTGGCCTATGGTTTTAGGTTTTAAGCCTAATGTGTTGTTAAGCAACTTCCATAGGTCTCGTGGTTTGTTTTTGAATTCGTCGATTTTTTCATCAATGTAGTTTTTTTGGGCGGCTCTAATATAGGCAGTTGTCTGGTTTCTAAGCTTCTTGCACTGAGCAGTAAGATGCTTGATTTGGATATTGAGGTCAGGGTTGAATTTTTTTTTAAGTTTTTTGCAGCACTTACGTTTTTCATCGTACTTTTTGTCTCTGAGTTTAGCTGATTCAGCAATATCTGAGTTATACCATGGCTCTTGGCGGGCTTTAACCCTGGTGGTATTCAAGGGGGCCACGATGTCTAGAGCATCGGTCAATTTGGTTTTAAAACCACACCATGCTCCTTCGACATTTGTACACTGCAGTTCAGAGGAAAAGTCTGTATTCGCTAGAGTGTTATTTAAAGCCTCACTGGAGTAGTTTTTGAGGCTTCTAGCTACAACTGTTTTGTGGCCACTAGCCTTGGGTTTGTGTATTTTACGCGTACAGTAGATCATGTAATGATCACTAAGACCGCATACAATAGCCCCGCTAGCGGTGACTTTTGATTTGTCTGTGGTTACGATGAGATCTATGAGGGTTTGGGAGTGCTCCGTCACCCTAGTGGGCACAGTAACAAGCTGAGTGAGGCCATATTGATTACATAACCCATTAAAGGACTTGAACAGGGGTGCTTCTTTACGTAAAGCATCACAATTAGGACTACAAATGCAACCCATGAATGTGCGTAGAAGACCTGGCCCCATGAAGTAACCTGCCGATCCAAAAAGGATTAGAAATCAGAGAGAGTGAGATATAGTGTGTGTGGGGGGGGGGGGGGGGGGGGGGGAGAGAGAGAGAGAGAGAGAGGGACCTAGTCCCACAGCACTGTCCTCCCTATGTTCCCCAGGTTCTATGTTCCCCACTTCCCCCCCAAAAAGGTTCTATGTTCCCCACTCAACCAAAACAAGGATCTACTGTATGTTCCCCACCAAAAAAATAGGTATATGATCCCAACTCAAATGCAGGAAATGGTGGGACATCTGGGCACTAAGAACATATGTAGAGCCTTCTACCTTCGGAGAGTTGCGTCACTCCCGTCCACTTCGGGAAGCGCTCACTATCCCGACTATCCGCTGTTCCGACATGGTCGGCAGGTTACTTCATGGGGCCAGGTCTTCTACGCACATTCATGGGTTGCATTTGTAGTCCTACACCAGCCATTTTGAGGACCAACACAGGTGTTTTGATATAATGTAGAACATTGGTTCTATGCCAATCAGACAAATTGAACACCTGTGTTGGTCCTCAATATGGCTGGTTTACGACTACAAATGCAACCCATAAATTGGCGTATAGTGACAAACGGCGAACCGGAAGTTTACAGAATGCATTGAAGTCTATGAGGTGTAAAGTGACAATGAACCACATGACCAGCGCTGTTTCTGACCCCGCAGTGGCAGGACTCTCTTATTAGACGACTCTGGGCAATCCTAATTTAAGTGCCTAGATGTCTCCACCCCTAAGTGCTCACTTGTCTAGGTGCCCACTCGTCCAAATGCCCAGTCATAACAAATGTATGGTGTCCAGATGTCCCTTGTGCCCCCTGTCCCACTAGTATTTGTAATTTCTCCCCATTATTGTGTTTTGAGTTGTTAATATTAATATTTAGAAATGAATGCATTTTTGGATGAGTGGGGAACATAGAACCTTTTTTAAGTTGAGCGGGGAATATAGAATCTTTTTTGTGGGGGTAAGTGGGGAACATAGAACCTTTTTTGTGGGAGTAAATGGCGAACATAGAACCCGGGGAACATGGAACCTGGGGAATATAGGTACGGTCCCCGCTCTGATGTCCAGGCATTATAACTCTGTGCCCAGGTGCCCAGTCATAACAAAAGTATGGTATCCAGATATCCCTATAGTCCCTAATAGGGACAAGTGGGCACTTAGTGGTGGAGACATCTGAGCAACTGGGCACCTAAATTAGGATTCCCCACATGTTCTTAGTGCCCAGATGTCCCAGCATTTCCTGCATTTGAGTTGGGAACATATACTCTTTTTTGGGTGGGGAACATACAGTAGATCCTTTTTTTGGGAACATAGAACATTTTTGTGGGGAGGTTGGGTGGGGAACATAGAACCTGGGGAACAACCTTTTTGGGGGGGAAGTGGGGAACATAGGGAGGACCCCGTATCTATCACGTTTTTATGATTCTAGTCTTCTTGAGATTGGAAGCTAGCCTGACACTCAGCCTGAATTGACATTTTGTTTCACTTCATTATTCATTTGATTCATGATTCATGATTCCCTGAATCGCTAAAACAAACAAAAATAAAGGGGTGTGGCTAGCGATTCAGGGTCTGGAACTAGGCTAATTGGAAGCACTTGTTTTCAGTTACTCCACACCCTGCTGCCTCCTGTATTTTGTACAATGTAGAAACAGGTGGTATGCAGGGCCGTTGAGTGATTTACAACTAGCGCTTACGAACTCGAACACTAGCAACTTATCACCTGCAGAAAGTGTATTGACTGTTGGAATGGGCTGAAACAAAAACTTGCCAGATACAATGAGGATAATCTAAGCTTTTTGTACAGCTTCAGTCTTAGTCAGTTTAATGTTGTTTAATACAATCAGATAGGACTTTTCTGTTTTGATGAATGGGCTGTCAAGGGTTGGTATTGCAATATTAGATGCCAGATAGCGTTATAGCATCAAAGAGTTGTTTGAGGTTAAATTGTTCCAACGTTTTGGCTGTAGAGAAGTACTGAGAAAACACACACACACACACACACACACACACACACACACACACACACACACACACACACACACACACACACACATTGTTGTTCAATCATTGCTCATTGTTCTGTTCTGTTCTCTTCTCCTCAGAGAGGCTCCCCATAGAGGCTGATGAAGATGCCAAGATGAGTAAAATTGAAGGTCTTCGGGTCCTTGTGAAACATTTTCTGTCTGTGGCTGCTGATAGGATCGTGGAAGCTGTTGAGAAGATGATTGCAGACTACGAGGGAGAAATGCACCAGTCCAAACGAGACATCAGTCGACAATGCAAGATTCTCCATGTGCTTCTACAACCTGAGATCAGGTTAACTAGAATACCAGGTACAAGTATGTGTTCAAAATGTATTTGATTATCCCTAGAATGGCTGTGATGTTACATACTTTTCATGTATTCCAGATACACAGCCATAGATCACTACTGTGCCTGCCCGGGTAGCAGACTGATCGTTAGCAGTATTTAAACTTATAGCTCTGCGTGTTTACGCAACAAATGATTACTTGCGCCAGCAGAGCGCGCAAGTAGGGTGTTGAGCTCTGTGGGTATGTGGCTGACAGTACAAACTGAAGGCTGGGCCAATGAGGGAGCTCTCTGTTCTCCGTTATGTCACCACCAACCAACAAGTGTTGTCACATACCCACAGACAGAGCTCATCACCCTACTTATGCGCTCCGCTTGCACACAAGTAGGCCATATTTTGTGACGAGTGCACCAGACCCAAGTTGGCACCTCGACAGAGTGCAGTCTAGTTGCTGCCCATGACGGAGCCTGAAATGATTGCTGGACTGAAGAAACAAAAACGTCCTTTGGGGAGCACATACGTAGCAGGTGTGTTGTGGTTGGTGTACGCACCTGTCACATCTGTCAATTGTGTAGATATGTTTGTGCTCCCCAAAGGAAGTTTTTATTTGTTCAGCCCAGCAATCTTGTTTTTTTCTTTTTTGCTGTCCAATGAAACAGAAAATAAAACCAAACTGAACTGATACGTGTGAAATGATGATTAACACTAATACTGTTATGTATTAATTAACTAATCCAATCGCTGCCATGAGGTTTTCAATGTTAATTTACTTTTTTCTTTTCTTTTTTTTTTACTTTTTTGCTGTGACCTGAAAAAAATGATCTTAAAAGAAGCACATGGCTGTCTTGTATTTGGGAGAAAAGTCAACTGGACCAATGAATAATAGTGGAGACACACACACTTACACTCTGTGCAGCAGCATCACATAGGAATGTATTGTTGTCAAGTTTTCTCTAGCCTCTCTGAACAGCCAATCTGCTATCACATGATTCACTGAAGCACATGGCTATCCAGATTCCAGACTAGCCATGTGCTACTGGTCTTTCATAATTTATGGTATAGCACCATCTAGTGGCCAAAAAGAATGAACCACCAAGCAACAAATGAAGATTGGCAGTAAAGTACCATGTACAGCAGCCTATGTGAGGGGATTTTACATCCTAGAAAAGCTTGCCCATATACCAAACATGATAAGAGTTGAGTGATTCTTAAACTTTTGAATTTGATTTAGTTGGTGGTTATTAAAGGACGACTAAAACACTGCGACAAGAACCTTGAGTTATGCGATATACTGATGTTGTTTAATCCTTAATGTTCTCTTCTCCTTTCCTGCTCCTCAGAGGAAGAACAGCTCAACCTCTCTGTGTGGAAGGAGGATTTCCTCACTGAGCAGCAGCAGGAGTGGAATTCCAGACCGAGCCTGAAGAACCCTGAGTCCCTGCAGACTGAGAGGAGCCACAAGGACAAAGCAGAAGAAGAAGAACCTATCCCATCTCCAGGATTCTCTGAGCCTGAAAACGGAGATGACGATGACTGGAATGCTACTCAAGATGGAGACAGTGACAGAAGTGAAGAGTGGAGTAACAGTGGACAACATCACACGCTGACTGCAAAGACGCCACAGACGAAGAAAAAGCAAAAATCCTGCAGAATTTGTGGGAAATCTTTTCAATATGAAGCCTCACTGGTGAAACATTTGAAAAGTCACCCTAAAGATGAATGCGGGTTGTGTGGGATGCACTTCAAGACAGAGGAGGATTTTAAACTTCACGTGGAAACTCACAAGACTGTGAAAGTAGGTAAGGTTTGTGATGTTTGTGGGAAATGCTTTGCCAACACTAGTATTTTGGAAGTGCACATGAGGCGCCACACAGGAGAGAGACCGTACATATGTGAGGTGTGTGGGAAAGCCTTCGTCTCTCGCCATAATATGACTCAACACCTCAATACTCACACTGGGGAGAGGATTTTCAGATGTGAGGTTTGTGGAAAATCATTCAGCTCACAAGGCCATTTGACAAGACACCACATGGTTCACACTGGGTTTAAGCCATACTCGTGCACCACCTGCAGTGAACATTTCATTAGCTACTCTACGTTAAGAAAACACAGGCGGACTCATTTAAAATACTCAAAATTCACTGTAACCACTCCTGTATTTGACGATAGAAAAGTTAACGCAGAGGTGGAAGACACTACAGCAACGCTGATGACAAAAGAGCAGCAAATCATATGTAAAGTGTGTGGAAAGGATTTTCCCTCCAACGTCTCATTGGTGAAACATCTGGAAAATCACCCTAAAGATGACTGTGGGCTTTGTGGGATGCACTTCGAGACAGAGGAGGATTTTGAACTTCACCTGAAAACTCACATAGCAACGGTGTGTGAGGTTTGTGGGAAATGCTTTGCCAATAAACCTTTCTATTTGGAGAGACACATGATGACCCACATGGGAGAGAAGCCATTCAAATGCAGTCAATGTGGTAAAGCCTTCAGACAACGGTGCACTTTGACAGATCATCTCAGGATTCACACAGGAGAGAAACCATACTCATGTGCGACATGTGGTAAACGCTTCAAAACCAACTCTAACTTAAAACAACACATGCGTGTGGTAAAACATTTTGTGTCCGCGACGCCTTGAAAAGACACCTCAGGATCAATACTGGGGAAATGCCGCACTCATGCACAATCTGCAGCAAATGTTTCATTAAGTACTCTGCATTAGACTACAAGAGACACTTTCCATCTCCTTCAGACTGGCATACTGTGGCATTTATTTGGCACAGACTAAACTCAAACTAGTCGGCCAAAGGAACGTTCTTTTTGAACTGATTTGTATGTTGCCACGTCTATTATAAACGATTTGGCTTGTTTTCCTTTAAAGTAACTAGTAATCTGTAAGTGTTCATAATTGTGCGTTGCTTTTATTTGGGCTTGTCCCAGTTCACCTCTGGGACAACCAGATCTTATTTTATTGTTGTTTGGGACAAGATCAACACAGTCCTGAGTTATTTGTTGTGTTCAATCTGTGTTTTGAGATATTTAAGTATTTAAGCATGAATGATGATGCATTTTGCATCATATGATGCATCATACTGCATTGCGGTTTGAAGCTTGAAGCTTGGACTTAAACAATATGAACACAGTGGTACATTTACGTTTACGTAAGTAGAATTTTGATATATTTGTACTTGTACTTTACTGGAGCAGAGTTTACAGGTAGGCTATGTGATGTGTCTGACTGATGTGCTCACAGATCCAAAAAGGATGAAAAAATAAAATAAAATAAAACGTGTGTGTGTGTGTGTGCGTGTGCGTGTTTGTGTGTGTGTGTGTGTGTACAAAAGTGAAAGACAAGTATAATCAAAGCACACCAAGATCATTATAGAACATGTTGGGGCTGGGGGTTCCCGAAAAGATATTGAAACCTTTATTTAGAACCAATAACCAATGTCAATGAAGGTTAATCGAATAATCGAGAAGCAGGTTTAACAATTCAACAAATTCGAATTGATCTTTTAAATAATGAAATGACCAATTAGGCTAAGTCTGCTTAATCTTCACCCTGTATGCTATTATACTTTTTTGCAAAATAGTGGCGTACAAAAGTAGCGAGAGTAGCTGATAAAAGTTCACAGTCATCAATGATGTGATTTGTGAACTGCTATTTCTTTTCAATAATTGTTCATTAGAGATTTTTTTTTTTAATAATCGTGATATTGATTTGAAGTCGTATCGCCCACCCCAATAGGAAATGTTTTAAAACAGTAAGAGAGGTTGTCACTCTTTGTCGAATGTTATCTCAATAATTACATTCGTAACCTGACTCCGCCATATTGGGTAGAGTCAGGTTGAGTGAAAGGTGAGGCGGTGTTGTGTCCTTGCTATGTTGATTGTGATGAATGACAGGAGAGAATGTTTTGAGTTATGAGTTACTGAATGATGTCATATTGCAGAAGAATGTCGTCAGTTGTCAGTAGGGATGGGTATCGTTAAGATTTTAGCGATTCCGATTCCGGTTCTGCTTATCGATCCGGTTCCTTATCGATTCTCTTATCGATTCTCAGCCCCCTCGCCATGCAGGGGGCTGGTCAGAAATAGTGGCCAATGGTCTTTTCTACCTCCTCCACTCCTTATTCTCCTCCTGTCATTTTCTTCTTTTTCTAGTTTTTATTTATATTTTTCACCCAAAAAAGCTCAATCCAACGTCCCGTTTTTGCAGTGCTCAGAATGTGAAGGCACAACTTATTTTTTTTACAGTGTAGCCCTAATATGGATATAATATTGATGCCAGCTGATCATTCACTGAAAGGCCTAAAGTTAAAAATACATACTACTGTATATAGCCTATATTTGTAATTGTTGTGCCATTGCTGCTATGTCTGTGTCACTGTTAGAGCTGCATGATTATGGCAAAAACTTTATTTTAAAATTATGGCTACATATTGAGATAATTTATTTCAAATATTATTAAAAATATTATTATTGAATAAATATTGTTTTAAAACGATTGTCTTAAAAGCTAAAATAAATAAGGTTGCATTTGTTGTTTTCAAGGTGAGAAATTTACCTTATGTCACAGTAGTCTGACTCTAGTCTATTCCTTTCAAATATTTAAGGGCAAAATATTACCTCATGACACTGTTCCTGTTGTTTGGGTTGTAAAACCTCTGTAAGGGACTTAAAATGTTAAATAATACATTTATGTTGCTTAATGTACTTTGTGAAACTATCGGAGGATACTATAACGACTTTTAACGGGCTTCACCTGGACATGCATTGATTAATCCAGCGTGCGGACAGACACACAACGACACCACGCAAAGTGAACTGACTTTTTTTTTTTCAACAACAGAGAAACGGGAGGTGGTTTTCCTTTGAAACTGGCTAAAATAAAGGGACATTTAGGCTATAGGATGGCTTTTTCTGTACCTTGCAGCCTTGCAAGAGCTTTTGCAAAGCTGTTGCTTTCTGTTAAATGAAAGTGAAAGTAAACTCCTTCTGCATGGACCGTCTGGAGGCAGGAAAGCCTGGTGACACGATGCTTTTTTTTTTTCTCTTCTTCTTTTTTGAGACGACATTGACAGACACAGGATTATGGAATATATCCGTACATTGCAAAGGTAACCAGCACCATCTGTATTATGTAGGCTGCCACTATAAAGTAGACTGCCTGCTACTTGTTATGTTTGCTTTAGTTAGTCACAGGACCAGAGCATCAGACAACATGTTGGCTGCTTCTAAACAAGGCAGCGCGTCGCGTGTGTGACGTGATGTCATCGCGCATATGCAGGAATCGATAGCAGAATCGTTAAGGACATTGGCTAACGATTCCATGGAACCGAACCACGGGCAACCGGTTCTCAACAAGAACCGGTTTTCGATACCCATCCCTAGTTGTCAGGAGGATGAGTGCAGCACAGGGTGGTGTATTAAAGGGCCATTTATGAGAGACTAGGCTAATGCAGGGGTCTTCAACATTTTTAGGCCAAGGACCCCTTAGTTGAGAGAGATGAAGCAGGGAGGGACCCCCACAACCTTGTCATAGATTCCATATCGTTTCCTTCTTTGACAGCACGATCATTAGTGTATTTTGGATTCATGTCAATTTGTGTTTTCAGATATTTAACCACTTGAACCGTCAATACTTTTCCCTCTACACCAAACCTCTTTGCTGAAAATAGCCGATCTACAAGCTCACAACGCTTCGCAGCTTGTAGATCTGCTATTTTTGGCTAAAGTTCTCAGAATCTGGATAAGAATCTGGCTAAAAAGATTTGTTTTTTTCTTTCTATCACACTAAGATTTGGAGGAATCCCTGTAGTAACTCTGAGGACCCCCTAGGGGTCCTGGACCCCCTGTTGAAGACCCCTGGGCTAATGGGTTTAAAAATGTAAAATGGGGAATGGGCTCTGGGTTAGGGTTAGAAAAAAAAAAAAAACGTTCTCCCCAAAGATCCAGGCCTCAACTTATATATATAATATTGGGGTAATGTTATAAGAAAAATTATACTCAGAGTCCAACAGCTTATATTTAGGCCTGCTAGTTTTGAATACAAAATACATAGGCCTACAATAAATGAATGATAAATCATGATATTACATGTAAAGCCACTCATTGCATCTTTACCAGCTGTAACGTTGATAGACTACATTTACAACAATCCAATAATATGATTTTGAAATGTAAATGGGACATTGAGCACAACTAAGTTACCCGGAAGTACAACGCCGGGACAGCGGAAGTAAACAAGTGTAGTCTTTGTTTACATCTGCACAAAGAGAATGCATTACTCTCGTTAACAGTCAACAAGATACCAAGATGAGTAAAATTCAGTCAGTGAAGCCGCTTCTGTCTGCGGCTGCAGATGAGATCATGAAAGATGTTGAAAAGATCATCGCAGGCTACGAGGAAGAAATGTTCCTGTCCAAACGAGAGATCAGTCGACAACGCAAGATGCTCGATGCGCCTAAACCTGAGATCAAGTTAAATACAATAACAGGTAGGCTATGTGATGATGTGTCTGATTGATGTGCTCACAGATCCAAAAAGGATGATACAAAACAAATCATCTGTGTGTGTGTGTGTGTGTGTGTGTGTGTGTGTGTGTGTGTGTGAGAGAGAGAGAGAGAGAGAGCGAGAGAGAGACAGAGACCTGGTCACCAGCCTTTCAAATGCTCATTTAATAGAGGTTGTTTAGCACTGTTTTCAGTTGTATTGATTGTTCCTAGTATAGCCTAATCAATCTGGCATCTACAGTTGCAATACCAAACCTTGACGGTTCACAGGAAAGGTGCTCATAACTGGGCAGGAGTAGGCAACCTTAGGCACGGTGCCAACTTTGGCACAGGGTAGGGTGATCACTGGCTGAAGTGTAGCCATAAATTATAACTTCCAGCAGAGGGTGCTAATATTCGGAACGTCCGAATATTAGCACCCTCTGCTGGAAGTTATAATTTATGGCTAGCTGAAGTGTGAGACAGACCCCATTTTTGGTTTCAAATATATATATATTTTTAAACACGGTCAATTAAACGAAGTCACCTAATCTACAGCAAATCCTGTAAATAATTCTAGTCTACATTCATTAAAACTCTGAACTTTGACTGGGGAAGGAGTCTGGGAGATTGGTGGATTATTGCTTTAAGTCTATTGACCGTTATAACAATGTCCTGACAATCTAAATAGGCCTATGTCTGAATTTGTGATGGCGTATCATCAAAATGTATGTTGACATGGCAGTGATGGCACACTGACTATCAAGAAAATAAAAAAAAACATGGCACTTAATTTGAAAAACGTTGCTGACCCCTGGTCTACGGTGGATTTTGATGAAACAAAAACTTAAATCATGGTGAGTTTAATGTTGTTTAATACAGTCAGATAGGACTTTTCTGTTTGGCTGAATGGGCTGTCAAGGGTTGTTACTGCGAACACACACACACACACACACACACACACACACACACACACACACACACACACACACACACACACACACACACACACACACACAAACAAACAAACACACACACTGATGTTCTATCATTGCTCAATGTTCTGTTCTCTTCTCCTTCCCTGCTCCTCAGAGAGGCTCCCCATAGAGGCTGATGAAGATGCCAAGATGAGTAAAATTGAAGGTCTTCGGGTCCTTGTGAAGCATTTTCTGTCTGTGGCTGCTGATAGGATCGTGGAAGCTGTTGAGAAGATGATTGCAGACTACGAGGGAGAAATGCACCAGTCCAAACGAGACATCAGTCGACAATGCAAGATGCTCCATGTGCTTCTACAACCTGAGATCACGTTAACTAGAATACCAGGTACATGTGTTCAAAATGTATTTGATTATCCCTAGAATGGCTTTGATTAGGGATGGAGCGCCTTAATTTGTATTGATAATGAGCACCTTATCGATCCTGCTTATTGACCCGGGCTTTTATCGAGCCCACTATTGAGCGTTTTCTAATATTTTGTGGAAATATATGAGACGACAAATTCAGAACATAGCTGGTATATCTTTTATTGGCCAGTCGTTGCGACTGTGAGTTTGTGGCTGACCATCTATGAAGATGACAATTGACAAGTAACAAATATCATTAAAACAATCATTCATTAGTGTGCAATAAGTGTTAAATGGCTTTATATTACGGATAGTACTGTTATAATTTCATGATCGCCTCTTGTCTTGTTTAAACATGACATCATGGGCCGCTATGCTCGATAACAAGCTTGATAAGCCCAAAGCTTATTGATAGCGGGTACTCAATAAATCTGTTATCGGGTTATCGAGCTACCCTTGTTTAGGGCTCCATCCCTAGCTTTGATATTACATACTTTTCATGTATTCCAGATGCACAGCCATAGATCACTCCTATGCCGCCCGGGTAGCAGAGTCTGCTATCCATATCCATATTTGGGAAAATATTTTGTCAAATCACACTTGCAAATGAATTCCGTCCTGGGCAAATTCTGTCCTGTTTTCCGCCCTTCGGCGTCTTACTGATTTTTTTTTTTTACATAATATTTAAGTTAATCAATTTTAATTTCTGTTTACATTGGAGGTTATACTGTTATTCATTTTAAATTGCATTTCCTAATTCTGTATCTACTTAGCACATTTCTTATCTGCCCTTATCTTTTTTTTAACAAAATATATATCTTCCATTCCGTTTCCCTTAGACAACTGACTGAACTGTGAGAAAGCACTACTGTTTGTTGAAATCACTGCTGGACTGAACAAATGAAAACTCCCTTGGGGAGAACTTTTGTAGCAGGTGTGTTGTGGTTCGTGTGGGTTAATCACACCTGTCTGTGCTCCCCAATGGAAGTTATTATTTGTTCAGTCCAGCAATCTTTTATTTTTAATATATATTTATCCAATGAAACTGGAAATGAAAACGAACTGAACTGATACGTGTGGCATGACTAGGGTGACCATATTTTCAGCCACTAAAACCGGGACCCTAAAAGCAATGTGCACGTTACCACGTACGCGCGTGCCCATTCTCTAACGTTTCGTGCAAGTGCACACACGCACCGCAGGGTTGCAAACAGGCAGCGAGTGATTGACAAACAGGCTCAGTGTTGAATTCAGACACGCAATGTATTTGTTCATGTTTTCTGATTGGTTTGGTGAGCATGTTTTCATGAAAAGAACATGATAAATGTCTATGCAACCACTGAAAACAGCTACTATTATTTTAATTCTGGCGAAACCGGGACTTTTTTGAAGTGAATGTTGAAAACCGGGACATATTAGTGTTTTAGAGATATTTGTCGGGACACCGGGACACGCAGCTTGAAAACGGGACTGTCCCGGTTGGGTCACCCTAGGCATGACGATTAAAACCCATTCAGGCCGGGAACACATTTTAGTGTATGGGAGGGGCTTACAGTACATGTACAGTATGTAGCAACATGTTTGTTTTTGTAGGCCAATTTCTGATTTAGGCCTAAATGGGTTACATTTCCATGTATAGCAGCCTATTGGAGGGGAATTTGACATCCTAGAAAAGCTTGACCATAGACCAAACATGATAAGAGTTCAGTGATTCTCAACCTTATGAATTTGATTTAGTTAGGTATTAGCTTTAGATATTAAGCCAAGTTAATGTTTCTTTAAGATAGTTCAATGTTTCTACAGTACAGATTGTAAAGACAGGGACAGCGGAACAGGAACAGTGAAATGTCCACAGGACCCTTAACATTTTGAAGCAAGAACCTTGAGATGTGTGATATACTGACGTTGTTTAATCCTTAATGTTCTCTTCTCCTTTCCTGCTCTTCAGAGGAAGCACAGCTCAACCTCTCTGTGTGGGAGGAGGATTTCCTCAATTCGAGTCCAAGGCAGAAGAACCCAGAGTCCCTGCAGACTGAGAGGAGCCACAAGGACAAAGTAGAAGAAGAACCTCTTCTTGTCCCATCTCCAGGATTCTCTGAGCCTGAAAACGGAGATGACGATGACTGGAATGCTACTCAAGATGGAGACAGTGACAGAAGTGAAGAGTGGAGTAACAGTGGACAACATTGCACACTGACTGCAAAGAAACGGAAGAAGAAAAATCTAAAGTCACGGACAGAGAAAAAGCTACAATCCTGCAAAATATGTGGGAAGTCTTTTCATTATGAAGGCTCATTTGTGAAACATTTGAGAAGTCACCCTAAAGATGGCTGTGGGCTGTGTGGGATGCACTTCAAGACAGAGGAGGATTTAATACTTCACATGGAAACTCACAAGACTGTGAAGACTTCGAAAGTGTTGGCTTGTGATGTTTGTGGAAAATGCTTTGCCAAAACTAGCAATTTGAAGATGCACATGAGAAGCCACACAGAAGAACCTCTACCTGCCCAATCTCCAGGATTTCCTGAGCCTGAAAACGGAAATGACGATGACTGGAATGCTACTCAAAATGGAGACAGTGACAGAAGTGATGAGTGGACGCCAAGCACACTGACCGGTATGACACCACCGATGAAGAAAAAGAAAAACTCCTGCAAATTATGTGGGAAATGTTTTCATTATGGAGCCTCATTGGTGAAACATTTGAAAAGTCACACTAAAGATGAGACACCACAGAAGAAGAAAAACTCCTGCAAATTATGTGGGAAATCCTTTCATTATGAAGGCGCCTCATTGGTGAAACATTTGAAAAGTCACCCTAAAGATGAATGCGGGCTGTGTGGGATGCACTTCGAGACAGAGGAGGATTTTAACCTTCACGTGGAAACTCACAAGACTGTGAAAGTAGTGGTTTGTGATGTTTGTGGGAAATGCTCTGCTGATAGTTTTGCTTTGAAAGTACACATGAGGAGTCACACAGGAGAGCGACCATTCATATGTGAGGTGTGTGGCAAAACCTTCGTCTCTCGCCAAGATATGACCCAACACCTCATGATTCATACTGGAGCGAAGCCTTTCAGTTGTGAGGTTTGTGGAAAATCATTCAACAAACAAAGTGCTTTGACAAGACACCACATGATCCACACTGGAGAGACACCATACTCATGCACCATCTGCAGTGAACATTTCATTAGGTACTCTAGGTTAAGAAAACACATGAGGACTCATTCAAAACGCAAAAGAATCTCTGCGACCACTGCTGTATTTGACAATGGGGATGGTAATGCAGAGATGGAAGACAGTACACCGCTGATGACAAAAGAGCAGCAAATCATATGTAAAGTGTGTGGGAAGGACTTTCACTCCAAATTCTCTTTGGTGAAACATCTGGAAAGTCACCCTAAAGATGACTGCGGGCTGTGTGGGATGCACTTCAAGACAGAGGAGGATTTTGAACTTCACCTGAAAACTCATATACCAACAGTGTGTGATGTTTGTGGGAAATGCTTTGCCAATAAACCTTTCTATTTGGAGAGACACATGATGAGCCACATGGGAGAGAAGCCATTCAAATGCAGTGAATGTGGAAAAGCCTTCAGACAACGCGGCGGTTTGACAGATCACCTCAGAATTCACACTGGGGAGAAACCATACTCATGTGCGACATGTGGTAAACGCTTCAAAACCAACTCTAACTTAAGACAACACATGCGTGTGGTAAAACATTTTATGTCCGCGACACTTTGAAAAGACACCTCAGGATCAATATTGGGGAGGGGAGCGCTTCGCTGTTCCTACATGTCATCTTTTCGACACCCAACTCTAACCCTTACCTCCGTGGAGTGAGTCGCTAACCCTCCGGTCGAAATGATGGTCGTTCGAAAGAGCGAGATTTTACCATTGGGGAGATGCCACACTCATGCACCACCTTACTACTACAGTAGGTCCTCGTCCGTTCCTTATCCGTTACTCGGACGAATGGAGTTTGACGTCACCAAGAATGCTGGTCCCTGATTGGATCAGGATGACAGACGTTTTCAACATTTCATTGTTTAAAGGAGTAGTTCACCCCCAAAATGACTTTTTTTCTACTGATTAGTCACGCCATGGAGACTAGAGTTCAATAATATTTTTAGTTTTTTGTCGCATTCCTAAGACAAAAATGTGATAACAATAAATTTACCCCCATTCGTTCGGAATCAATGGGGGTAAATTTACTCGAATCAAATTTTTGTCTTAGGAATGTGACAAAAACCAAAAAATATTATTGAACTCTAGTCTCCATGGCATGACTAATCAATAGAAAAAAAGTCATTTTGGGGGTGAACTACTCCTTTAATAGTAATACTTTATTATATATAATTTATAGTAACCACTCCCGTTTTTTTCCCGTCAAGGGGAATGTTAGTGCAGAGGTAGAAGTGCTGATGCAATTAATCATACCCTAAAGCTAACTGCAGCGGGCTGTGTGGGATAACAAAAGTCTACATTTGCACTGTCTCCCTCTCAGAGTAAACTTTTTACCAAGGATTTGACCGTGTAGTCAGTCAGTCAGTGCTTCTCAAACATTTTTGTGTCAAACTGTATTAGACCACAGACCCTGATTTGAAAAGAGTTTCTACATGGGGAAATAAATTAAATAAACTGTCTTGAGGACCATCTGGAACCCCCTGAATGACCTTTGGGTGTCCCAGGACCCCACTTTGACCGTCTGTCTACATCCTGTCATCACTGAAACGAAACAGTGTCGCCACCATGGTAACAGCCGCATATTGAAACAATGCCCAACTGACATCCCTGACTGACAACACTACAGTGCCAAAATTCGGAGATGACATCACAGACTGGCCTGCACACAGAACACCATATGGGCATAAAAGAGAGCCAGACAGGCAGATGAATACAACGGGTATTGCACAACTGGACATCAATGGTGACTATTCTACCCAACGGGCACCAGTCTGGGTTCTCCAACATTACTTCTGAGACTCCTACATTCAATCCCTCATACTGTGCACCCCCCCGGGTAAAGTAAATAATCTGATCATCAATGGCCAAATAGTCCCCTAGTGTAAAATAGTTTGAGAGGCATCATAGACATAAAAAATGAGCAGTGCCAACTAATTCCTGCAAGGGCGCCTGCGCAAATCAGTGTTGATGGGCACACATGGCATTATTTGTTTTGTTGTGTATGATGTTAGACTAGAGACCTGGTCGGACTATAAGGTTTTGTGTGATTTTTTAGGATATGGGGTTGGTTAGACTTGGCCCTGGGTTTTGAGCCCTAGCAATGTGTCTTATTCTGTCTGCTGGGTGCTGGGATGACTCGTATTGCTGGGTGCTCACTGCTCACTCTATGGCAGAGTGCTGTAGCAGTATGGAACTACCGGTATTTGACATTGGCCTTTGTACTTCTCTATATAATTTTTCTTAATTTCGTATTATTTATTTCTTGCATTGTTGTGTTTTGTTTACAATAGTTATGTTGTGTCTTGTATTAGTTTGTAGCCTACTATGTAGCCTACTATGTTTGTACTAAAATCACAGTAAAGTATCATGAGGGAAAACATTGTGAATGAGTTATTCCTTAACTAATGTTGCAACATTCATATCTGTTCATTAGTAGTACGAGAGAGAGAGAGAGAGAGAGAGAGAGAGAGAAACCAAGATCATGAAAATGTATTTGAAACCCATTTTTAGAACTGATTGATAACTAACTGACTTAATCATGCAAATGATTTAATAAATAAATAATAGATCATTAATAATGATAGAGAAAAAAAACAATATTAGGGATAATTTATTACCTTAATAAAATGTAATAAAAATGAGACTCAGAATCTAACAGCTTTAGTTAGCTATTAGTAGTAGTTTTGAATAAAAAAAATAAAGAAAGAAAATGATCATGCCTACCCAGCAGCATCTTTGAGGGAGAGTGTTTTCTGATTCAGTCCGAGTGTATCAAAGGGTGCGTTCGGAAATGCGCACCGGTTGTGGTTAGGGTTAGGGGTTAGAGTTAGGTTTAGGCATAGTTTTACTGAGGTTAGGGTTAGGGTTGGGTTTAGGCATAGTTTTACTGAGGTTAGGGTTAGGATTGGGTTTAGGCAATCACTACATTGAGCACACACCCGGTGCGCATTTCCGAACGCACCCTTTGATACACTCGGACTAAAGGTGGTTGCACACTGCTGCATTTTTCGGGCCGAATATCGGAGTGAATTTCGGAGCACGCAAATAAAAAAATCAAACCTCGGTTCGAAGTGGAGCGGTGAATCTGTGTGTGTGTGTGTGTGTGTGTTTGTGCCTGCACAACAGCGCCCCTCCTTTAACTTGTGTGGCCACTCAAGGTATTGCCAGGCTACAGACATACCCAGCCAGCCAGCCAGCCAGCCACATAGCCAGCCAGCCACAGACATACCTGTCTATTGGGAGCGCTTTCACCGCTCCAAAAATCAAACTCTATGTCAGTCACGTTTGCACACTGCCGCCCGTTTCGCGCACCACTCGGTCCCTTGCTCTCTCTATCTCTCTCTCTCTCCTTGCCCTGAAAAACGCATTTCGCAACGAAAAACGCAGCAGTGTGCATTGCAACCAGCTTAACCTCGCCCACCAGGCTTTAACACTCGGACTGAAACACCAGAACACTCTCCCCATATTTGATAAATTTACCCGGAAGTAGAACGCCAGGACAGCGGTAGTTTTAAACGTCCGTGTTTACATCTGCACAAAGCCAGAATCATTACTCTCGTTAACAGTCATTGTGATCAGAGCCATTTAACACGATACCAAGATGAGTAAAATTCAGTCAGTGAAGCCGCTTCTGTCTGCGGCTGCTGATGAGATCATGAAAGATGTTGAAAAGATCATCGCAGGCTACGAGGAAGAAATGTTCCAGTCCAAACGAGAGATCAGTCGACAACGCAAGATGCTCGATGCGCCTAAACCTGAGATCAAAAATACAACATCAGGTAGGTCAGGATATGTCATAATGTGATATCCAAATTATATAGTAGTAAACCTGTGTGTGTGTGTGTGTGTGTGTGTGTGTGTGTGTGTGTGTGTGTGTGTGTGTGTGTGTGTGTGTGTGTGTGTGTGTGTGTGTGTGTGTGCGCGCGCGCGCGTGTGCGTGTGTGAGAGAGAGAGAGAGAGAGAGAGAGAGAGTGTGTGTCGTGAGAGATCTGGTGACTGGTCACCAGCCTTAAGGTAGTTTGTTTGACACTGTCAGTTGTGTTGATTCTTCCTAGAATAGCCCAATAACCTTGAAAGCCCATTCATCCAAACAAAAAAGTCCTATCTGTATATGATAATGATGATTGTATTAAACAAATCTCACCTAGCCTAGCGTAGCTAGCAGACTATGACTGTCTGCCACTGTCTGCTAAATAACACAAGATATTGTCTGGCTACGCCATGGGCTACGCGATCACACCAAGATCACAGCTGTTACTAGAAAAGCTTGGATTATCCTCTTTGTATCTATCAAGTTTTTGTTTTATAAAAGTCTACTGTAGATATGTTATGAGCTACTTTCTTTCAGAGCTACTTTCTTTCAATAAATTATGTGCAAGTCTTTGAGTCTGGAAGGCAGCACTCGTTTTCAATAACTCAAAAGGTCCTGCTGCCTCCTTATGTGTAGAAACCGGTCGTATGCTGGACAATATTATTAAACAAAAAAACTTGACACATACAAAGAGGAAAATCCAAGCTTTTTGTACAGCATCAATCATGTGAGTTTAACATTGTTTAATACAAACAGATAGGACTTTTCTGTTTGGATGAATGGGCTATCAAGGGTTGGTATAGTAACGGTAGATACCGGATAGCATTGTAGAGTCTATAAGAGTTGCTTGCGGCTAGATTGTTCCACGTTTTGGCAGTACTGAGAACACACACACACACACACACACACACACACACACACACACACACACACACACACACACACTGTTCTATCATTGCTCAATGTTCTGTTCTGTTCTCTTCTCCTTCCCTGCCACCTGCTCCCCAGAGAGGCTCCCCATAGAGGCTGATGAAGATACCAAGATGAGTAAAATTGAAGGTCTTCGGGTCCTTGTGAAGCATTTTCTGTCTGTGGCTGCTGATAGGATCGTGGAAGCTGTTGAGAAGATGATTGCAGACTACGAGGGAGAAATGCACCAGTCCAAACGAGACATCAGTCAACAACGCAAGATGATCCATGTGCTTCTACAACCTGAGATCAGGTTAACTAGAATACCAGGTACAAGTATGTGTTCAAAATGTATTTGATTATCCCTAGAATGGCTGTGATATTACATACTTTTCATGTATTCCAGATACACACACACATTAGGCCCGATTTCAGATCTGATCAGATCTGATCAGATCGTTAGCCGTATTTAAACAAATTATGCTACATATTATGTGTGTGATCACCCAATAATTAATTGCTGCGACTTGAAGTCAGATATTGTCCTCTAGTTCCATCCATTTGAAAGTTCTGGCAGTAAGTGCCTGTTTAGTATGAAATATCCAAATTTCCACGACCTGCCTGCGATGGAGCTCGAAATTTTTGCTAGACTGAACAAATAAACTTCCTTTAGGGAGCACATATGTAGCTGTCAATTGTGTGCCACATACGTCATACTCATCATGAATGCCCATTACCCCAGTTCTCAATGTCAATGCTATGTGACTGAATCCTAGAGCAGGAGCGTGTCGATATTTCAACATAACATTTGTTCTACGTCCGATTATTTCGACACGGGTGAATGTTAACCTGGCGGGAAAAGCTAACCTGCCTAAACCTAATCCAAACTCTAAGCCTAACCTACCTTAGTAACCCTGACGTGGGTGAGTAGCTACCGACGCTGGTTGTCAAACGTCTCACTGGAGCTACAGTGAGACGTCACACATGGGGCTAGTGTTCTGTTCATGTTTCGATAGTTGTAGCTCAGATGTTACATATCTAATTATTTAGCTACTGTGTTTTACTGCACATCTGTTTTAACCAATCAAGTCACAGCTCCCTCAATTACTATGGCATCAATAGATCACTAGATGCTGTAATTAAATGTAATCTTTGGATTCAATATTGCACATCCAAAGTTTCTAGGATGTGGTAATGTGCTAGTTAAAAACTTTTTTTTTTTTTTACATTGGTATTACGGTTCGGTTACAGAGAAATGTCCACAGTACACTTTTAACATTTTCATGCAAGAAACTTCAGCTGTGCGATATACTTATGTTTTTTAATCTTTGCTAAATGTTAAATGCTCCTTTCCTGCTCCTCAGAGGAAGCCCAGCTCAACCTCTCTGTGTGGGAGGAGGATTTCCAGGAGTGGAATTCCAGTCCGAGGCAGAAGAACCCAGAGTCCCTGCAGACTGAGAGGAGCCACAAGGTCACAGTAGATGAAGAAGAACCTCTTCCTGTCCCATCTCCAGGATTCTCTGAGCCTGAAAACGATGACTGGAATTCTACTCAAGATGGAGACAGTGACAGAAGTGAAGAGTGGAGTAACAGTGGACATCCTCACAAACTGACTGCAAACAAACCACAGACAAATACAAATAAAAAATCCTGCAAAGTGTGTGGGAAATCTTTTCATTATGAAGGGTCATTGGTGAAACATTTGAAAAGTCACCCTAAAGATGAATGCGGGTTGTGTGGGATGCACTTCAAGACAGAGGAGGATTTTAACCTTCACGTGGAAACTCACAAGACTGTGAAGACAGTGATTTGTGATGTTTGTGGGAAATGCTTGGTCGCAACTAGCAATTTTGCAATGCACATGAGAAGCCACACAGGAGAAAAGCCGTTCATATGCGAGGTGTGTGGGAAAGCCTTTAAGTGTCGCCATAAAATGAAAAGCCACTTCAGGTCCCATACTGGGGAGAAGCCTTTTGTTTGTGAGGTTTGTGGAAAATCATTGAGCTCACAAAGCATTTTGGCAAGACACCACATGATCCACACTGGGGAGACACCATACTCATGCACCATCTGCAGTGAACATTTCATCAGGTACTCTACGTTAAGAAAACACATGAGGACTCATTCAAAACGCAGAAGAATCACTGTAACCTCTCCTGTATTTGACGATAGTGATGTTAATGCAGCGATGGAAGACAGTAGAGCGCTGATGACAAAAGAGCAGCAAATCATATGTAAAGTGTGTGGGAAGGATTTTCACTCCAAAGTTTCATTGGTGAATCATCTGGAAAATCACCCTAAAGATGACTGCGGGCTGTGCGGGATGCACTTCAATACAGAGGAGGATTTTGAACTTCACCTGAAAACTCACAAGAATGAGATGGCAAAGGTTTGTGATGTTTGTGGGAAATGCTTTGCCAATCCTTTCTATTTGGAGAGACACATGAGTACCCACAGAGGAGAGAAGCCATTCAAATGCACTGAATGTGGTAAATCCTTCAGACAACGGTGCACTTTAACAGAACACCTCAGGATTCACACTGGGGAGAAACCATACTCCTGTCCCACGTGCGGTAAACGCTTCAAAACCAGCTCTAATTTAAGACAACACATGCGTGTGGTAAAACATTTTGTGTCCGCGACACTTTGAAAAGACCTCATGATCAGTACTGGGGAGACGCACAGGAAACGACAACGGAAAACATTCCTTGGGGTCAAGGCAGCTCCCAAGGCAACTCCCCCCAAAAAAGTGATGACTCATCACTAAACAATAATTGTATGGGGGCTGTTTCTAGCCCAAGCAATGTTTTTTGTGCAAAACAAATGCTTGCAATGGATTCAGAATCATTAAATAACCCTAGGTTGACCCCTCACATGCTACTTAAAGCATATTTATTTTGGTGTTTTATCCTGTATAGTTTTTTTTTATGTGACTCCAACTTTCATCAGCTGTATTCATGTAACTGTTTCTCCTAGGGAAACTGAATTTCAGTCTTTGTGGGATGTGTTACTAGACACCTTTACAAACACATTGGTGAAGAAATATTTTGGTAAGGAATTTATTCCAGGATATGACACTATTTCTGAAGATATCCCCTTCTTATAGTAGAGCTTTGGCTCCTAGTTTTGAATTTAAAAAAATCACAGATTTAAATGATACATTATTGTGGTATTACAAGTTAAGCTACTTAGCAGCAATTCAAGCCAGCCCATCTTTACCAGCTGCAACATTTATACAACAATCCAATAATAGGATATGGAAATGTAATGGGCCGTTCAGCACAACTAAGTAAGGTCACCTCTGTTCCTAATGGTGAGAACGAGAAGTGAATCTGACAGGTATGAGGAGTGTGGTGTTATACAGGAAGTGGAGCATGTGCTGTTGAGATGTAGGACATATGGAAATGAGTGGGCAGTCTTCTATGACAGGTAATATGATTTAAATTTTAGAGAGACCATGCAGTTTATTACGGAATAGAGAAACGAAGCCATGTCGTCATTTGTGCGTAATGTCGCCCTCTGGGGGGTTCATGCTGGTATTGTTTTGTATTCAGATTGCCATAGGGGATTCTGCGAACGCCGCATATAAGGTCTGTGTTAAAAATATAAACACACCATGTGCGCGTTTCTGTCAGCGGGGGGGTTCTGCATAGTTTATGATATTCATTCATATCTGATATAGCCTGTTGTAACTCGTTTCTAGCGTTTATTGTGTTACTCTTTGGGTAAATCTGTACATTTCCACCTTAGTCGATGCTTCATATCCATTTGGGTCAATCCGAGAGCATGGTGTGTTTATATTTTTAACACAGACCTTGTATGCGGGGTTCGCAGAATCCCCTATGGCGATTTGAATGCAAGACAATACCAGCATGAACCCCGTAGAGGGCGACATTTCACGCCATTTCACGGAAGTGACATCACACTTCGCTACTGAATAATGGTAAAAGAATAGAACGGCATTGGGTTAATTAATAAAATATAGTTAGATCATGATATTTTTTTATTTTTCCCATTATTATTATTTTATTTGTTTAAGGGAATAGCATGTAACCTGAAGAACTATGCCCTTACAGTATTTACACATTCCGGTACAGTAGGTGGCGCTATACGCCTTTGTTGGTTACAACCGGCGTTACCCGGAAGTACAAAGCCGGGACAGCGGAAGTATTAAACGTAATATTTTACAGCGGCATCATTCATATGTAGCTTTGTCTGTAGCCTCGCGTAGCCAGGCTTACTCATCTGCGAAGAGAAAATCATCTGTGTTTACATCTGCACAACAAGAATCATTACTCTCGTTAGCAGTCATTGAGATCAGAAGATGAGTAAAATTCAGTCCGTGAAGCCGCTTCTGTCTGCGGCTGCTGATGAGATCATGAAAGATGTTGTAAAGATCATCGCAGGCTACGAGGAAGAAATGTTCCAGTCCAAACGAGAGATCAGTCGACAACGCAAGATGCTCGGTGCGCCTAAACCTGAGATCAAGTTAAATACAATAACAGGTAGGCTAGGCTGTGTGATGTGTCTGATTGATATTGCCACAGATCTAAAAAGTATAGTAAACTGTAAGCCTAAAAAAAAGTAAAAATCGTTTGTGTGTGTGTGTGTGTGTGTGTACTGTGTATAGAGGGATGATGTCCTTTAATGTAAAGTTATAGTTTGTTTGGCATTGTTGTCACTTTTGTTTATGACAGATCATACATCCAAACAGACAGAAAAGTCCTATCTGATTGTATTAAACAACGTTAAACTCATCAAGATTTTACGCAAAGCTTGGATTATCCTCTTCGTATTTATCAAGTTTTTCTTTTCATAAATATACAGACATCATCATTACTTTCTGCCAATAGATTTCGTGCAGGTGATATTTTTTTCTTCTTTTTAATGAAGCAACGCCCTGCTGCCTCCTGTACCATTTAGAAACATTTTGCACGCAGGATCGTTGAGTGATTTCCAAAGAGCACTCACAAACTCGAACACTAACAACCTATCACCAGCAGAGAATTTATTGACAGAAAGTTGCTCATAACATCATTGGTTACAGTGGATTTTTATGAAACAAAAAGCAATTTTTGTGAGTTTAACGTTTGATACAATCACATTGATATAGGACTTTTCTGTTTGCATGAATGGGCTATCAAGGGTTGGTATATAGCCCTAGCCTAGATTGTCTGTGATCTTACATACATTGCATGTGTTTCAAATACACATTGACAGATGACAGATCGGTCCTATCCGCCGTTGGTTAGCTGAAATGACTGTTGGACTGAACACATGAAAACTTCTTTGAGAATGTGTTTGGGAAACAAACATATGGGGAACACAGTTGACAGGTACATTGCGATTGGCGTGGGGTAATTATTAATCACACCACCTGCCAATTGTGTGCACCATACATTTCTGCTTTCCAAAGGAAGTTTTTATATATTCAGTCCTGCACTCATTCCAGGCCCCTCACCCAGAGAGAATGTCATCCGTGTGACAATATCTGATTCCAAGTATTAGAAATTCATTATTATGAAAGTACACACGTAACGCAGATGAGATTTGCGCCGCGGAGATCAGTCCGCTAACCGGCCACAGATAGGACTGATTTCTGTCTGTTTATTTGGAATACATTGATGTATCTAAGATTACAGACACAACACTAGATGCCAGATAGCATTACAACATCCCTAAGAGATGCTAGCAGCTAGATTGTTGGCACTGAGAAAAGGCACACACACACACACGTTCAATCATTGCTATGTTCTCTTCTCCTTCCCTGCTCCTCAGAGAGGCTCCCCGTAGAGGCTGATGAAGATACCAAGATGAGTAAAATTGAAGGTCTTCAGGTCCTTGTGAAGCATTTCCTGTCTGTGGCTGCTGATCGGATCGTGGAAGCTGTTGAGAAGATGATTGCAGACTACGAGGGAGAAATGCACCAGTCCAAACGAGACATCAGCCAACAATGCAAGATGCTCCATGTGCTTCTACAACCTGAGATCAGGTTAACTAGAATACCAGGTACAAGAATGTGTTCATAATGATGAATTTAATTAGCCCTAGAATGGCTGTGATATTACTTACTTTTTCATGTATTCCAGATACACAGCCATAGATCACTCCTATCCCTGCTCAGGTAGCAGGCTGATCATGGAGGTATTTAACTACAGCGCTGCGTGTGTACTCACCCAATTATTAGTTACTGCGACTTGGACTCAGATATTGTCCTCTCGTTTCGTCCATTTGAAAGTTCTGGCAGTAAACATGTGTTTAATATATCCACTTTTCTACGACCTGCACACAGACAAGATTGTCCGTGATGGAGCCCGAAATGTTTGCTGGGCTGAACAAATAAAAACTTTCTTTGAGGTGTGTTGTGGTTGGTTTTGGGTTAATCAAACATGTTGATTGTGTGCCCCATACTTTTGTGCTCCCCAAAGGAAGTTATAATTTGTTCAGGCCCCATTGCGGGTAGAGAACGTTGATTGTGTGCAGCTTGTGGAAAAGTGGAGATATTTTACGAAATACACGCTTACTGCCACAACACGCAGTGCTACAGGACAAGTTTACCCAGGCAGGCATAGGAGTGATCTATGGCTGTATATCTTGAACACATGAAATCTATATAATATCACAGCCATTTTAGGGATGGTGCGATGGTGCACGGATCGCGCGCAGATCCACTTCCGGTTACTAGCCCAAAACGGAATCACTATCTTTAGGGTAATTAGGAGCGCCACGGAGCGGGATCCGATTTTCTATTGTTTCTATAACTGAAATCAAATAGAATTCTCTGGTTTCTCGGGTGGGACGTCCTGGGCCAACGTCTTTTTCTCTGGATTCTCTGGTTGGGAAAGTAAATGAATTAACTGGGAGAAGTTATGGGTTAAGTTTTGTACTCATGGATTATACTTTGACACATGTAGAATGGGTGGTGCTGGGGGTAGATCCGGTGACCTTATGATTTCCATGCGTTCTCTATCCATTATGGCCAACCATACTACATTTACTTTTTCTTTTAGGACACTGTCAAATTGGTCAGTTTCTGAATGGCAATGCTATGTGACTGAAGTCTGGATCTACAGTCAAAGAGAGGTGTGCCTCCAGGATGTGTTAGTGTGCTAGATTAAAACAGCTTTTTAAACTGGCACTACGGTTAGAGAGAAATGTCCCTAGGACACTTCTAACAATTTGAAGCAAGAACCTTGAGCTGAGCCTTGTTAAATGTTCTCTTCTCCTTTCCTGCTCCTCAGAGGAAGCACAGATCAACTCCTCTGCGTGTAAGGAGGATTTCCTCACCGAGCAGCAGCAGGAGTGGAATTCCAGTCAGAGGCAAAATAACCCAGAGTCCCTGCAGACTGAGAGGAGCCACAAGGACACAGTAGAAGAAGAACCTCTACTTGTCCCATCTCCAGGATTCTCTGAGCCTGAAAACGGAGATGACGATGACTGGAATGCTACTCAAGATGGAGACAGTGACAGAAGTGAAGAGTGGAGTGACAGTGGACAACATCGGACACAGACTGCAAAGACACCACTCCCTAAGAAAAAGCAAAAATCCTGCAAAGTATGTGGGAAATCTTTTCATTATGAAGGATCATTGTTGAAACATTTGAAAAGACACCCTAAAGATGAATGCGGGTTGTGTGGGATGCACTTCACGACAGAGGAGGATTTTAAACTTCACGTGGAAACGCACAAGACTGTGAAAGTAGTGGTTTGTGACGTTTGTGGGAAATGCTTTAGCAGAACTAGCAGTTTGAAGGAGCACATGAGAAGCCACACGGGAGAGCGACCGTTCATATGTGAGGTGTGTGGGAAATCCTTCTCCTGTCTCAAAAGCATGACCATACACCTGAGGACTCATACTGGGGAGAAGCGTTTCAGGTGTGAGGTGTGTGGAAAATCATTCAGCCAACGAATAAATTTGACCAAACACCACATGATTCACACGGGAGAGAAGCCATTCAAATGCAGTGAATGTGGAAAATCCTTCCGATTACGTATCGGTATGACTCATCACTTCAGAATGCACACTGGGGAGAGGCCATACTCTTGCGCCACCTGTGGTAAAAAATTCATTAGGCACTCTAGGTTAAAAGAACACATGCGGACTCATGTAAAACAAAGAATCACTGTGACCACTCCTGTATTTGACGATAGGGATGTTGTTAATGCAGAGATGGAGGACGGTAAAACGCTGATGACAAAAGAGCAGCCGTTGCGAATCCTATGTAAAGTGTGCGGGAAGGATTTCCACTCCAAAGTCGCATTGCTGAATCATCTGGAAGCTCACCCTAAAGGTGAATGCGGGCTGTGCGGGAGACACTTCAATACAGAGGGAGATTTTGATCTTCACATGAAAACTCACTTAGAAAAGGTTTGTGAGGTTTGTGGGAAATGCTTTACCATACCTGCCTTTTTGGAGAGACACATGAGGATTCACACAGGAGAGAAGCCCTTCCAATGCAGTGAATGTGGTAAAAGCTTCAGACAACGCGGCGATATGACAATACACCTCAGGGTTCACACGGGAGAGAAACCATACTCATGCGTGACATGTGATAAACGCTTCAGAACCAACTCTCAATTAAAACAACACATGCGTGGGGTTAAACATTTTGCGTCCGCGACACTTTGAAAAGACCTCATGATCAATACTGGGGAGATGCCACACAGTACAGTCCTCTTAAACTTGCAGGATTTGACTGTGTAGTCAGTCAGGTCATGTCTACTGTAGGCCAGCTGTAGGCCACGCTTCAGAGCCTGGACATCTTTTGGGGACAGAGCTCCGTTCAAAAACAATAAAAGGGCAAAATATGTGTGATTATGGCCTATTTCGTCATAAGCACATAAGAAACGTGTCAAACTATGATGAATGCGCCTCACCCCTGACGGAGATCAATCCCCATCTCTGTCTAGTATTTACACATACTGCCATACTGCCCTCCTAAGATATGAGCAGGCTGTGTTTTTTCAATTCACGTTTTCATTTACTCTTATCGATAATTTTGTGTATTTATTGAATTCTTTACATTTTCCAAAAAAAATATATTGAAGATAAATGAAAAAAGTAATACAAAAAGAAGAAAACAGTGCAAATATGTTTATTTTTATGAATGTATCACTGTTAAAATTGAGTTTTAAGTTACAATGGGTTTGTATAGGAAGATAAAATGAATATCAAAAATCTAAATACTGAATCGAGCAACATAAAAAAACTTCCTGGGATGTTTCACAAGAATCTGCTTAAATAATAAAATGACATTTTGTCTTTTTTGTCATTTTTTTGTTGAAATAAATGTCATTTTTTTGTGATGAATGAATCTTGCGTAACCAGACTTTCCTCCTCTACTAGTGATGAACACACTACTCTGCATTGCAACATTACAATCGATATGATTGTGATGACTTCACATATCTGTCTTTTTCTTTGTGATGAATGAAAGTAACTATGGAAAAGAGCTTTGGCTTCTAGTTTTGAATTAAAATAAAATCACTGTTTTAAATGATACATCATGGTATTACAAGTTAAGCTACTTAGCAGCAATTAATGTCAGCCCATCTTTACCAGCTGCAACATTTATACATTACAACAAACCAATAATATGATTTTGAAATGCGGTTCTTCAGCACAACTAAGTAAGGTCACCTCTGTTCCTAATGGCGAGAAGTGAATCTGATAGGTGTGAGGAGTGTGGTGTTGTGTGGACGGTGGTGTTATACAGGATGTGGAGCATATGTGCTGTTGAGATATAGGACATATGGAAATGAGTCTTCTATGACAGGTAATATGATTTAGAGAGACCATGCAGTTTATAAGGGAATAATGATAAAATAATAAGATATAGGTTAATTAGATTGTTTTAGATTATTTTCCCCCTTAATTCTTTGTTTGAAGGGAATAGAATGTAACCTGAAGAACTATGCCCATACAGTCTTTACACATTACGGTACAGTAGGTGGCGCTATAGGCCTTTGTTGGTTACGACGGCGTTACCCCGAAGTACAACGCCGGGACAGCGGAAGTAAATGTGTAATATTTCACAATATCACAGCATTTGTGTTTACATCTGCACAACGAGAATCATTGCTCTCGTTGTGATCAGAGCCATTTAACACGATACCAAGATGAGTAAAATTCAGTCAGTGAAGCCGCTTCTGTCAGCGGCTGCTGATGAGATCATGAAAGATGTTGAAAAGATCATCGCAGGCTACGAGGAAGAAATGTTCCAGTCCAAACGAGAGATCAGTCGACAACGCAAGATGCTCGATGCGCCTAAACCTGAAATCAAGTTAAATATAATAACAGGTAGGCTATTGATGATGTGTTTGATTGGTGTGCTCACAGAACCAAAAAGGAAACCATGAAAATCGTTTGTGTGTGAGTGTATGAGACAGAGAGACCTGGTCACAGCCTTTTAAATGCTCATTTAATAAAGGTTTGGCACTGTGTTGATTGTTCCTAGTATAGCCTAATGCTATCTGGCATCTGATCTAGAGTTGCAAAACCAACCCTTGACAGCTCATCCATCCAAAACATAAATTATGATTGCATTGCAATTGGATAGGGATTGCATTATCCCTATCCCTATAATGTCTGTGATCTTAACAAATAACACTTATGTGCGGCACTAAAGTGGTTCATGTTACTTGTGTATTCACACAATAATTAATTACTCAACCTTGGATTGACATATGATCCTCTATTTTGAAAATTCTGTCTGAAAACGTATTTAGTCAAATATCTCCACTTTTCCACAAGCTTCACACTGGATGCCAGATAGCATTATAGCATCAAAGAGTTGCTTGAGGCTAGATTGTTCCAATATTTTGGCAGTACTGAGAAAAGAAACGCACAAAACAATACACACACACACACACGTTGGACAATCATTGCTCAATGTTCTGTTATGTTCTCTTCTCCTTCCCTGCTCCTCAGAGAGGCTCCCCATAGAGGCTGATGAAGATGCCAAGATGAGTAAAATTGAAGCTCTTCGGGTCCTTGTGAAGCATTTTCTGTCTGTGGCTGCTGATCGGATCGTGGAAGCTGTTGAGAAGATGATTGCAGACTATGAGGGAGAAATGCACCAGTCCAAACGAGACATCAGTCAACAATGCAAGATGCTCCATGTGCTTCTACAACCTGAGATCAGGTTAACTAGAATACCAGGTACAAGTATGTGTTCAAAATGTATTTGCCCTAGAATGGCTGAGATATTACATACCTTTCATGTATTCCAGTCAGATACATTACACAGCCATAGATCACTCCTATGCCCGCCCGGTTTGCAGACTGATCGTTAGCAGTATTTAAAGTGCTGCGTGTGTACTCAACAATAATTGAGTACAATGGGATGTGGCTGACAAGGTTGGGCATTTAGCCCATGAGGGAGCAGCGTTTTCGGTCATGTCACCACAAAAGTGTCGTCTCATACCCACAGACAGCTGAGCCACATACCCACATTGCTCGTCACCCTGCGTGCATGCTCTGCATGGCGCACAAGTAGGGCTTTTTTGGCTATGACACATTTTGACGCAAGACATTGAGATATACTGATGTTGTTTAATCCTTAATGTTCTCTCCTCCTTTCCTGCTCCTCAGAGGAAGCACAGCTCAACCTCTCTGTGTGGGTGGAGGATTTCCTCACTGAGCAACAGCAGGAGTGTAATTCCAGTCCGAGGCAGAAGAACCCAGAGTCCCTGCAGAACGAGAGGATTCATAAGGACAAAGTAGAAGAAGAACCTCTACTTGTCCCATCTCCAGGATTCTCTGAGCCTGAAAACGGAGATGAGGATGACTGGAATGCTACTCAAGCTGGAGACAGTGACAGAAGCGAAGAGTGGAGTAACAGTGGACAGCATTGCACACTGACTGCAAAGACGCCACAGACGAAGAAAAGGCGAAACTCCTGCAAAATCTGTGGGAAATCTTTTCATTATGAAGGCGCGTCATTGGTGAAACATTTGAAAAGTCACCCTAAAGATGAATGTGGGCTGTGTGGGATGCACTTCAAGACAGAGGAGGATTTTAACCTTCACGTGGAAACTCACAAGAAGAAAGTAGCGGTTTGTGATGTTTGTGGGAAATGCTTTGTCAACCCTCCCTACTTGAAGGATCACATGAGGAGTCACACAGGAGAACGACCGTTCATATGTGAGGTGTGTGGTAAATCCTTCTCCTGTCGCCCAAATATGACTCAACACCTCAAGGTTCATTCTGGGGAGAAGCCTTTCAGATGTGAGCTTTGTGGAAAATCATTCGTCGCACAAGGAACTTTGGCAAGACACCACTTGATCCACACTGGGCAGACACCATACTCATGCACCATCTGCAGTGAACATTTCATTAAGTACTCTATGTTAAGAAAACACATGCGGACTCATTTAAAATACTCAAAATTCACTGCGACCACTCCTGTATTTGACGCTAGGGATGTTAACGCAGAGGTGGAGGACAGTACAGCGCTGCTGATGACAAAAGAGCAGCAAATCACATGTAAAGTGTGTGGGAAGGATTTTCCCTCCAACGTCTCATTGGTGAATCATCTGGAAAGTCACCCTAAAGATGACTGTGGGCTGTGTGGGATGCACTTCAAGACAGAGGAGGATTTCGAACTTCACCTGGAAACTCACATAGCAAAGAATTGTGATGTTTGTGGGAAATGCTTTGCCAACCCTTTACATTTGGAGAGACACATGATGAGCCACATGGGAGAGAAGCCGTTCAAATGCAGTCAATGTGGTAAAGCCTTCAGACAACGCGGCGGTTTGAAACAACACGTCAGGATTCACACTGGAGAGAAACCATACTCATGTGCGACATGCGGTAAACGCTTCAAAACCAGCTCTAACTTAAGACAACACATGCGTGTGGTAAAACATTTTGCATCCGTGACACTTTGAAAAGACACCTCAGGATCAATACTGGGGAAATAATCATTAGGTACTCTATATTAAGAAAACACATGAGGACAAGAAAAGAAAATCACAGTAACCACTCCTGTATGTATCCATTTGCATCTTGGAGTGTACAGAACTTTACATTTGTACGGTCTCTCAAACTTTGTAACAGTCAAGTCAGTCAGTGCTTCATGAAATTAAACTGTTCATTTTACTAAGGAGTGAGGACCCCTTTGAAGTTGAAACCCCCTGAATGACCTTTGGGTGTTTTTTATTTCTCATGATTCTTTTTTCTTGCATTGTTGTCTTTTGTTTCCTATAATTTTTTGTGTCTTCAAAAATCACAGTAAAGAATCATGGGGGAAAACATTTTGAATCAGTTCTTCATCCGTCTGGCTTACCATCATGAAAGAAAAGTTCCTTTTCGTAGGATAGAATCTGTTCTTCCTTAACAGACAAACGTTTCAACAAAGTTCATATTTGTAGATATGCAGCTAACCGACGTATGTACACAATGTTTGTGTGTAAAGTATCCTCGAGAAACATATGTACATAAGTGAAAGAACACAAGTATAATCAAAGGCAATCACACCAAGACCATTATAGAACATGTTAGGACTGGGGGTTCCCGGAAATAATATTTAAACCCATATTTAGAACCAACAACTGACTTAATCATGCGAATGTAGGATAATAAAATAATTGGAAGCAGGTTTAACATACTGAATTTCTATTTCTATTGATTTTATTTCATATCACGCAGCCCTATAAGAAATGTTTGAAACAGTAAGATAGGTTGTCTCTTTTTGTTATTGTTAACCCAATAATTACATCCGAGAATTAATTAAAATTCTTGGCTCCTCCAAACTCAATCTTAAGATCCTTTACATAATATAGCTAGCTACTCTTGCAAGATTTCCACAACTCTAAAAAAGAAACGCCTTTCTGTTCACTACGTTCAACTGAGCCTGGAGGTGAACAACTTCAAGGAGTGGATGCTACAGAGGTGAAAGTTGTCCTTGGTATGTTGATTGTGATAAATACGGGAGAGAATGTTTTGATCACATGAGTTACTGATATTGCAGAAGAATGTCTGTTGTCAGGAGGATGAGTGCAGCTCAGGGTGTTAATGTGGCATAGAAATATTTAAGTTATTGCCAGACAACGCCACCGGGGGAGTTGCGCCCCCGGAAATAGTTAGATAATAGAATTATTGAATTCAAATACACTGATGTATAGAAAAAAGCACACAAGTTTGTTTTACATTAATAAAAGCAAGGCAGAAACGTGGCTCGGATATCAAAATACATGATCTTTATTTATACAGTTGTCGCTGATAATAATAAAATGGCATTTATTGAATAATAAGAGTGGTTCCACACAGGGTTACAAATAACATGGTTAGTTAGAATAATAACCCAAATAAATACATAAAACCACTTGGGGAATAGTAAAACCGACATACGATACAATGTTAGTATGGTGATATTGTCCACATTACTGTAGAGCCAGCAACAAGGAGGGATCTGATTGGCTCGGCTCTGTGGCCAGTGTTTCAATAGAATGTGGTCACAGTGATGTAAATAAAACAAAGCAGCAGTTGTGTCGTCGGCCCACTTAAACTCAGGCGGCACACGCAAGTACGTCCTGTCCGCGCAGCGGCCCTCAGGTAGAGCTGATGTGCGTGGCAATAGGTCACCGCACAACAGAGCAGCTCCAGACAGTGTTTGTTGCACAATACTGCACTGAGTAAAACGAAGGCACCGCTGTAGCCCAACGGCCAGCATTACTTTAGAAGACACTGTTAGTATTTGCAGAGTAGGCTTACACACGACCAGCGTGGCAGCAGGTGAGCAGAGACAGACAGCTGGGTCTGGTAGGAGTTGTGCAGCCTATATGGACCGTGGGAGCCAACGCCCATCCTGCTACATTAAGGAGAGGTTATGACTAGGAGTCCTGGGAAGAAAAGGGGCTGAAATGATTAAAGTGAACTGAGCTAAAGGGAATTCTCAACTGAGAATATAATGTGTACATATAAATTATAAGTGTACTCCTAAGTCAGAGCTAGGGTCAATTAGGCCTATTTTCAATTAGGATTCAAATGATATTAAACATTTGTTTAGTAAAGTACTGTATAAGCTCATACGTATCACATCATGCATACATTACTTTTACATACAAAGATATATTTTGCAAATTCTTCTTTAGCTCTAGTCTGCCTGTGTATGTGGGCTATAAGTAGGCTAAGTTAATCAGTCAGTTTGTGTCTGTCTGTAGCTGCATCTTGGGTTTTGGGAAATATTATGTAGGCCTACATCAAATTGCATTTGATGTACATTTGCCTCATTGTTCATTGTTCCGGCTCAAGAGGCTTTAATAAAATAAAAAAGCCAGTTCTTCCCCTCAACTTTAATTTTAAATGTTAAAACTCAAGAAATGAAGACAGAAAATGTTAAACAAATGGTACAGGTTAAGCTACCCAGCAATAATTAAAGTTAGCGCAACATCGATACATAACAATCCAATTATATGATTATTGGATTGTAAATGTACAACATTGTGATCTGACATAGTGTATGGTTAATCTGAGGATAATGGAGGCATAGCGTTGGCTGTATAAGCATTCAGCATTTATATAAGATGTTTTTACCCCTTGTCTTACACTTGACATACTGCTGAAAACCTGGCAGCACAGATTCAAGTTTACAATGGTTCACATCACCCAAAACAAAACACGGTGCTTCGGGGGTGCGTTTCAATTGTCTGTGAACACAGTCTGCTACAGCGGTGACTGCCCGAGCTGCATTTGCACTGGGTGCAATGTAGACAGCGCACAACACAACATTCCCACAGCCTCCCGGTACTCATGTTGATATCTGCTATTATACCGTAATGTATCTACCTTGTACCTCAGTGACCCGGCATTACAGAGAATCACGGATGGTAGAGGTGGTCTGTGCATCCTTCTCCGTAGTCGCCGTTTCACCCCTCCGCGTCTCCCCCTCTTCCTCGTTCACTTGCTGTCTCTGCCGCTCCTCGGCGGCGTTGCCGACAGTTCTCTTGGAAGCACTGGGGCCAGAGTGTTACTGACTGGCAACGAGTCGAAGCAGTAGAAGCTGGTCATGGGTGTAGCGCAGATACGTCACCGTTGTTGTCGGCGACTCTGCGTGGAGTCCTGACACGCCGGCGAGAAGCATTCTGCTATAATATCCCGGAGGATTGTTAAAAACAGCCATCTCAGCGGCCCCATCGTCAGGTATCAATCAAACACTGTCAGTGCACATAAAACACACTAAAGACACATACTGACATAACAATGAAAGGGTATAAAAGAGGCTAGCAGCAGGAGCAGCCCGGGTCGCAACAGTGCTTGCACCACCGGCAGAGGACATACAACTTATCTCCTGATTAGGGAATCTTACTGGTGAATACTTGTAATCACTAAAGCATTTTCAGATTTGTTTTGCAATACTTGTACCACAAATTCCACAAACCTTTCCCAGACAGCACAGTGACATAACGCAGATGCCTCCTCTCCCTCTATAACAATGTAGGCGCTATGTAGCGTCGGGAGCGTTTGCTCATTGGGAAGATGCATTTGCGACGTCGCTGCGCAAACGAGGAGCTAAATTGGCAAGCGACGTCGCAAATGTATCTTCCCAATGAGCAAACACTCCCGACGCTACATAGTGCCTACATTTTTAGAGGGAGCTACGAGGTCGCTGTGCTGTTAGGGTTTCAGTTCTGAGTTTGCAGGTGAAGCTTCAAGCTTTCCTCTCGGGCTCAAATTGTGTCCCACGGAGGTCCAAAATGTGTTTTTAGACGTGGTTCACAAGGGACGCCATGGAGTGAAAATTGTTTCATCACCTGCGCCGTACAGTTATTCACCTTCTGCATCATCATCCCCATCCTCAACTGCCTGAGTGGTTACAGCAAGTGTATTCTTTTGTGAGCAGCACTTGTGTCGTTTGAAATAAGATTTGCGACTGTAGCATTTGTTGCAAGAGTTGCAAGAGTATGGCTTCCCTCCAGTGTGGATCTTGGCGTGTTTTATCAAACATTGACGCAAACGGAACGATTTACCACACACACTGCAGCCAAACGGTTTCATTCCCGTGTGGAGCCTCATGTGATCTTCCAAATGCGCTTTGTCCCGAAAACACTTGCCACAAATTTTACAAAGCTTTCTGTACGACGTGTGAGTTTTCAGATGAAGCTTCAAGCTTTCTCCAGAGTCAGGTCGTGTCCCGCAGACCCCACAGAGGAGGTCCTCGGTGTGAGTTTTGGCGTGATTCACAAGGGACACCATGGAGAGAAACTCCTTTCCACACACTTTACATATGTACAGTAACTGCTGCTGTGCTGTACTGTCCTTCACCTCTGCATCGTCATCCCCATCGTCAACTGCAGGAGTGGTTACGGCGAGTATTTTGTCTTGTAAACACTTGTGACGTTTTAATGAAGAGATATCACTGAAGCGTTTGTTGCAGGTAGAGCAGGAGTACGGTTTCTCTCCAGTGTGGATTCTGAGGTGTCTCGTCATATGCTGGCGCACTCTGAAGGCTTTCCCACACACGCTGCAACTGAACGGTTTATCTCCTGTGTGAGTTCTCATGTGACTTTCCAAATGCGAGCTCTGCTTGCCACAAATCTCACACACTTTTAGTCTGTTATCGTGAGTCACCTGCGCTGTGCTGTCCTTCGCCTCTGCATTACCATCCCCGTCGTCAACTGCAGGAGTGCTTACAGCAGGTGTCTTTTCTTGGAAACAATTGTGACGTTTTTCACTGAAGCTTTTGTTGCAAGTTTTGCAGGAATATGGTTTCTCCCCAGTGTGAACCCTGAGGTGTCTTGTCATTTGATGGCGTAAGGTGAAGCATTTTCCACACACGCTGCAACTGAACGGTTTCACTCCTGTGTGGGTCCTCATGTGTATTTCCAAAGCGCTTTGACTGCCAGAGCATTTCCCACAGACATTACAAACTCTTGCTTGCAAACTCTTGTGAGTTTTCACGTGGAGTTTTAAATCCTCCTCAGTCTCAAAGTGCCTTCCACACAGCCCGCAGAAATCTTTAGGGTGAATGTCCAGATGATTCACCAGTGAGACTTGGGACCGAAACTCCTTTCCACACACTTTACATATGTACAGTAACTGCTGCTGTGCTGTACTGTCCTTCACCTCTGCATCACCATCCCCATCGTCAACTGCAGGAGTGGTTATGGCGAGTATTTTGTCTTGTAAACACTTGTGACGTTTTAAGAAAGAGATATCACTGAAGCGTTTGTTGCAGGTGGAGCAGGGGTATGGTTTCTCTCCAGTATGGATTCTGAGGTGTCTCGTCATATGCTGGCGCACTCTGAAGGATTTTCCACACTCGCTGCAGCTGAACGGTTTATCTCCTGTGTGAGTTCTCATGTGACTTTTCATATCAGAGTTCTGCTTGCCACAAATCTCACACACTTTTACTCTGTTACCGCGAGTCACCTGCGCTGTGCTGTCCTTCGCCTCTGCATTACCATCCCCGTCGTCAACTGCAGGAGTGCTTACAGCTGGTGTTTTTTCTTGTAAACAATTGTGACGTTTGTCACTGAAGCTTTTGTTGCAAGTTTTGCAGGAATATGGTTTCTCCCCAGTGTGAACCCTGAGGTGTCTTGTCATTTGATGGCGTAAGGTGAAGCATTTTCCACACACGCTGCAACTGAACGGTTTCACTCCTGTGTGGGTCCTCATGTGTATTTCCAAAGCACTTGGACTGCCAAAGCATTTCCCACAGACATTACAAACTCTTGCTTGCAAACTCTTGTGAGTTTTCAGGTGGAGTTTTAAATCTTCCTCAGTCTCAAAGTGCCTCCCGCACAGCCCGCAGAAATCTTTTGGGTGAACGTCCAGATGATTCACCAGTGCAACTTGGGTCCAAAAGGACTTCCCACACACTTTGCAAATGATAGAGGATTTTTGTTTTTTCTTCATCCGAGGTGTCTTTGCAGTCTGTGTGCGATGTTGTCCACTGTTACTCCACTCTTCACTGCTGTCACTGTGTCCATCTTGATTGGCTTCACTTCTGTCACTGTCTGTGTCTTGAGAAGCATCGCTCAGCTGCCAGTCCTCATCCTCTTCTCCATTTTCAGCCTCAGAGAGTCCTGGAGATGGGACCTCTTCATCAGTCTCAATGGGCATCTGCTCAGCTGAAGTGACAGGTAGAGGTTCTTCCTCTTTCTTGTCTATTTCCTGTTCCTCACACTGAGGAGTGAATGTGTCATAGGTGGTGTCGTCCTCTGGTCTTCTGTCCTGGCTGCTGCTCAAAGGTTCCTTGTGGCTCCTCTCAGTCTTCGGGGACTCTGGGTTCTTCTGCCTCGGACTGGAATTCCACTCCTGGAAATCCTCCTCCCAAACAGAGAGGGTGAGCTGTGCTTCCTCTGAGGAGCAGGAAAAGAGAAGAGAACATTCAGCAATGATTGAACAACATCAGCGCACACACACAAACCTGTTTGAATGGACTCTTGGTTGTTTTAAACATGCGTTACAAATAAAATCTATGATTATTATTGTTTCCGCCCGGCCGATGGCATGGTCAAGACTATGTTTTACACCCTGTCCGTCCGCCCGTCCGTAGCTAATCTCCGGCACTTTTGGCCTGATCGACGTGAAACCGTGCACACACACACTCCATGAAATTCTTTTAATAGCATCACCAGGAGGCAGATTTGGCTAAACATATTTTTTTTACTCTTAATTTTTAAACATATTACTCCTACAGATTTTGTCCAAACATCACGCAAATCTGTACTCATGTATTTCTATAGTCATTCAACTAAACGGGTCTGTGAGATTTTTGAACGTTGCTCCAGGAAGGAGCTAAGCTCTAACATCTGGCTTTGTCCAGTGACCCCCATGGGGTCACATTGGCCAAGCTTGGCCAATGGCCAACAAGTTCTCTGTATACCCAGGGTCAGTTGGCCAAGCTTCGCGGGACGCTTATTGAAATTAACTCATGAATAGCACCACTCATTTCACACTAGGTGTGATTTCTCATATTCCATCCTGATTGACGATCACTGTACTGATCAACATGAAACTCCCACACACTCGTGAATAATGCAAGACAGGGGTTTTTCTTCATATATGGTAGGAGAATGATTTTTGCTAACTCATTTCTTGATATTACTCCAACAGCTTTTAAATCATCATTAGATCAACACGGAGGTCGGATTTTTCATAATCCATCCTGATTGCCTAATATTGGCATCTAAAGTTTGCAGGAGTGGCTTGTATTGAACAACATGCCTCAAATTATAAACGCAACATGCAATACTGTCAAATCTTGCACGCACATTCCCACTAGGCTGAGGACAAATTGACACCCTTAATCACAACCTCCACCCCTCATTTCTCACATGGCCCTCTTCTAGCGCCACCATCAGTACGATTTTTGCAAAACACATTTTTGGTCACTGCTCCTACAGATTTTGCCCTAAAATCACGCAAAGCGGTACACAGTATCTCTAAAGTCATGTCATCAAAATGGATCTGTTCCATTTCCCATAAACCCTCCTGATTGGCTACGATTGCCTTCTAGGCTAATGTTTGTGTATGCGACCTAACGGTCGCTTATCTCCCGATTAGGGAGTTTTACTGGTTCATAATCCACCCTGATTGCCTAAGATTGGCATCTAAAGTTTGCAGGAGTGGTTCAATGCCTCAAATTATCAACACAACATGCAATACTGTCAAATTTTGCAGTTGCACGCATATTCCCACTAGGCTGAGGACAAATTGCCACCCTTTTCACATTGGGCTATTACAGCAAACGATACTACGGATTACTACCCGACCTGGGGGCTGGCGTAGACCTTCTTTTTTTTTCTTTTCTTTTATTTAGGTTTATTACTGTACTTTACTGATCTCTGGTTTCATAAAAAACATTGCACATTTGTGACATACCTGCTATTCTATTTAACTTGATCTCAGGTTGTAGAAGCGCATCGAGCATCTTGCGTTGTTGACTGATCTCTCTTTTGGACTGGAACATTTCTTCCTCGTAGCCTGCCATCATCTTCTCAACAGCTTCCACGATCTCATCAGCAGCCGCAGACAGAAACTGCTTCACAAGAACCCGGGGGTCTTGTATTTTACTCTTTTCAACAGCTTCCACGATCTCTTCAGCAGTCGCAGACAGAAACTGCTTCACAAGGACCCGAAGACCTTGAATTTTACTCATCTTGGTATCTGGTTAAAAGGCTCTGATCACACTGACTGTAAGAGAGCAACGTTTCTCTCTGTTTCTGATCAGATGACATTAATTTGTGCTACTAAATATGTTAAATAAGCTGTTCACATGCTGCTGCTAGCTACAGCTGCTATATACACGAGTCTTTGTTTACTTCCGTTGTTCTGGCGTAGCACTTCCGGTTGCTTTATCAAAATAAAGTGAGCAGAAACCTTTCCAGAGCGACTTGGTGACTTCAAAAAGAAAAAAAAGAGACTCTGTTACAAGTAAACGTCCAGTACTAAAATGTTCTTTAAAGTGCAATTTACTATCAATACCAAAAAGGGGTGAACTCATCATGCAGAATTGTCCATTTCACAATCATATCTTGTAACATTGTTTGTTCATGAATAAGATTAATGGCGTGTTGCTGCCATCCACAGTTTCTGTGTGGAATCACATAATTGTTTTAATTTTAACTTGTTGAAAGAACGAACATAAATAGATACAATAACTTAATAAATCCTCACCCAAATACCAACTATTGGGTGATTAGACCTGCCTGTTTTTGACCTCTGTTCACTTATTTTTAAATTGAGTAGACAAAAGTACCCCAACATAAACAAGCCAATGAAGCCATAGTGCTTTCTTTATTTAAATCCTATTTAAATTCGGAACCGTGTATCCGAATTGTACCGTCATGTCTTTTCTTATGCAAACTGCTAATTAAATAAGTATTCAATCAATAGCTGGTGGGGATATGTTTTATCTAGTCAGACTGAATTAAACTGACCTATAGGCATTTGTGCCTGTGAAATGTCACCCTTCTGATATGATTAATTTTGATAACACAATTTAACATATTTATGAATTAAATATATAGTAATATATATAGTAGGCTGTACTCTCTGGATATGACGCTAGTGTCGCAGGGCCTTACCCCCAATCCTTGGCAAGTTATCCTGTTATCCAGTCCCTGTTAACATTGCTAAAGTTATTGAGGAGTTATAAGTACCAACCTGGGTACTGGCAATCATTAGTTACAATAATAATACAACATGTAAACATGTCCATTAAACACTCTGGGTTAAATTAATACAGAGGATTTTAATGTGTTTTATTTGGCCTGGATTGACAACCTGAGTTTATGTAACAAAATCTAGACAGTCGAGGCTACACAATTTTAATGGATAAATGGAATGGACAAATGGATACATTTCACTGTGTCTACTTAAACATACTTTATTCGCTGCTCTTTTGTCATCAGAGATAAACCATATCTTCCATGTCTGCAATAACATCCCCCTTGTCAAATACAGGAGTGGATTTTGGAGGAGTGATTCTTTTAATTTTTGTCTTTTAATAATAATAATAATAATAATAGATACCCATTTCCTCTCGCGAGGGAAATTCAGTATTTTCTGCCCAACCCAGCTGATTCATTTCCCACAAGGAGCGCACTTTTAAGTGATGCCTTGTGTGTTTACTTGATGCAAAGTACTTAATGTATAGCCTTTACCTGTAGACCTACAGCGAGGGAAAACGGGTTGCTTCGTAGTCAGACGTGTGCATGAATTTCAATGTCCAGAGTGTTGTCTCAGGTTGGATATGCCAATCCATGTATTGTATAAAATTCCATAAACGTAGAACTCCATCAAAATACACTGAATGCCAACCAGCGTGGTGATATGAACACAGTAAAATAAAGGTTGCGTTTCCCCTTGCACACCTGAGCAGTAGGAGCGAGATCATTTAGCGACCTACAACCGGGTCGCGACGAGTGGCATCAGCCACTGCCATGTATAAATGGCCACGGTAACTGATAATGCCACACCCGTGTTGGTTGCCATGGTGAGCAATAATGCCGCACCTAGGCATCATATTAGGGCCACCCACTGTGTCAAAGACATCATGACGAGGCCACAGAATTCATTCAAAATTAAACAGAAAGGCATTTTGGCTCCAACACTTAATTATATGTGCCTGCCATGCAATGGCAAAACACTTATTGTAATCCACCTTACTGTAACTAACTATATAATCTCCCCAGCAAATTTCGGCACGTAATGACTGCCGCACGATTTACGCTACCCCCGCAATATATCAAAATGCTCGGCCGGGAATGGGGTGCTAATTCTTGTCTTTTCCGATCATCATTACCATGGCGACGTAATTCACAAAAAACGACGCCGAAACACCCATTGACTTTGAATGGGGGACTCCGAAAAAGAAAACAGAAACTTTGGCACCGCATTACTCTGGTATACTTTTGCCTAGCAACGTAATTTAAACTTTAAAGCTATACTGTGTAAGTTGCTCAACTAGTGGTCAGTAGCGTCCGCGTCTTTCAGCCGTTTTTCGCCGCGGACCGGGCCTCACACCCCCGCGTCACCCCAGCGTCTGCCTCCACCTCGCCGAGATCTATCTTTAGAGGGGTCCCTGGTTCCTGTGCGTTCAGGCATTCCGGAGAAACGGAGTGTTTCACCCGAGTATAGATAGAGACACACAGGCGCCTACAAATATGGCCGCCCTATTGTGATAGCTGCGACCCCACTTCAAGATGCGCTGTGATTGGCCGGCAGTGTATAACCCTCGCTGTGATTGGCCGGTAGTGTATGATGACGTAAATTTTCCGCGAAAACCGGACCCCGGTCAGGATCATAGAAAACATATAAAGAGAAGGCTTCAGAAGCTGAAAATAACGGAGTGGGTGTTCTAAAACTTTAGCGATTTAAGAGTTAGGACAATTTTAAGATTTGTTTTATAAGAAAAGTTACATGGTATAACTTTAAAGCGCTCACACGACTTTGGACTTTTTCCGGCCAATAGGGGCGAGCTGTAATAGATTAAGCCCCGCCCCCTCTGTATTCCTATTGACTGGGCTTTAAACATCCATAACTCCAGTTCCCAACATGTTTACTGGTCTCAAACTCGGTGGGTGGTCCCACAGACCTAACCGCTAATGCTAACCGCTACTTCCGCTAATGCTAACGTTAAAATGCTAATGCTAATGTTGCAAAATGTTAATGCTAATGCTACAAATGCTATATATATATATATATTAAAAATGCTAATGCACACACTTTGTGAGCTGCAGGCACACTTAAAATTTCGTGGGAATTTTCTTTTCTAGTGAAACATTTGCTGCAGACGGTGTCTCCCCAGTATTGATCGTGAGGTGTCTTGTCGTCAACGCGTCGCGCACACTGAATGAACACGCATGTGTTGTTTTAAATGAGAGCTGGATTTGAAGCATTTATCGCAGCTAGTGCACGAGTATGGCCTCTCCTCAGAGTGAGCCCGGAGGTGTGCTGTCATCATTCCGCTTGTGCTGAAGGATTTACCACACACGCTGCAGCTGAACGGTTTATCTCCCGTGTGGGTCCTGACGTGATCTTCCAAATGCGCTTTATGGCTAAAACACTTGCCACAAATTTCACAAAGCTTTCTGTACGACGTGTGAGTTTTCAGATGAAGTTTCAAGCTTTCCTCCGAGTCGGATCGTGTCCCGCAGAACCCACAGATGAGGTCCTCAATGTGAGTTGTGGCGTGATTTACAAGGGAAACCATGGAAAGAAACTCCTTCTCGCACACTTTACATATGTACAGTGACTGTTGCTTGTTTGTTGTACTGTCCTTCACCTCTGCATTACCGTCCCCATCCCCACCTGCAGGAGTGGTTACAGCAGGTATTTTGTCTTGTAAACACTTGTGACGTTTTAATCCTGAGTAATCAGTGTATCTTTTATTGCATGTGGGGCATGAGAAGGGCATCTCCCCAGTGTGCACTCGGAGGTGTCGTGTCATATTCTGGCGGGTGCTGAAGGATTTTCCACACACGCTGCAACTGAACGGTTTCTCTCCTGTGTGGGTCCTCATGTGAATTTCCATTTGCGAGCTCTGCTTGCCACAAATTTCACACACTTTTATTTTGTCGTCATGAGTTTGCAGATGAAGCTTCAAGCTTTCCTCTGAGTCCGATTGTGCCCCGCAGAACGCACAGAGGAGGTCCTCGGTGTGAGTTTTGGCGTGGTTCACGAAGGACACCATGGAAGGACACTCCTTCTCACACACTTTACATAACAGTAACCGTTGCTTCACCTCTGCATTATCAACGCCGTCGTCGACTGCAGGAGTGGTTACAGCTGGTATTTTCTCTTTTAAACACTTGTGACGTTTTCGCTTTTCACTGAAGCTTTTGTTGCAAGTTTTGCATGAGTATGGTTTTTCTCCCGTGTGGGTTCTGAGGTGTCTTATCATGTTTGCGCGTATGCTGAAGCCTCTTCCACACACGCCGCAGCTGTACGGTTTATCTCCTGTGTGCGTTCTCATGTGCGCGTTCAAATAGCTTTGCCTGGGAAAGCATTTCCCACAAATGTCACAAACCTTTGCCTTCATATTCTTGTGAGTTTTCAGGTGGAGTTTAAAATCCTCCTCAGTCTCAAAGTGCCTCCCACACAGCCCGCAGATATCTTTAGGGTGAATGTCCAGATGATTCACCAGTGAGACTTGGGCCTGAAAGGACTTCCCACACACTTTGCAAATGATAGAGGATTTTAGCTTTTTCTTCATCCGAGGTGTCTTTGCAGTCTGCGTGTGTTTATGTTGTCCACTGTTACTCCACTCTTCACTGCCGTCACTGTCTCCATCTTGATTAGCTTCACTGCTGTCGCTGTCTGAGTCTTGAGAAGCATCGCTCAGCTGCCAGTCCTCGTCTTCTCCATTTTCAGCCTCAGAGACTACTGGAGATGGAACCTCTTCATCAGTCTCAATGGGTATCTGCTCAGCTGAAGTGACAGGTAGAGGTTCTTCCTCTTCTTTGTCAATTTCATGTTCATTTTCCACACACTGAGGAGTGAATGTGTCATGGATGGTGTCGTCCTCTGGTCTTCTGTCCTGGCTGCTGCTCAAAGGTTCCTTGTGGCTCCTCTCAGTCTGCAGGGACTCTGGATTCTTCTGCCTCGGACTGGAATTCCACTCCTGCTGCTGCTGAGTGAGCTGTGCTTCCTCTGAGGAGCAGGAAAGGAGAAGAGAACATTCAGCAATGATTCTGTGTGTGTGTGTGTGTGTGTGTGTGTGTGTGTGTGTGTGTGTGTGTGTGTGTGTGTGAGAGAGATAGAGACACACGCATAAACACGCACGCACACACATTTTGCTAGGGATGTTGAATTTCAATCTTTATATTATGTTACTAGACACCTTTACAAACACATTGGTGAAGAAATCGTTTGGTAACAAATTTATTCCCATCTTTGACAGGAATTCTGCTAAAATTCCCTGACTATCTGCTCTGCTCTGCTCAGTGCTCTGCTCTGTGCTCTGCTCTGCTCAGTGCTTGTTTGAATGCTTGATTCTGATTGGTCAATAGCTGAAATCAGAGGTCTGATATTTCTGGATAACAGACCGCTCCGCTCTATAACAGACCGCTGTCTAATCAAAGACTCAGAGCACCTGCTGCAGTCAAGCTGCAGCCATGTAAACAAACACACAGCGACATTTAGAACTAAATGACAGCCCTACCTGCCATCTCATCTTCTCCTCCTGCTCTCTCCTCCTCTGCAGGAGACAGCACACAGAGCTTTCTGGGACGGCCACGTTTGCGCTTCTTAGACTGGATCTCCACACAGTGGACCGCAGGGGGGGGCAGGCAGACGGGGTGCTTTCTGGGACGGCCGCGGCCGCGCTTCTGAGGTTCCACCACCATGTGCTGTACAGTCACACAGAGAGAGAGAGAGAGAGAGGGGGCATGCAGGATTAATCGTTATTGTCCATCTTATTAAAAATAATGCCCAATAGTCAGGGAATATTAATAAAACCTGGGAATACATTTCTACCATACAATTTCTTCACCAATGTGTTTGTAAAGGTGTCTAGTAACATATCTAACAAAGATTGAAATTCAACATCCCTAGGAGGATCTTTGACAGCTAGGGTAATTCTGGCTCTCATTCACTTACTTTACACTATACTATAAAGGAAAAGAATTACTCCCGAAAATATGCTTTAAGTGGGATGTGAGGGGTCTAGCTAGGTGTTTTTAATTATTCTGAATCCATTGCAAGTATTTGTTTTGCACGAAAAACATTCATTGGGCCAAAAACAGACCCGAAAAACGATGGTTTAGTGATGAGTCATTACTTTTCACAGTTGTATGGGGTCCATTTTTGGCCCAAGGAATGTTTTTTGTGTAAAACAAATGCTTGCAATGGATTCAGAATGATTAAAAACGCCTAGTTAGACCCTTCACATCCCACTTAAACCATATTTTTTCGAGTCATTTTTCAAGTGAATGAGAGCCAGCATTACCCTATAGCTGTCAAACATTTTGCTAGGGATGTTGAATTTCAATCGTTGTTAGACATGTTACTAGACCTCGTCTTCTCCATTTTCAGCCTCAGAGACTACTGGAGATGGAACCTCTTCATCAGTCTCAATGGGTATCTGCTCAGCTGAAGTGACAGGTAGAGGTTCTTCCTCTTCTTTGTCAATTTCATGTTCATTTTCCACACACTGAGGAGTGAATGTGTCATGGATGGTGTCGTCCTCTGGTCTTCTGTCCTGGCTGCTGCTCAAAGGTTCCTTGTGGCTCCTCTCAGTCTGCAGGGACTCTGGATTCTTCAGCCTCGGACAGGGTAATTCTGGCTCTCATTCACTTACTTTACACTATACTATAAAGGAAAATAATTACTCCCAAAAATATGCATTAAGTGGGATGTGAGGGGTCTAGCTAGGTGTTTTTAATTATTCTGAATCCATTGCAAGTATTTGTTTTGCACGAAAAACATTCATTGGGCCAAAAACCCGAAAAACGATGGTTTAGTGATGTGTCATTACTTTTCACAGTTGTATGGGGTCCATTTTTGGCCCAAGGAATGTTTTTTGTGTAAAACAAATGCTTGCAATGGATTCAGAATGATTAAAAACGCCTAGTTAGACCCTTCACATCCCACTTAAACCATATTTTTTCCGAGTCATTTTTCAAGTAAATGAGAGCCAGCATTACCCTAGCTGTCAAACATTTTGCTAGGAATGTTGAATTTCAATCTTTGTTAGACATGTTACTAGACACCTTTACGAACACGTTGGTGAAGAAATTGTTTGGTAAGGAATTCATTCCCAGATTTGACAGGTATTCTCCTAATTTTCCCTGACTACAGGAGGCAGATTTTGCTAAACATATTTTTTTTTTACATATTACTCTTACAGATTTTGTCCAAACATCACACAAATCGGTACTTTCTATAGTCATTCAACTAAACGGGTCTGTGATATTTGTGAACGTTGCTCCAGGAAGGAGCTAAGCTCCAACATCTGGCTTTGTCCAGTGACCCCCATGGGGTCACATTGGTCAAGCTTTGCCTACATCTGGCCTACATCTTTCCAAGTGCCCAAAGTTTGCTGTACGCCCAGGGGGTCGTGGGACGCAAAATGAAATTAACTCATGAATAGCACCACTCATTTCACACTAGGTGTGATTTTTCATATTCCATCCTGATTGGTTACCACCAATCTGGCTAGCCATCGTCAAGGAAAAGTTTGGTCGCTCTTTTCACTTTTGCAGCAATGCGGAAGTCTGTAATTGAGAGACTAGGCTATCACTGGACCGATCAACATGTAATGAAACTCCCACACACTAATGTGAATAATGAAAGGCAGAGTTTTTTTTCTTTTTTTTCATATTAGAGGCTGATTTTTGCTAAACACATTTCTTGATATTACTCCAACAGCTTTTAAATCATCATTAGATCAACACGGATCGGTCTGATTTTGCATAATCCATCCTGATTGCCTAAGATTGGCATCTAAAGTTTGCTGAGGACAAATTGACACCCTTAATCACAACCTCCACCCCTCATTTCTCACATGGCCGTCTTCTAGTGCCACCATCAGGCCGATTTTTGTAAAAAAACATTTTTGGACACGGCTCCTAGAGATTTAAAATCACAAAAAGCGGTACACAGTATCTCTAAAGTCATGTCATCAACATGAATCTGTTCCCCATAATCCCTCCTGAATCTGATTGGCTAGATTGCCTTTTAAAGTTTGTGTATGCAACCTGACAGTCGCTTATCTCCCGATTAGGGAGTCTTACTGGTTCATAATCTATCCTGATTTCCTAAGATTGGCATCTAAATGTTGCAGGAGTGGCTCAAATTATAAATGCAACATGCATTACTGTCACATTCCCACTAGGCTGAGGACAAATTGCCACCATAGACCATATTCACACTGCGGCCATCTTGGATCACATGACTTCCTGGGATAGCAGCCTGCATTACAAACCATTGTGAACAATGGAGCGATGGTCCCAAAATATGAGTTCTATTCAACCGATTTCTTTTTACTAAATTGACAAAAATCACAATACAGTAATATTAACTATATGATGGCAGAGCCAGCACTAGTCTGCATATACTGTAGTGTAGCAAGTCTTTAAACAGATTAACACTTCAACCTAACTACCATGAATATTGTGGATATACCCTTCTATTTAATCATTTTGGGGATGTTGATGTTGTCATCTGCCCATTTGTCAATTTGGTAAAAAGAAATTGGTTGAATAAACTCATATTTTGGGACCATCGTTCCATTGTTCACAATGGTTTGTAATGCAGGCTGATATCCCAGGAAGTCATGTGATCCAAGATGGCCACGGTGTGAATGTCTATTTTCACATTAGCCTATGACCTGGCGGCTGGCATAGACCTTCTTTTTTTCTTTTATTTTATTTAGGTTCATTACTGCACTTTACTGATCTCTGGTTACATAAACACATTGATCAGATACATTTGTGACATACCTGCTATTCTATTTAAATTGATCTCAGGTTGTAGAGGCGCATCGAGCATCTTGCGTTGTCGACTGATCTCTCGTTTGGACTGGAACATTTCTTCCTCGTAGCCTAACATCATCTTCTCAACAGCTTCCACGATCTCATCAGCAGCCACAGACAGAAACTGCTTCACAAGGACCCGAAGACCTTGTATTTTACTCTTCTCAACAGCTTCCACGATCTCTTCAGCAGCCGCAGACAGAAACTGCTCCACAAGGACCCGAAGCCCTTGAATTTTACTCATATTTGTAGTTAAAAGGCTTTCCTCACTCAGACCTTTAACGAGAGCAACGCTCTGGTTCTGATCATCAGATTGCATTAATGATGTAGACTACCACAAATATGTGCTTGTATATTCGCCAAAAGAACGGACCTCTGCTGCAGCTTGCTGCTACAACGAGTCTCACTCTCTGTTTACTTCAGTCGTACTCGTTCTGGCGCGTTGTTGTTCTGGCGTTGCACTTCCCCTTGCCATTTCAAAATAAAGTGAGCAAAAAAGTGCTTTTCCAATACTTGGTGATGGAAGAACCCTTTTCTTGATCCATCCGTCCAGTATGTTCTTTAAAATAAACTATTTGTCTTTGGTATTGCTATCAATACCAAAGACAGATGCGTGCAAGTCATCATGCAGAATGGTCCATTTCACAATGTTGCTGAAATGCAGAGTAGACACAGACAGTAGAGTAGTGTATTAAACACTAAAGATGAGAAATCATTATTTAAGATGTCCTTTTGCTTCAGTCATCAAATTGATTGATTGATTGATTGATTGAAGGCTTTATTAGAAGTTTGCATAGGAAAATGTACAGATTCATGACGGTACAGTTCACTGGTACAAGGTCTACTAAAAGGAGATCCATGAAAAGACTAAGCTTATTTCAACAGGAAACCATTTAAGTATCTCATATAACATTGAATGACAGACAAATAGAACACAGTACTATGCAGTAGATATGTAAAGAAAAGAAGAAGGGGGGGAAAAAAGAAAAGAAAACAGTAGATCTAAACAAACAGTAAGTATATACAAGGAATATACAGTAAGTCTAAACAAACAGTAAGTATATACAAGGAATATACAAGTAGACCTATACAAGTATATACAAGGAAGGGGCAGGGAGGGTAGGGTTGGGCTAGGTTTTTTACCAGTTGCGAACGGCTGCTGCCTGTAAGTGGTTTTTCAGGGCAATTTTAAAGGATGCTAGTGATCCACACTCCTTTATGGCCTTCGGTAAGGCATTCCACATTTTTGTGGTATAGCAGAAGAACGAGTTCGACCCTTTCTTTGAGTTGACTCTGGGTTGAACGTGATCTGTGGCACTGCCTCTGGTGTTGTAATTATGGACATCCTTTATGGACATCCTTAACGTCTAACGTCTAATCTATTCTGTACACCAACATTTGGCATTTAAGGCTGAAATTGTACCCATGCTAGTAAAGCAAGCCTGATAAAAGTATCAAACATGCACAAAATTCAACAGAACACAGGAAAATATATCTATTAATAGGTTTGGGGAGAGGACCCCCAGACCCCGGTTGGGGAGTTCCGCGCAGCCCCCAAAAATAAATCTCCTGGATTCTGACAGTCCAATGTTGACAACCCTGACACGCACGCACGCACGCACAGACAGACAGACAGACAGACAGACAGACAGACAGACAGACAGACAGACAGACAGACAGACAGACAGTATTATTACCATGGATTCAGCTCGTGTACACGGTCATTTACGGTATTCGAGGTTTCGTCGCTACTCCAACACTTGCGGCTCATAAGAGAGACACGTCATGTCCGTTCTGCCTCTCCTCTCTTCAAGATCGGCTGGCTGGCGTAGAGAAGCATGGCGGACGCCGGCGTGATGGAGGCTCTCCTGCGGCGGGTGGAGAAGGCGGACGGCGGCGTGGACAGCCTAGAGGTTGCCGCGGATCTCGGCGCGGACCACCAGGCGGTCGTCGGGGCCGTGAAGAGCCTGCAGGCCCTCGGAGACGTGAGTGTTTTGGCAACCGCTTGATTTGTGTTCCGTTCGTACGCCCGTGTCGCGTGGCGAAAATAGCCGATCTACAAGCTCTCAAGCCTTGTGAGCTTGTAGGTCGGCTGTTTTCGATTAAAGCCACCAGTTGGGGCTCCGTGCCTGCTGTCACCGACTGTCCCGTGTGTTTGTGTTCATTCATTGACTGATGCAATAACAGCTTTTAGCAGTTTCATGGGGAGAAGTAGTTTATAATGTTAGATTTGTTTTAATTAGATTTTAGTTTTAGTTGATTTAGATTTGGTTTTAGTAAAAGTAGCAGTACCACAGTGTAGATTATATGATTTGAGCTCAAAAGGACCCCAATTTAAACAAGTCATTGAGCTTTCTTGTGGTTTAAATCCTTTAATTGTCCTTGCATCAGTGACTGTCCTACTGTCCTGTACCTTTTCCTATGCAAACTTATAATACATTATTTAATCATTCAATCAATCAACCTCTGTTGGAAGAAGTAAAAGTCTGTTTTCACTTTTCAAATGAGTATGAATAATATAAAAGTAGCCTACAATGTATAATTTGGCATCATATTCATATTGGCCCTGTACTCAACACTACAATGTAGTAAAAAGCACTCATTATGCACAATGGTCCATTTCACAATCATATCATTTAGTAAAGGTTTAGTGTTGATCACTTTAATCTACGTTGCAGCTGGTAAAGTTGGATTGTTTGAATTGGTCATGTGCATGATACAGTCACGCCATAATGTGTCAGTTAAGCTATGTTTCATTGTTTATAATATAAATATGCAGAAGTAACTAATTGCCTAATTGAACAGCCTCTGGCTCTGAGATGTACCAGAGTGAAGTGTATAAAAAAATAGGCCTACTATAATAAGTAAAGTAAAAGTATCAATGTACAGTAGTTTAAGCAAAGGTACTTACTTACTTTTTCACCATTGAGCTTAATGTATAGTTCATCTTAAGACTGCATCTTTCTCCCTGTGCAGGTGATCTCAGCCGAGCAACGCTCCTCTAAACAGTGGGAGTTGACGGGCGAGGGCACCGAGGTGGCCGAGCAGGGCAGCCACGAGGCCAGAGTGTTCAACTCCATCCCCGAGGAGGGCATGCCCAGGAATGACCTCATGGTGAGAGTGACCATACACGACACCATACAGTAGGTCCCTGCCCACAGCATCCACAGCTAGTGCTGTCACCATTATGACATTTTTACATGATGATTAATTGTCACTGCAATAATTGCGATTGAAGATTTTAATTGTGTTAGGCTTTGAAGTTGCGTATGGCAGATATGACACATAACCTAAATATGCAAAGAAATGACTGACATACTGTATTTGACAACTTTATACTTAAAAAAATATATATAATTTATAGTGGAAATAGACGATCTACAAGCTCACAATGTGTCGCATCGCAATGCGTTGTGAGCTTGTAAATCACCCATTTCAACATGGAAACGATTATGACGACTATGACAAACTTATTGCGATTATGTCAAATAATTGCCATTGGACGATTATGTAATAATTGTGACGGGCCTATCTACAGCTCTCGTGGGAGGTTTTTAGACCACAAAGTAATGGAAGTATATTTGTGCCGTGCATCTCGTAAACAAAGGAATTTCAGAATGCTTAACATGATGTCGCTATTTTCTGTGTTTGTATGCAGAAACTAGCCTTTGGGAAGGTGGGCTTCTCCAAGGCCATGTCCAGCAAGTGGATCAAAGTAGACAAGGAACAGGACAGGATATTCAAGGCTGTAAGTGCAACCTTTTCTCTGTACGGTTTAAAGCCTTGAACACTCAAGGCTTTCAGCTTTCAGAGTTATTGTGCTTTTGAGCATTATGTGCTGTATGATTCAATATCAGTCTTATGCATGGGTCTTCAACAGGGGGTCCTCGGGTTACTACAGGGGGTCCTCGAAATCTTTGTGTGACAGAAACCTTTTCTCCTTTTTACAGTATATTTCACTTGAACCGTAGCCTCTATATTCGGAGAACAAAAATAGCTGATCTACAAGATCTGCTATTTTTGGCAAAAAGGTTTGGTGTAGAGGGGAAAAAGAGCAGACTAGGTGTACAGAGTGAAAGGTCAAGTTTATTAAGTATTGACAGTTCAAGTCTGAAAACACAAACTATAGGGAATCTATGGAAAGGTTGTGGAGGTCCCTGCTTCATCTCTCTCAACTAAGGGCCTGAAAATGTTGACCCCTGGTCTAATGAGCTGTGTGTGTTCTCAGGTGGAGAGCATAGAGGACCAGGTCAAAGAGAAACTGTTGCAGGTACGGAACGGCCAGGCCTCCCAGCTGGACGACAAGGACCGAAATGAACTGAAGAAGAGGAAGCTGCTCTCTGAAGTGTATGTAAAGAATACCGTACGCTCATCAGGGGTTTCTCCCCACAAACTGATGCTTATTCCTGTCCAGTCTGTCCTCTTCTGCCTGTCCATGGCAGGGCAGGGTCTCGGACACAGGACACAGAGAAAAACATCACCCATATCATGGGGACTAGTCCAAAGACAAGGACTTTGTCCTAAAGGCAGGGTGGGACAAGTAAACATGGACAGAGGAAAACAAAAACAAGGTTGTGAAGTAGCTTAAGTTAAGTGGATAATATATGCCATTAGGATAGTTAAATGATAAAATGTACTTGTCACAATAGGTACTACTGTATTTAGTTTACAGCATGGGGTCCTCCGAGTTACTACAGGGGGGCCGCTCCGAGGCGTTGTGAGCTTGTAGATCGGCTATCTTTTGGCACAGAGGTTTGGTGGAGAGGGAAAAGAAGAGCAGACTAATAGGTATTGACAGTTCAAGTGGTTGAATTATATAATCCAACAGATGATAGTGCTGTCAAACAAGTCTAAGCTGTATAAGAAGTCCATGAACATTTTAAATCTGCAACACAATATTTTACGATATGTAGTGGGGGTCCCTGCTTCATCTCTCTCTCAGCTAAGGGGTCCTTGGCCTGAAAACATTGAAAACCCTTGGGTTACAGTACTATGGACAGGATGGCTGTTCAGCTTCATGCAAATGAAGATTGTCCAGCGCAACATGCCAGGCTCGCCACATTCTGGTTAACTGATCAAAGTAGACAACTCGTAATCAAATGTGAACCAACATTTTCTTTCTGCATTGCATATTTATTGCCTCAACTGTTTTTAATTTAGTCAGGCATGCTGTTTAGCTGTAAATTTAGATTGTGTCTTGCAGTACTGGGCCGCCTTGACAAACTGCCAATGATTCAATGTGGAGAATCCACGCTCTGTAAGAGGATTTCTATTTAGGAGTGTTGTATTTTGGTTTTCAGGACGGTGAAGTCGTACTGGATCAGCAAGGGTCAGTCCTTCAGCACCACCATCACCAAACAGGAGACGGAACTCACTGCAGAGATGATCGCCAGGTGAGGCCAGCACATCCACAGGCATGGATAGTATCTATGTGTGGAGCACTCCCAGTACTAAATGTCCTCTTGTGAAATCTTTGATTTGAAAAAGCAGTCCGCATTGCAGTACTCAGTTAATATTGATGTTTGCTTACAGGCTTGTGCATTGTGGATTTTATGGTTTGCAATTAAATTGAGCCTTGTTGTGTTTGCTGTTCCCAGAAGTAACTAACTTCACACTTTATTATAATGTATATTTATTTGACGAGGCTGGAATGTTGGCAGTAAACGTTAGGCTGTAATCGATATGTTAGGTCACTGCATGATGCAGAATCGTAAGCCGATCTGCTTCTTAGAATTAATTATTTTCCACCTCTAGCAGAAACTAGCCCTGAAAAAGTCACTCCAGCAAGCTATGTCTCAACAAAAAGTGGATGTTAAAGGACAACTCTGCCCTAAATCACTTCTAGGTTCATTTTCCTATTATATTGATCCAAAAAGACGGTCCATGGGGTCTATTAGGCAGAAATTCCCCTGTTGTCCAGTTTCCCCAGCAGCTGTCATAGCATAGAGTGGAGCCTATAAGCCAGGGGAGCCCAAAAGGTAGATCGTGATCTACCAGTAGATCACCAAGGGTGTGCAGGTAGACCACATGACATGCCTCTAAAAATCTATAATTAAAATATAAAATGTATGTCAATATGACATCAAGAAGGGCCTGTCAGCTCCCTTCATGGCTTCTAAAGTAGGCAAACCTCCAATACTTTGTTCAAGAGTCAGTAGCATTACAAAGAACCCCAAAACCTACTGTACCACTTCCGTACAGAATTACATTTCCCCCAGTATTTCCCATTTATTTCCCCCTAAAATGTAACGCCAGTGCTGCTATTCCAAAGCCCCCCTCAGGCTCTCAGCTAAAACGTTTTGGATGGGTAGATCATTTAGAGCTAGTCATTTTAAAAGTAGATCTCACATCAAAAAAGTGTGGGCACCCCTGCTATAAGCCTATCGCTTTTACACTATTTGTTGTGGTCAAAAGTGTTTTTATTTTTCATGAATGTAGTACTAGTTGGCATTACAAACACATCCATGTCATTGTCCCACACAAGCCATCACACTCTGCTGAATAGATGTTATGCTTTTATGTGTTTTGCCAAGTCCCGGAAAATATGCCCTGTGATTGGCCAGTGCAGTCACTTTGATTGGCACTCGTGCCAAATGATCACCCCAAAACATTATTTTATTTATGACATTGTGGTGGCTCGTGTGGGACAACCAAGGCATGGATGTGTTTGTAATGACGACTAGTAAGACATTCATGAAAAAGAACATCACTTTTGAACACAACAAATAGTGTAAAAGCGATAGGCTCCACTCTATGCTATGACAGCTGCTGCGTTCTGCTGGGGAAACTGGACAACAAGGGCATTTCTGCCTAATAGAACCCATAGACAGTCTTTTAAGTAAGCCTAGAAGTGATTTAGGGCGGAGTTGTCCTTTAATTCCAGGCTCCAGCCCCTCAAACTGTCCAGTCTGTCCTCTTCTGCCTGTCCATGGCAGTGAAGGGTCTCAGACACAGGACACAGAGGAAGAACACCACCCATATCATGGGGACTAGTCCAAAGACAAGGACTTTGTCCTAAAGGCAGGGTGGGACAAGTAAAGATGGCCAGAAGAGAACAAAAACACTTGTGAAGTGGCTTTTAGTAGTTATTCGATTTATTCATCATTGTCGTGTTTTATGGTTAATATGATGTTGGTTTGTAAAGTTGTTCTCCGCTACTCACCTACTCTACTTTGTGTGAATCTTTACTGATACTCCGCCATTATTGCATGTCTAATAAGTACTAAATCACAGTCCGGGGACCACCAGGGGTCCCAGACAGTTGACACTGTCAAGGTCTATTAACACTGCAGACTACAATGTATATTTTCGTCCCTGCTGAGATATAGTAAAATATCATGTGGCCTCCAAACCCCTGAATGAATTAAAATGTTGAGAATCATTGTTCTAATCTAGATGCAACGTGCAGTAGAAGTTCTGATATCTGTCCTCTCCTCTGTGCTGTGCTCCCAGTGGAAGCTGGAAGGAGAAGAAGTTCAAGCCGTATAACTTTGAGGCCATGGGCATCGCCCCAGACTGTGGTCACCTCCACCCGCTCATGAAGGTTCGAACCCAGTTCAGACAGATCTTCCTGGAGATGGGGTGAGCCACTGCACCACAAACGGCACTGTCAATCGCTTCCTCTTCACGTCCAAAGTGACCTTTTAAAACCTCATAAGTCAAATGGTGCATGCACGTGCGCACACACACACACACACACACAAGCGCGCATGACTTGGCGTTTGCCAGTGGGTCTGAGGCCCTAAACTAGATGCAGATAGATATTCCAAGACCCACATTTGGAGTGAACATTTTGAACTTGCATCTTTGTTTCTGGAGGTCCCTGAAACAAAATATTTTGAAATGGGGGTCCGTGGCCAAATGCATATCATTTTGGGGTCCTTGACATGACAAAGTTTGAGAACCACTGATATAGCGGATCAATAACAATGGTCACTCTAAATTTCTATTCTGTATCTAGGAATATCTATTCTGTATCTAGCTTAGGGCCTCAGACCCGTTGGCAAACACCAGGTCGCCACACAAACATAAGACTGCCTATCCTAAAGCCATGTCTTCCATCCTGGGGTGTTCAGTTTCACAGAGATGCCGACCAACAACTTCATTGAGAGCTCCTTCTGGAACTTTGACTCTCTGTTCCAACCCCAGCAGCACCCTGCTAGAGACCAGCATGACACCTTCTTCCTGTCCGGTGAGACTGTGTGTGCAGACTAACTGTTTTTGTGTCCGATAATGTTGGAGTGTCCTAGACCTAAACTACAGATATAAAAATAAAGGAACATCTTTTAAATCAATTGGAAAAAGTTGGATTTTATTAATGTTTTAAGAACATTTAATTTTGGATTTTAAGTATAAAGTTCACTATACTGTATGAAAATAACATCACTTATTATTACTGGCATCCGATTTCTTATTTGTTTGATCTTCAGACCCGGCACTGGCTCATGAGTTCCCTACAGACTACCTGGAGAGAGTCAAGAAGGTTCACTCCGAGGGCGGCTACGGATCTCAAGGGTGAGGGACTGAGGGCACAATCTTTCTAGAATGTACAATAGCATGCACATCCAGCACAAATTATTCTCCATTATAAAAAAAATAAAGTGTAAGCGAGCGATGGAAATGTAGTATTTTAGTTGTGAAGCAATAAGAAACCACTATAATGAGGCCTGTGTGAATGCTAATTTGTCAGCCAGAGTCTGCTGACAACACGGCTCAACAATGCACACCTCGAGGTTGCCTTGTTATACATTTATAATATTCACAGTGTAATATGAATTACATGATTGATGACGCATTGACGATGACCATGCTGAAGTGTCTTGACTGCTTTGCCTGGCAGGTACAAATATGACTGGAAGATCGAGGAGGCCCAGAAAAACCTCCTGCGCACACACACCACGGCAGTCAGCTCACGCATGTTGTACAAGCTCGCACAGCAGGTGACAAAACCACACATGGTCCAAATCATCAAATGTATGTCTATCTAGTTAGAACAGGGACCTGCATCATCATTCACTCATCTAGTGTTAATCTTTTTTTGCAAATTTAAAAATGTAATTTAGTTTTGGTCATATTTTAGTCATCTGAAATGTTTACGGCTAGTTTTAGTCGACTAAATCTACAGTTGCTTTTGTCTACCAAAAAAATCAGTCGCAAAATCATAGTTTGCATGCTGAAAATAGCCAATCTACAAGCTCACAACTTCTTTTAGTTCTGCTGGATGTCTTCTCCACCAGTCCCACAACATTTTAGCCTAGTTTTTATTTGCTGACAATTGTAATTAAATTTAGTGTTATTTGTTTAGTTTTCGTCAGTGAAAAAAGGTAGTCGAACATTTTTCATCTTAGTTTTAGTCGGCGAAATCAACACTGCACTCATGAACGTTTCTTTTCTCTCCTCCATCTGTCTGTGCCCACAACATACCCTAACCACCCACCCACCAATTCGTTCCACCCCCACAGAAGGAGTTCACCCCGGTCAAGTACTTCTCCATCGACAGGGTCTTCCGTAACGAGACTCTGGATGCCACCCACCTAGCAGAGTTCCACCAGATCGAGGGAGTGGTGGCCGACCGCGGCCTCACGCTCGGGGACCTCATGGGCGTCCTGCATCAGTTCTTCACCAAGCTAGGTTAAACCACTTTAAACCTATGTACTCTGTTGACTGGAATCCAATAGGGCAGTGTTTTTCAACCAGTGGTTCCTCGTTCCAGGAATCTGACCTCTTGCTTTGTGTCACAGGAATAACCAAACTGCGCTTCAAGCCTGCCTACAACCCATACACAGAGCCCAGCATGGAGGTGTTCAGCTATCATGAAGGTACAGTGTCCGTCTCAACCCCACACTACTGGTAGTAGGCCAGTCACCAATGGTTGCATTTTACTAGCCCTCAGGGTTCCTTGAGGAGGTACCAAATGGATCCTGGCCTCATAGGTCTGTAACTCTAGAAATGGCTCAGTTTTCACATTTCAGTTATGGGGGACCCACCCAACCATGCTACCAAAAAGTAATCCATTAATCGTGGGAGTTTTCATAATTATTTCTCACTCAATAATAATGATATATTTTTCAATACAACTAGTAGAGGGTTAAGAACTTCTTCCATCAGTTAAGATGTTGCAGACTACATGGTTGCTGTGGGATGAACCCTATGCAATAAGTTGTTAAAGTGCGACATCTAGTGGCTAAATGTGTGTATTTATTTAAACCATTGTAATCCTACTAATCTAGTGGACATTTAACTGTTTGCAGGCCTGAAGAAGTGGGTGGAGGTGGGTAACTCGGGCGTGTTCCGGCCGGAGATGCTGCTCCCCATGGGTCTTCCTGAGGACGTGACGGTCATCGCCTGGGGACTGTCACTGGAGAGGTGGGCATTAGGACGCCTTCATGTCCAGTGTTTTGATGGCGCGCATCATATGACAGGGTATCTTCACTTTCTTGCTGAAAATAGCCGATGTACCAGCTCACAACAACACATTGCGATTACGACATTATGACTCACTGACTGTGAGCTTGTGGATTTACTATTTTCAGAGGGTGATGCCAACATATGACAAAGCAAAAAATGCATAACTTTTGTTGTGTTGTTTTTTAGTAATCAACTTAATTTTTATTTGCAGTTTGTCACATATATACAGCATCACAGGGTCAACATTATTACATCATTTTGTTATCACATTTTAGTCATGTCAGACATTTGTGGTTCTGTTGGGTTTTATATTAAGTCCATTTTCTCAATGAACAGTTCTTCTTGTATCCTGAGTTTGTGTGTAAATCTCTCCATCACATATGTCCTCCACAATGTACTGTACAGCCACTGCTCACAAGTTGGAGGGTCACTTTTGTACCACAATCTTCGTTATTGCTTTTTTGCTAGCTGCCAGCAGCACCTTGACTAGATAGATACATGTCATCTCCATGTGTGTTTTCCTGCGTCGTTTCCTAGATACAGCACCACACTTGCCTTGGGCTGTTTGACAAACTATGAATTGACCTTTTAGCCCTGACCTCTTGTCTCTTCTCCTCCAGACCTACCATGATCAAGTACGGCATCAACAACATCAGAGAGCTGGTAGGACACAAAGTCAACCTGCAGATGGTCTACGACGGCCCTGTATGTCGACTGGACTCTTGAGGTCAATGACAGGCCCGTATGTTGACTGGACTCGTAAATGTTTTTATTTTTGGTTGGGACAACTGCTCCTTAATCCCAACTGGACCTCTGGGATTACTGCCACATTGACCAGTCTCACTTGTACAGGATACATGCATAAATAACGCTACTGTGGGATTTTAGCAATGGTCAAATAAAATGTGTTTTCAAAATATTGCTGGCATTTGGCCTGTGCGTCATTTGTTGGTACTGCAAGACTCAGTAGAACACCTTGTCATGAGATGAAAGATCCTGGAAGAATCAGACCGTTACATTCTAGATTAATATTCAGTGTCCATTGATAAGAGGGTGGGCTCTTTGAAGCTGCTTGGTTGCTGTATGAGTCTTGTTTGCTGATCTGCTATCAATGGATCCCTGATAGTTGTCACACTAACTGAATCCATATATGGCCAAGACAGCCCATATCTCTGTGGCTGGTTCTACAGACGGGATCTCCTTATATGGGCATAAAGGGATTGTATGTATGATGTCAGATGTCATATGACTTTCACATAACCAATAACTGAGTAAGCATGTTTGGGCTCTCAGTAGCATATCTCCATATACAGTACATGGATCTCCATATATGGGTAACTGGTCCGATATACATCACTAGTACTGGTACTGGTACATCACTTCACATCACCGGCCAGATGGCCAAGACAGATGGCGCGACCTCGCTTGTCGCCCTTAGGTGTATTGGGCTCGGTTCATACAGAAGTCCATTCAATCTGGCTCTGGTGTCTGTTTATGAAAGCTTTCAATACATTTGCTGTGGTCCATATGTAGGCTACAGAGAGGGGAAAAGGATCCAAGATATTTGCCAGGGTCTACTGTACATTTTTTTATTTCGCATGTTACAAATAATGCAAGGCATATGACATCTGTCATACATCACTAAACATAAAAGTATACCGTATCACTTCTCTGTGCTCTCAGCCGAAGCCATAGTACACAGTCGGTCACTACAGTGCAACAAGGCTTTGTTTAACGTCCTTTTCCACTCTTACTTACTTTTTCTTTTCTTTTCATTATTTAAATTATAATTTTAGATCAGTGGTTCCCAATCTTTTTCGCCTATGACCCTGACCATAGAGAAATTTAAGTGTGCCCGGGATCCAAACTAGTGAAAATGGCAGCTCTACAAGCTTGCGTACAGTAGATCAGCCACTTTCACTACTTTTTAAACCTTTTTTTTTCTCATTTATGGAAATAATTCGATTTTTATTTTATTCATTCATGAAATTACTTAGAAAAATCATTGCTTTTTTTTTTACATTCCCAAATAAAATGCTTGTTTTTATTTGTGATGTAGGCCGACCCAGTGTTTGGGAAACAGTGATTTTGAGTAAGATGTGTTTCGAGAGACATCAGACTTAAATAGCAATCATGAATAGGTGGGTACACTCAATGAGTGGAGGATGCTTGAAGCAGTTTTGAGAGATGAAATCCTATCACCGTAAGACTGACAAAGGACACTCATGTCAAAAAGGAAGACGGTCCCCAGAATTACAACTCTATTCCATTCTCCCATTTTGATTTCAAGGACCCCTACTTTGGTATGCCACACGCCACAGACCCCTTAACTTTTTAGAGGGTGCAAATGGTGCATTTATATAGCGCCTTCGCCTTTACACATTTGTGCGTTACATTCACCCATTGACACACACATTCATACACCGGTGACCGATGGCGGAGGAAACCATGCAAGGCACCAACCTGCTCATCGGGAGCAATTAGGGGTTCAGTGTCTTGCTCAAAGACACTTCGACTCTGGGGGTCACCTGGGATCGAACTTGGAACCAAATGGAACCAAAGCGACTCTACGGGTCCGTTTGGTTTCATTTGCACACTCCCCGAGTTACAGACCCGTACAGGTCCATTTCGATCCTATCCATGATTTACCTGGGGACCCCCTAAAACCCCCTCAAGGACCCCCCCGGACCCCACTTTGAGAACCACTGGCATACTGAACTCTGGGACTGTCCCGGGGCCGTTGGCCAGGCCAAGCGGTGGAATGCTGTCCTTGAGGCGGGGCGGATACGAGAGCAGGTAGAAGACGAGGGGCATGGTGGCCGGCAGCGGCCGGTTCTGGTTGACGGGCAGCGGGATGACCACGTCTTCCTGGTCGGCGGCCAGCGGGATGACCACGTCCTGGTCGGCAGGCAGCGGGATGACCACGTCGTCCTGATGGAAGAGGTTGGTGTGAGACAGGTGCAGGGACGGAGGCGGGTGGCTTTGGGCCACGTGGCGCAGGTTGTTGTCCCGGTCTTTGTCCCCGTCCTCGGGCGGGCCCAGCATGCAGTCTGCCAAGGGCAGGGAGAAGTGGGGTGAGTAGCCTGTTCTAGACCAGTGGTTCTGAACCTTTTGGAATTCCAAGCACCCGTGGTTTGATATGCATCGGCCAAAACCTCCTAACTCCATCGGATCCTCACACTGTCTGCCAAATCAGCTAACTCCACCCGTTTAGCACTCTTTTTTTTTTCTTTTTTTTTTTTACATAAATCAGTGCTATTGAACACCCTTTTACATCTGTGCGATGGTTAAAACCCAATCCTCCTCACTCCACCTGAGGAAGATGTTTTCTTTATTTTCTGTTTATTTTTTTGAAAAATGAACATTTTGGAGTTGGCTGGTTTTGGCCAGACAGCAGAGATGTATACAATATTTTCAAAAGCTGGTGTATTATAATCGTTAGTACAGAAGTCATAAGCTAGCCTGTGGTGTACAATCTCCCTTCTCAACACATCAGGTTTTACACAACTGTCACTTTCTCCTTTCAATGTCTTAAATGTCCATCTCATTGTTTTCACATCTCTAGCGCACAAATTATAATTTAGCTGATTACATGCTTGTTTGTACAGGAACCATTTTTTTTTTTATCTATACGTTTCTGGCATAAAAGGTTAAACGTTTCTCTTGTTCCAAACCGCATCTTGTGTGCCTTTCTACCATCAAAACACAGATGTATGTACAGATAAATACATATTGGGTACACCTAAGTACTCTTAGTTAAAAAAAAATATGATGGTGTTATGGTACAGTATTTCCATCTATGACTTTGCAATAGAGGAATACATTCTCCAGTAAATGAGAGTGGTGATGTGAAAACACTACTATCATGTTGGCTCCGAAAATAGGCAAAAGCATGGCAAATGAAAACTAAACATTTGTAAGCAATAACTAAACTGTGCAAACCCACTCTGCAAACATATAACTAATGGAACTTAATGACATTTACGAGTGCAAAAATGAAAATGAAAACGAATGAAAAAAAGAACTCAGAACTCTGATCTGTTACCTGCAAGGTCAACGGCCAGGTCTTTGATGAGATGTCCAACAATAACATAGGCAACTCCGACCAGAGCCAGTGCAGCTATCAGCAGATATAGCACAGGTTTAGGCAGAGGGAACAGCTCCTTGGCCACAGGCTTGTTGTACTGCTTGTATATGGGCTCCTCTATGGACGTGGAGTGCAATGCCTGCACTCCAACTGTGAAGTTATTCATGTTTTTTAGGAGAATAATAATGTGATATTCCTCCAGAGAAAGACAACTCCAACGCCTGATCTCTCTCTCTCTCTCCCTCCCGAGGTTCCACTCAAGACTGAGACATGGAGGTAATGTTATCCCGCAAAGCTGAACTCCAATCCTGGTCGGAATAGTCGATAACCTGAAAAGAAAACGACAAGTCACAGGGGGAAAAACCCTCAAAGATTGTGTTAAAAAAATAAAACCACTAAAAAAATTAAATAAAACAAAGCCTTCGGTTTAAAGCCATTATTAAAACACTTCACTTCCATGTGACTGTAGTAGACAAAATGTGGAGGTTTGCAGTGAGCGCTCCTACCTGTTGTAAGCTGCAGGGCTATTCCTGTCACTGTCCTTGGTGCTGAAATGAAACGCACAGTTGAACCAGCCCACGTCCATTCAATTCACTTGAAGTGCCACGGTGTAGCTTGCTCAAACATTTTCATGCCAAGGAGGAACCCCAACCCCAAATGAATAGGCTGTCAGCGGCAGCGCAGGCTCCCATTTCAAAATATTTTGTGCAAACATTTTTTAATTCATTCAAATACTTTCACTATTGTAACTATTTATTCACTATATTAATTGAATTCATAGAAACACTAGTATGTGCACTGGTATGCCCAGGAACCAGTACACTGCACACACATCAGTAAGACAGTGGTTCTAAAACATTGTCATGTCAAGGACCTCCAAATGTATTTTGTGCCAGAGACCCCCCCAATACGAATATGTGTGTTGTTAAACTAAACATTAAAAAAATCTAATAGCCAGTATAAATAAAAAAATATAAAATAGGGTTAAAGACAAGTGTTTAAACAGATGTTTGATTCTATATTGGCACATCTTCTAGGGTACGCCACAATGACCCCTGGGGATCCCCAGACCCCACTTGGAGAACCCACCAGGATTGAGTTAAGACCCGCCTCGCGGAAACGCGAGGACTTCCAGGAGTGGCTGAAATCCCTGCCTGACACATGGAGGGTGGATAAAGTCAGAGGCATGAAGACTTGTACTTGAGAAAAGCCTGCAATGCACAGCTATTAATTTCTCACTACAGTGCTCAAAATAAACTGTGCTAAAAAAACTTGAAACTGACTGTGCTAAGGGAAAACTTTGTAACTTTGCTAAAGAGAAAAACGTACTGAGAAAGCTATTAATTTGTCACTACTGTGCTCAAAATAAAAACTCTTACTGATTACCAGTTAAATTGTTATGGTTTGGATATGGCTTTGGGCCTATTATGCTGCGTGTATTGTTGTAATGGATCAGTAGGGAGTAGGTACTTTGCACTTGAGCGAGCAGCACTAACGTTCATGGGCACTTTCATACTTAAGATTATCAAGAGGAGGCGGGTCTTAACTCAATCCTGGTGGGTTTAGGAATCACGCCTTCAATAAGGACCACTGTAGGCAGGACAGAACCACCTTTACCTCTAGGGGGAGACCGAGGGCCCCCGTAGCCGCCAGCATGGCCTCTTAAGTTAATGAGCCCTTGATAGGGTGTCCCATTACCTAAATCTATTTTTAAGATAGTCTAAAATTTAGGACCAAGTTCTCTCTTCCCTCACATAACCCTACTACTGTAATGATAGCCTCTAATAACAAAATATGTAATATTGACATTCAACATTGAAGATGACAGTAATGATCAGTCAGAATATTTTTTATAGCTAGAGATGTGTGCATATTATGTAATTTGTCTTTGTGAGGTCAGTGCACATTTAAAGTATCCATAGCGCTTTACAATGTGTATTATATTCACACACCCACACTCGCATTCACACACAGATGGAGGAGGAAACCATAATTATGCAAGGTATCCATCTGCTCATTTGGAGCAGTTTGGGGTTCAGTGTATTGCTCAAGAGGACGTTGACAAACCCTCTGTTTTCTCAAGCATCTGCCCCAACTGCTTCACAAAATAACACATTTAAAGGGATATTCCACTTTCAAAAAAACTTTTGGTCATTTTATCGTCTAATCAGGCTTTTATGAACACCCTGAACAGTTTTTAAATTGCTTGATTCGATATTTAGATATTTGATGTAAATGTTACTAGGCTCTCCAGGCCCAGTTCCTCTCCACATACACACCCATTGTAACTTCAAACTCCATTTTAACCATGATAGATTAATTAAAAACACCCATTATTTGTTTCTGGTGACTCATAATACCCTCCTAATACGTGAGCAGGCCGTGTTTTTTCAATAATGTTTTTCATTTATTTTTTATAATTCTTTTGGAAAATGGAAAAAATAAATACAATAAGATATTATAAAAAAAAAAAATGAAAAAAGTTATCGAAAAAACACGATTTTTAATGAATCTATCATGGTTAAAATGGAGTTTGAAGTTACAATGGGTGTGTATGTGGAGGCCTCCTACAGGAGGACGGCCTGGTAACATTTACATCAAATATCTAAATATTGAATCAAGCAAATTAAAAACTATTCAGGGTGTTCATAAAAGCCTGATTAGACAATAAAATGACCAAAAGTTTTTTTGAAAGTGAAATATCCCTTTAAATCCTAAATGGACCTCCATTTTACACTCTACACTGAGGATTTTACTGAAAGAATACTTTGCATTAGAAGCTTATGCCATGTATCCAATATAGTATTACAGGATAACCAGGATTACAGCATGTTTTTTTTGAGGGTATCTACCCTAGGAAATATGGGGAGAACATGCAAACCCCACACAGAAAGGCCCTTTTTTCAACCCCACCTAGGGGTTCTCAGATTTATTCTTGAATTATTTATGTAATTACTTGAATAATAACTTTATTACTTAGTAATTATGCAGACAAATGTTTAACTTATAGGTTTTACATTTCTAATCATTTATATTTCAAATAATTCCTTCAAGTAATAGTGGTGATATTTATTTTGAGTACAGGCCATTACATAATTTATGTATATTATATGTACTGTAGTAGAGGGGAGGCTCTCTCCATTCCGACATGTCGCCACTCCGAAATGGACTTCTTATTGTCGGAGTGGCGACACTCCCCATGGGCCTAAGGTTTAGGGTAGGGGTAGAGATAGGGTTAGTGTCGGAATGGAGACATGTCGTAAAGGAGACATGTCGGAGTGGAGAGATGCACCCGTAGTAGAGCTAAGGTGTTTGACATTCATATTAGGATTACGGTATTTCTGCCCCACCTCAGTCTCAATCTCAACCCCCCTTTGGTCTAGGTCTTGAATCAGCCTTCATTCCATTTCCCAAAAGGTGGAAGTGGTAGCGGGGCGCTGCTTGTCACAGCAGGCAGACCAAGAATGCAAAATCCATCTCCTTTACTCATTTGGGACCAAAAGATGAGCGTCCTATTTCCTCATGTAAGACCATGCTTAACAGGCCTCAGCACTGTGTGCACACAGTAAAATCCTCAATGGTAATTTAACTCGGATATACTGTCGAAATGGTACCAAACGGACCCATGCCCATTTGTAACTCAGAGAGTGCACAAGAGGAACCAAATGGAGGCATACTGATCCACGCAGGGGAGGGGTGGAGGTCTTTATCTGTCCGGTGATGCTCGCCCCACCCCTGTATCCCATTTACTGTGATGGATTTAAAACCACCAGAGACGAGAATAAACCTCCGGATATTATCTGCTGGACACTGAGGACGGTTTGTTCCATCCATGGTGTCCAGTAATATTCCCCAATGTCAAGGAGAGGATCCGAGAGAGAGTTTGGAGAGCAGGCAAGAGGGTGATTTAAGGGGTAAAGTTTTCAGAGTTGCTCAGTACTTAAAAACCTACTTCATTCCTTTGCTTAAGTACTTTTTCTGAAGAAGTATGTTTATGTGTCTACGTTCATTTTACTCCGCTACAGTTTTAAATACATTTTAAAGAAGATAATTATTGATGTTTATCCTGGTTCTGGGGGCGGCAGTGGCTCAGGGGTAAAGTGGCCGTCATTAGAACACGGAGGGTTCCCAGTTCAATCCTGGCCTCCCCCAGAGTTAATGTTGAAGAGTCCTTGAGCAAGACTGACCCCTAGTTGCTCCCAATGGTGCCTTGCCTGCCTTGCATGGTTTCCACTGGCATCAGTGAGTGAATGGGTGAATGTAATGCACAATCTCTGTAAGGCACCTTGGATAAAGGCGCTATAAATGCACCATTTACTAAGGAAGATGCAACAATCATCACCCATGACCATAATGTCGATAGATCATTTGTAATTGCCGGGTTCTGGTCTGACTGAATTAAATACACAATTACCTTATGCGCATTTGAAATTTAAGTTTGATAATGTCACAATTTCACTAAAAACATATGTTAGCCACATTACATCTGTAGGCCTATTTTGGCAAATTGTCAATCAGTTTAAAAGTTAAAAGTTAATTTTGTTAAGCCTCACGAGAAGCTTGGCCAATGTGACCCTGGGCGTACAACAAACTTTTGAGTGCTTTATGCTAAGATGTAGGCCAGATGTATGCCACTTTGAGCGCTTTGTGCCAAGACGTAGGCCAGATGTAGGCCACGCTTCAGTGCCCAGACATTTTTTGGGGACCTGGACATTTTTGGGGGCCCGGACAAAGGCAGATGTTGGAGTTTAGCTCCTTCCAGGAACGGCCCTCAAAAATGTAGTAAATGTTTAGATCTGCTATTGTCACTAGTTGTTAATACAGTATCTGGCTTAAAGTCCTGTTCGCAATTTGGTGTTAGGGGAGTTTCTCACCTGAACTGAGTCAGTGGGTCCCTAGACATTAAAAATCACAGAGGTGCTCGTCCGCCATAGTGCCACGAATGGCGCAAATGGCCAAATCAAATATGGCTGCCATCGGCTATGATGAAAATCCAACTTTTCTGTTTCTGGGTGTATATGCACATGTAATACCTCTATTTGGACCAATTGTGGTGTGGGGAATTCATTTCCGATATTGTTTTGACCATTTTGGGTGATTAGGACCTCAAAAAGTCATGGTCAAGGTCATTTTGCTATTCCGAAGACTGTGGGCCATAACTTGGCCATTGTTAGGAGTAAAAACAGGTGCAGTAGGTCTAAATCAACTAATGCTGACATGTATAATTCATTTCTGACATTGTTTTGACCATTAAGGATCATCTTGTCTTTGAAATATCAATGTCAATGCCATTTTTCAAAAACGATTTTGTTCATTACTTGCCCCTTTATTGTATTTTGTGTAAGTTTGTTACTATTTTATAGTAAGTTTGTTTTGTTTATAACAAAAGACATACTAGTGAGAAATACAACAAGTAAGCATCCACGTTTAACTTTAAATTGGGGTTTAAAATGGGTGTTTAAATGAGCAAATAAGACTATTTACGAATAAAAGTGACAAACAAAATCACACACAAATTAAATAACAATTTCCGTCAAAGTGCACCATATTGGGATTGTGTGCATGCAAGTTAGTATGAGGTGTTTTTACAGGATGGATTTGGCATTGTTCCATGGCAAAATATGATGCACAGAACTCCATCAGTGTCGAGTGTCTTGCTTCAGACATGGCAGGAGTGTACTAAAGTCAAAGTGCTCCTTCCATCCATCAGAGCTTGACATTGACTTTTTGAGGCAGTTGTCCTTTGGACAAGTATATTTCCCATTCACTTGTCCGGAGACAAAAGTCACTTGTCCGGATAAAAAATTCATACATTGAAATAATAACAAAAGGACGGCTAATGACCCCCCTTGCTCCCTCCACTCCATAGTATGGGCACTTGTCCCGGACAACAGGACAAGCCTTTATGTCATGCCCTGTTCGATGTTCCATTGGTTCTAGTCTTTCCTCAGGTTCCTTGGCTGTTCAAGCAGGTGGCAAGAAATGCGCTAGAAAGGTGCCTTGTTGGTCTCAGCAGTTGTACTTCTCTGCTACCAATACTGTGTCTTGTTCTGTCAAGGTCTTTGCCTCTCCAAAGTTTGTTAGACATTGTACTCGGTCAGAAGCCATAACTACATGTTTAATCCTCACCTGGCCCATGCAGTCATCTCCTGTCTCCAAGGCATATGTGCCTTGATCACTGTCTTGGCTAGTGGTGCTCCAAGATGAGACTGCTTGATGCAGTGCAAGTGAGTCTCACCAGTGCTGCCAGATCTCCTTCATCCCCAGTGCTTGGAAATATGGGGTGTAGTATAGCAGTAATGTGAAGGAGACAACAACTCTCTGGGGTCCGCTCATAGTTCCGACATCCCATTATTCTGACCATTAGGTTAGTGAAGGTTAGGGATATACTTAGTTATAATGGAGGCTGTGTCAGCCTCCTCAATCCTATTCAAGATGTCTGGGATCTCTTCTCCACTAGCGACATCATCAACAGAGACAACAGAGCTGATAATGGTAAATGGACTGCATTTACAGTATATAGCGCTCTTCTCCAAAGCGCTGTACAATGTATTTCACATTCACCCATTAACACACACATTCACACATACATTCACACCAAGAAACCATGCAAGGTGCTCATAGGGAGCAGTTAGGGGTTCAGTGTCTTGCTTAAGGACACTTCGACAAATAAGCAGGAGGAGACATAAATTTGGCTCGACCCTGGAACCTTCAGATTCCAAGGCAGCCGTTCTACCTACATCGCCACAAGCTTGAATGGACACCATATTCCGAACACACAGCTGGAGAGCTGGTTGTTCTCCTCAGACACCCAGGATTTGTAAAGTTGATGAGGGATGGGTGCGTCTATCGACTCTGTTATCTCTGATGATGATGAGTGGCTCCCTGCAAAAGGGGCTGGAGGTGAAGAGATCCCAAAGATTGAACTAGATTGAGGAGGCTGTCACCAAGCTGCTGGTACATGTGGAGTCAACTGGCCCTATTATAACTAAACCTACCCATAACCCTAACCTAATGGAGTGAATAATGGGTCGCCAGGATTATGAGTGGACCCCAGAGAGTTGTCGTAGTGATACTTCCAAGCACTGGGGATTAAGTAGATCTGGTAGCAGTATGGCACTGTGTGCAGCGGCACATGCTTCTACAGCATCAAGCAGTCTCTCATCTTGGAGCACCACTAGCCAAGACAGTGATCAGGGGACATATGCCTTGGAAACTGGAGATGACTGCATGGGCCAGGTGGGGACTAAGCATGCAGCTATGGCTTCTGACCGAATACAATATCTAAAAAACTTTGGAGAGGCAAAGACCTTGACAGAACAAGACAGCATTGGTAGCAGAGAAGTACAACTGCTGCCTGAGACCAACAAGGCACCTTTCTAGTGCATGTCTTGCCACCTTCTTGCAACAGCCAAGGAACCTGAGGAAAGATGGAACATGGAACATGGACGGATGCAAGGAACACTTCGACTCTCGAGGATATGGCTGCCTTGCTGAATACATCCTGTAAAAACACATCATACTAACTTGGATGCACACAATCCCAATATGGTGCACTTTGAGGGAAATTGTTATTTAATTTTGTGTGTGCTTTTGTTGTGTGATTTTATTTGTCACTTTTATTCGTAAATAGTGTTATTTGCTCATTTAAACACCCATTTAAAACCCCCCTTTAAAGTTAAATGTGGATGTTTACTTGTTGTATTTCCCACTAGTATGTCTTTTGTTATAAACAAAACAAACTTACTATAAAATAGTAACAAACTTACAAAAAATACTATAAAAGTGCAAGTAATTAACAAAATCGTTTTTAGAAAATGGCATTGACATTGATATTTCAAAGACAAGATGATCCTTAATGGTCAAAACAATGTCAGAAATGAATTATACATGTCAGCATTAGTTGATTTAGACCTACTGCACCTGTTTTTACTCCTAACAATGGCCAAGTTATGGCCCACGGTCTTCGGAATAGCAAAATGACCTTGACCATGACCTTTTGAGGTCCAAATCGCCCAAAATGGTCAAAACAATATCAGAAATGAATTCCCCACACCACAATTAGTCCAATAGAGGTATTACATGTGCATATACACCCAGAAACAGAAAAGTTGGATTTTCATCATAGCCGATGGCAGCCATATTTGATTTGGCCATTGCGCCATTCCTGGCACTATGGCGGACGAGCACCTCTGTGATTTTTCATGTCTAGGGACCCACTGACTCAGTTCAGGTGAGAAACTCCCCTAACACCAAATTGCGAACAGGACTTTAAGCCAGATACTGTATTATTGTCCAGTACTGGTGTGTAAGTGGACCTTGAACACATATCATCTCTGAATGGCTGAGTTTCAACAAAAGCAGATACTGCCGTGCAGATACATATCTGAATAAATACAAAAAAAAAATTAGCTACACCCAAAGCCAAAATACTAGAGCGAGCGTAAACAACAATCTGGTAAGTTAACACCCACATACATAACAAACATGGGTAAATTCTCCTTCTACAGCACTGTCACCCAAGTGTGGAATGCCCTGACACTGGCTTCCTTTAAAACAGCCCTGAACATTCACCTTTCAAGAGGCCAAAAGTGGAGTTAATTATCACTTCTCCCTTAGACAAACCCCACTTTTCCCCCTTTCTACTCGTGTACATATAGTGTTTTATACTTATGATGGTATTTAATTTTTGTTAATTTTACATGAATTGAATCATAGCCTAGGACCCCAAATTAGCCAAGTGTTTGATTGTACTGTTTTTACATTTCTGTCTAATAAAATATTCAATCAAGTCCCAGTGTAGCTTACACACGTTTAACAGATGCACGTAAAACAGCTGCACTGTCATCTAATAAACAGCTGCAATGTCATCTAATATGATACACATTAGGTGCACCTTGAGATCTTAACTTGCCATTTGGTGTGCCTTTAGCACCACAAATATGGGCTACAGTATGTCCGGTTGTATCAGTCTATCATTATCAAAATGAGAAACACAGCCCAAAGTTTTAGATTTCTGTCTAAATTTACATTTTCTATAATCTTACATCATAGCACTACTCATTTTGGGATATTCAGACCCTCTAAGGTTACCAGCAAAAGGTACAGTGAGTACACGAGTGATCGAGTACAACGTGGCCCTCTGCCAACACTATAGAGGATGATACTCCACAGCACCTCTCCAGTAATACGATGTCCTGTACCTCTAAATGAACTCACATGAATGATCTGATTGAAACATATAGGCTTCTGCATAGCTTCTTATATTTAACTAAAACTAAAAAATAATAGCATTTGTTCTAAGCTGAATATGTGCCATCCTCTTCAAAAACATGCTGGCTGGCCAGCAGTGGTGTAAAGTAACTATGTACATTAAAGTACTGTACTTAAAGGGGAAGACCACCCATTTTCAATATTGAACTATGTCATTAATATACCTTGGAGGAGTTGTGTGGAAATAAAAGAAAAGTTCCCCCTCTTCTGTGTTGCCTAGAACTGGAGGATTGATTTTGGGGTTTGTATTGTAAAGTACAATGTGTGATGTCATCAAGTTGTAATTTGCAATACAAACCCCAAAATCAATCCTCCAGTTCTAGGCAACACAGAAGAGGGGGAACTTTTTTTTTATTTCCACAAAACTCCTTTAAGGTATATTAATGACATCGTTCAATATTGAAAATGGGTGGTCTTCCCCTTTAAGTACTATTATGAGGTATTTTGACTTTACTGGAGTGTTTCCAATGTTCAGTACTTTTACTTCCCTACTACATCTCAAAGGCAAATGTTGTACTTTTACTCCACGACAATTATTTGAAAACCTTAGTTACTACTAAAGTATCTTTTAAAATCGTGTTCTAAAGTATCTGTATGTTTAGTTGTCTGTACATCTGTCTAGTATTCCATCTGAACTGATAATATAGCCCAATATGGAGATTTTGCCTGGGTTAAACAAATTGTGTGTATACTGTACGATTGCAATATATTTTATTTGATTTTTGTACATTTACATACATTATTGCAATAAAACCCAGTGGAATTAAGCAAAGAAAGTGTAAGAAGTAAAGTGCTGCACAGACATTTGCACATTTTCTTTGGAATATGTTTTCCACATTTACATAATATGCAGCTACATAGTGTAAGTCAATCAGCATCAGGATCATTGCATGCCTCTTGCTTTAATCCACTCAAGAGACGAATGAATGAATGCTTTAACTCACTGTACATGTACATTTAGCTGCAAGTCATAAACCTTTATTTTTTATTTTTTATAAAATGTTATTTTATAATACCATATATATATAATTAGGTTATTTTACAAAGTTAAAAAGCTTCAGCTCCCGTTCTCAATCCATTAGTTCTATTGCAGTTCAATTCAACAGACGTTCTTGCACTTCAATAAAACATAACCGTGTAAGGATCATTTTACAATTGGATGGCTTTGACAGTTTGAACAAAGTGATAAAGAAGATCCTTAAATATGCACACTTGTTGTAAATAAAAAGGAATACTTTAATAAAAAGCTTTAGGATTAGTCTAATCTGTGTGACTGACAGGAGTTATTATCAGAGGAGCAGAATTTGTGCCATGATTGTTATCCTCTGGACTGAAGTATGGATAGAGTTTCTCAGTGAAGGTGCAGTCAGTGAAAGAGTAGAGATGAACTCTGGCCTCCACATCATAAAAGGAGACCAGACCCTCATCATAATCTACAAACACTCCCACTTTTTGGACCTCCTCTTGTACAGGGAGGCGGATACGAGGGTCAGCAAGGGCCTCGTACTCATTTCCATTGTTCAACCATATAGCCCAGTAACCGTTGTTGGGGTCCAGTGTGACCTGTCGCTTTCTGTTGATGGACTGTCTAACCACTCCTATGGTCCACCCAGTCTTCCCTTTAACCTGAACCTCATAGTAAATTCTTCCTGAGGAGAAGCTTTGTTTGCCTAAGACATCAAGCCATTTAGATAATCTCTCTGCATTGTCTGGGACATTGTTCTCTTTGTCTCCATGAGTCACTTGCTTTCCATTTTCAGACAGGATGAGATTGCGGTGTGCTGTATCAGGGTCCAGAGTTACATCCACAGCATATTGCTGGACCCTCCTCAGCTCAGCATTACGCAGCTCCTTCTCCATCTCTTTATTAATTGTCTTTTCCAGCTGAGCCATAGCCGTCCTCACACTCCCCACATGTGAAGACTGATGGACATGGATCTTTGTCCAATCCTTGGTGGGTGGATGGGCATGGATAGATGTGAAGTTTTGGAGGAGGTGGAGGTGGTCTTCAGTGTGTGAGAGCTGCTTCAGCTCAGAGCTTCTCTTCTTTAACTCAGTTATTTCCTGTTCCAGCTCTTTAATGAAGCCCTCAGCCTGTTTCTCTGTTGTTTTCTGCTTCTCTTCAATCACACCAATGAGCTCAGCCTGACTTCTCTCAATACAGCTGATCAGAGCAGTGAATACCTGCACAATGTCTGCCATCTCTCTTTCTGCATCTTTCTTGCTGAGCTCTGCTGAGTGTTTGACCTCCTGAATCTTCACTTGTCTCTCCTGGATCATCTGCTGAACCTCAGCCTCTGTCTTCCCCAGTTCAGCCTTCTCCTCTTCATATTCCTCTTTCACAGATACGATTTGATGTAACTTGTGGCCTGACTCAGTGCAGAACTGACAAACACATGTGTGGTCAGTCTTGCAGAACAGCTCCAGAGGTCTGCCGTGCTTCTTACACATGATGTCTTCCAGGTTCTTTACGGGGTTCATTAATTTATGTGGTTTTAACGCTGTGAATCTCTGATGAAGCTCCAGGTGAGTCTCACAGTAGGAGGACAGACACACCAGGCAGGACTTCAGGGCCTTGAGCTTGGTCTCAGTACAGACGTCACAGGACACTTCATGTGATGTAGCAGCTTCTAGGTTTGTGCTGGAAGTTATTTTCGGTGGCTTTGACTTCCTGAAATGATCAGCCATCTCAGAAACTAAAGTATTGACAAAGACTTGTGGTCTCTTGTCAAAGACTTTTTTACACAGTGGACACTGACACACATCACAGGTGTCCCAGTAATGTGTGATACAGGTGTTGCAGTAGTTGTGTCCACATGGAGTGGTGACTGGAGCGGTGAACACATCCAGACAGATAGAACACAGGAACTGTTCTTCAGACAGGAGACTGCTGGCAGACGCCATTTCTACACACTGAGAACAAAAGTAAAAGTCATGTCAATTATAATAGCATACAAGTAAAGTCAAAGTGCTCCACATAAAAACAACAAAACATGCTGATATGTAAACTGTCAGGCTCAGCACTCGATCCTATCCAACCAGCCACACAGACATGGAAGTTGGAACATATACCTGTAGGCCTAAACCCCGCTGATCACAACAGCCTTTCTCTCTCCCTATCGCTCGCTTGCACGCAGTAGGCTCGGCTAGTAGGCCTACTTTTCCCCACAAACTAATTGTATTGAGATTGAGAAACATGATGCAGACAGACTTCACTTCACAAAAATACTTCCTTGAGACAAATACGTAGAAATAACCAAGGCAAATGGTTTGTTATGTGTTGTGCTCACCTGTCTTGAATGTCTTTTCTGTTTATTGAAGATCCTGTACTGGTAGTTGTAGCCTAGTGATCGTGTGCTGACTCACTGACTGTGCTGCTCAGTCTATTGCGCTGCTGTATTTTCTTAACTTTCGGTTTTGATACACACTGTAGCTACAAGTTAACCCTTCGCTGCCATCTATTGTGCTGCGATGGAATTGTTGAAAAGGGCAGAGTAAAACCTTTAATACATATGTGCTGTAGTTAAATTAAATTAGGTCTACTCTATTTATTTTATTCTTCTTGCTGCTCATACTCACAAACTAGTTTTAATCCTCCTGCAGTGTTCCGTTCAAATGTGTCCGATTTCCAACTTTTCTGAATCCTAACTTTTGGGAGCCTTGAGTTGAGAAACCTTATGATTTTCAAAGATCAAACCCTGGATATCCATACATGGTGACGACTGGATGATCACTTAGATCTCCTTATATGGAGCTGACCTCTACATCTGATTCGCAGATGATGCCCGGCACCACACAAATATAATTCCTAAGTTGTATGCCCATCAATATTAAGCCTGTATCTCAACACGAATCACACTTGCAAATTAATTACGTCAATTTTCCCTTTTATGTCCATATATGGAGATCCATGTCCTCTATGATTCCCAGATGCAGTCATTGTCCCAGACAATCATTTTGTAGATTTGCATTTTAGGCAAAGCTTACCAAGTATAGTTCCAAGCAGATGGAATAGTATAGAATAATTTATGTTTTGCCAAATGCCTGTAAGGTTACCTGACTTTCGCCAGATGGTGGCAGCATTGCGTGGCAGAGCGTTACGCACTGCTGCAACTATCTGGCGAAAGTCAGGTTACCTGTAAAGTGTTGTGAGCTTGTAATTTTTTTTGTGTGACACCTTTGTACAATGAAGTAGGGTCTATATTTATGTCCAAGCCAAGTCTCCACTTGGACATGCTTGCTGGATTAGTCCAGTCAGATCGCAGCTCTCAGCGGATTCACCCACCCTTGGTTGGTCCTGCATAAACTAAATTAAACATTTACTGGTAGGCCTAAGTCCTTTTGCGGAGTTTATCTTGAACATTTGGCACCCACCTAAAATTGCCTGCTGGCCCTTTTGACTGCAGTGAGCGCCCAGCCTGTCCGTTTGTAAAATCTGCTAATTTCTAAGTAAATTAGGCCTTTGCCCTGCTAGAAAAACCAGCACAGACCAGCACAATTTTCATGCTGGTCTGTGCTGGTCTATGCTGGTTTATGCTGGTTCATGCTGGTCTGTGCTGGTGCTGGTGCTGGTCTATGCTGGTCTGTGCTGGTCCCATGCTGGTCCACCAGCACAGACCAGCACCAGCACAGACCAGCATGAACCAGCATAAACCAGCATAGACCAGCACAGACCAGCATGAACCAGCATAAACCAGCACAGACCAGCACCAGCACAAACCAGCACATGTTGTGTTTTACTGCTGGTCTGTGCTGGTGCTGGTGCTGGTCCAGCACAGACCAGCATGAACCAGCATAGACCAGCACAGACCAGCACCAGCACAAACCAGCGCATGTTGTGTTTTACTGCTGGTCTGTGCTGGTGCTGGTCCAGCACAGACCAGCATGAACCAGCATAGACCAGCACAGACCAGCACAAACCAGCGCATGTTGTGTTTTACTGCTGGTCTGTGCTGGTGCTGGTGCTGGTCCAGCACAGACCAGCATGAACCAGCATAAACCAGCACAGACCAGCACCAGCACAAACCAGCACATGTTGTGTTTTACTGCTGGTCTGTGCTGGTGCTGGTCTGTGCTGGTCTGTGCTGGTCTGTGCTGGTCTAAGCTGGTCATATACAAATAGGGACAAACACCCATTTTAACTAACAGGTTCCAGTGGCGCCGAGGATAAGTGCAGGACTGAAGTGCCGGAGGTAGTAAGTTCAAATCCCACTCACACCCACAATGTCAAAAATAATGTCACAATCTAATATGGAATACAGAACAGGATTCAAGCACCAGAGCAAAGAGCAAATTAAACCAGCAAAGACCTGGTCCACTTCTCAGGGGGGTCCCCCGGGGGTCCCTGACCACACCAGCACGCACCAGCACAGACCAGCACCAGCACAGACCAGCAGCGCTGGTCTGTGCTGGTGCTGGTCTGTGCTGGTTCATGCTGGTTTAGATGGTGGGACCAGCACAAACCAGCACCAGCACCAGCACCAGCACAGACCAGCTAGAAAACACAACATGCGCTGGTTTGTGCTGGTGCTGGTGCTGGTCTTACTGCTGGTCTTGTGCTGGTTTTTCTAGCAGGGTGGTTGTCCAATCTGGGATTAGAATTTAGCTCGATGTCTCCATCCTGTGGACAAATGTGGAACACGCAGTGAAGAGTGCAAATGATTGCTTTTGTAACAAGTGACACAGGTAGGAATACGAGACCGAGAAGATAAATACAAAACAATGTTTATTACCAAAACACTATAAAAAAACACAGAGGATAACTCCAGAAACATGACACTTACTGCTCAGATAGAGTATCCTGAAAAGGCAGTTCCATTCATTTCTGCAGCTTCAGTCCAACCTTCTTCCACAGATTGAATGCTAAACATATTGCATCAGATTACTGCCTGGGTGGTTTCCATATGCTTTCAAACAAGTAACTTTGTAGATAAGGCAGTTTTGAACTAAATTGCTTTGGTAACAATGTTAGGCATTCGTTTCAATGTTGCAGAGCCCTTAAAAAATATATGTATACAGTTAAGATATCTTCACTTCTATCACATTCTGAGCACACCTTCATGCAACATATTGCAAAATATAAAAATATAACCATACCAAATCCACAATATTGGCATACAGACATAGTTGTCATAACCAAAAATGTGTGTAACATTTAAAATAACCTTTGGTTATTGACTGTATTTAAAATGAAAATATTTTCAAAATGCACTAAAACTATAAAATATTATTAACTAACAACTCATTAAAAAAAAGCTGAGACATGCAGCATTAAAACTCAAATTTTTGGGGGCCGTGCCCCCTTATTGTGACCTGAGTTGAGTGGACATGTGTTCAGTTGCGCAGTGGTTCTCAAAGGGCCCTTTTCCACTGGGGTTGAACCGGTCGCATTCTTTTTTTTCCCCCACCTAATTGTGAACCAGTTCAGAGTGTTTCCACTGCAAATGAATTGGTTCAGAATCAGAACCCTATAAGTTGGTTCGGAACTGGGACCAAAATACCAGGTTTTTCTGGGAACCAAAGTGTCAATATTCTACAGGTTGGAAGATGCAGACGTATCCTTGATTACAATGGTTCTGCTTGAACCTGGTGGAAACACGGTTTGTTAGAAACACCAAAAACGGAACCGGTTCTTCTGGTGGAAAAGGGCCCAAAGTGGGGTCCGGGGAACCCCCAGGGGTCCTTGAGGGAGTTCCAGGGTGCCACAGCTAAATGGCTGGTAGTTAGGAGGTACCAAATGGACCTTTACAAGTCTGTACCAGAGACTCTGGAACCAAATGGACCCATAACTATCAGAGTTATGGGTCCACTATCAGAGGGGGTCTGTGGCCTAATACACAGTAAACTGGGGTGTCCTTGAAGTGAAAACATTTGAGAACCCCTGCAATAGAGACACAGTCAACCTACATAACACAACGGACGACACTTCTGATTATCACATCATAGGCACTTGGGTGATTTAACAGAACTGAGCTCCTAACTCGACCCTGTTATTTAAATTGCATATTAAACTGTACAAAAAAAAAAACACTCCAAATAGGATATTTTTACTCCAAACGTTGCCAGTGGTTTGCAACTCCATGACAGTAGGGGGCGCTCTACTCAGCAGGTGGAGGCTCGGTCTTGTTCTTCTTGTTGAGTACTTGGCGGAGGCTCTCTGGCATCAGGTAGGGCCTTTCAGCAGAGCCGTCGTTCCTCTCAAGATCCTCCACTGCAAAAAGCAGATAGATCGAGTTTAAAAGGGGATTTAAACTTAAAACAGTCCTGGGGTCATTTAGGCCTAGAATTATTGAATGCTTTAACCAGGGTGAAAAATAGCAGATATACAAGCTTGCAGCGTGTTGTAGATCTGCTATTTTTGAAAAAGTCGTGAAAATGTGTGCAAGTCTTTGAATTGAACGTTTGTAACTAAAATTTTGCTTCTGGGTGGTCCCTGGAACTAAATATTTTGAGATGGGGGTCCGTGGCCAAATACATATCATTTTGGGGGTCCTTCACATGAAAAGTTTTGTGAACCTCTGACTTAGCTCTAGCTCCAGTTAAGTGAAAAGGACCTTTTCTTTGACGATGGCTGGCCAGATTGCTGACATTGAAACATCAGAAGGATTCAAAAGGCACTTATAGAATCGGGTCAAAATTCTAATTTTCACGATTTAAAAAATAAATTGTAGATCTACAAGCTCACAGCGCAGCACTCGGTGCCGCGCTTGGAGCTTGTATATCTGCTATCTTTCAATAGTTAAAGCATAAAATAATGATACACAATAATGTGTTTACCCGTTCTAAATGGGTTAACCAAACAGTTATTCATTACATTTAGCTAGATATTTGATATAGACTTTTATCAGACATGCCCCCTTCCTATACAAACCTATTGTAACTTCAAACTCCACTATAACCATATTAGATTCATTGAAAACACACATCCCTGATTCTGGTGGACTGTTGTCTAATTGAAACCTGTTTGACATGTTTTACTTTGTGGTAAACGTGAGGTGAGCCCCAGGTAGGACCTGCGGTAAGCTCCTCACCATGGCAAAAATGAGTGAGAAGTACTTCTGCAAGCGGTGTCTGGAGGTTGCAACACATCGCTTAGAACTTCTAGAGCTGAATTATTAGTCAAACATTAGTAACTAGGTCATATAACGTTGCAACGTTTTGAAACTGACATTATCGTTTGTGTTGGGTGGAAACCAAGATTGTTACTTTAAATTCAGCAACAGTAGCAGATCGGCAAGCTCATCTAGCTTTTGATAATTGTCTGTAGTATGATCAAGTAGGCCATTCATTTAAACAAAACACAAAAGTTCAAATATGGAGATAAGGTTTCTGCCTGACAGCAATGACATGATATTGTCAAACCTAGCAAGCTTTCACCCAAAGTTCAGCTAAAGTTACCTTTGTTGTTTGTTTCCGCACATTTAGATCACAGAAAGAAATAACATTAAAATGTAAAAGGTAGTTAAGAGTATCAGAGACACTGGGAACTTTAATCAATACTAATTGACATATCACTGCCTGCATGCTAATAAGATTTTTAAGGGCAGTTGAAAAAAGTTCAGCTTCATGCAGCAGAGACTTGCTGACTATCCAAACAGTCTGCAGTGTCAGGCACACACATGTCATGGCATAGAGTGATTCCCAAACTGTCCAGGTCGAGACCCAAAAAGAGAGATTAGATGATTGTCCGGGACCCAAACTAGTGAAAATAGCAAATCTACAAGCGTCGCTTCGCACCGTGATGCGAGCTTATATATCGGCTATTTTCACTACTTCTTATTATTTTGTCTTTATGGAGTTGCTTAGATTTGTTTTGTTGTTATGGAGTTGCTTAGATTTGTTTGTTTGTTTTAAAATGTATACATTGTTATTTTTAAATTAAATGTAGGAAAAAATTATTCGATTTTTACTCGAGTCGCGAGTCGTGACCCATAAAAATAGGTCGACCCATTGTTTGGGAAACAGTGGCATAGAGGTAACAAAAGGCATTACAGTACGTTGCTATAGTGATAAAGCCCCACGTCTTAACATTGCTTTTAGTCTCAAAAGAGGACACCATTTACTAGATGAAAATTACGTACAAATGAGTCAAGGTAGTGAATAGTAAACAAAAATAGTGCATTGACAGTATAGTGCGTAGTTAAAAAAAACTATAATAAAAAAAAAAGGTACGCAAGCAGTAAAACAGGGATTTAAGATCTACTCATCAAGCATAAAAATATACCTTTAAAGGGGTTTAGGTCAAAGTGCAAACATTGCACACAACATAATGCTGTAAATTAGGCACATAAGTGACTTCAAGTTTGACCAGTGGCAGTGGTAGGAAAACTAATAAAAAGAAAATGCTTTCAATGTTAGCTTAGCTCCTCCCTTAAAGCTGCAATCCGTAAGATGTTTAATTTCTGAGATCTGAACTCTGGGCTAAGACAGGACACCTGCGTGGGCAGGATTGCGATTTGAGCATACAAGAGTAGTGAAAATAACAGCTCTACAAGCTCAAAACATGTCATGTTGTGACCTTGAAGAGTCATTTTCATCAGATCGTTATTGGCACTATTGTTAAATCTTTTTAAAATAATAAAAAGTAACGGTCCATTATAGATTGGTATTAAAATGTATTCACAGACAAAGTTATGGATTGCAGCTTTAACTTATGATAATCACAACTCTGCTCTTATCTGAGGTACAAATATAACTCTTATCCAGCTAAAGTCATTAGCAGCAAGCGATCCCCATAGGATACCAATATAAAAGCCATCATTAGTCACTTGCCAAAGGGAAACAGCAACTTTGATATCATTGACCAGGACACGGCTTCTTCCTTTTGAGTTTAACTGTGTCTGTGACAAATCTGCCCTGAACAAAAGATAGGCTATATCTTAAGTTCAGGCTGGCAGCCCAAAAATCCTGATTGTAGCCTAAACCAGATTGGAACCAACTTGTCTTACCAGAAAACGAAAGAAGAGAACACACACACACACACACACACATTTGAAACACATTCCTAGGTAGTTTGAACTAAAGTCCGATTCAAATCCGATTCTTCAGTGTCTGTAGATTGAGGTTCCACAGATTTTAAAAACAGCTGTTCAAATGGGGGCGGTGGGTCTGTGGCATAGCCTAATGCAAAAACTGTAAAAAAGAAAAATTCAATAAAGCTCGAAACGACCTGCTACTTTTGATGCTTATGTGTGGCGCTGTAGTATGATCAAGTAGGGCATTAATTTAGGGAAGTAAAAAATAAGAGTTTTCTGCCTGACAGCAACTATATCAAACTGGGTTGTCCTTGAAGTGAAAATGGGATTTGAGGTTGGACTGGCTAAACAGAGTCGTCCTGCTGCGTCAGCGCTGGGGCTGCTCGCGCAGCTGGACGCGCTCGTCCTCCTCTGGCCCGGGTTGAGGCGAAGCAGAAGACAACTGCTCCTCTGTCTTCACCTCGCCTTTGTCCTCCCATAGGATCTCATGCAGGGTCGAAGACATGTAATACGGCCTCTCGGCTGAGCCGTCATTGCGCTCCAGGTCCTCGCCTTTTTTTTAATGGGTAAATAGTGTTTGTGTGTGTGTGGTTAAGGGGATGAAACGATGAAAGGTTTGGTGGTCAGAGAAACAGTAAGAAGATTGAGGGATAAGGAAAGAAGAGAAGAGAAAGGAAGAGAAAGTCAGAACCACAAAGCCAAAAGGCACCCACATGCATTACACACCCAGTACAGGCAATTAAAAAGGTTAGAAAGGGTAAGGTGAGTGATTTTAGAAGTTTGTATCAGTGGTTTTCAAAGTGGGGTCCAAGGAGGGACCCCCAGGAGTCATTGTTCAGCTGGCTTTAGGGCCAGCAGGCCTGCATGGGCACCAAGCTCTAGGGGGAACCACACGCCTGGCCAAATGTGAACAAAGACTTTAGCAATAAAATATTGTCCTGGTGCTACTAAAGTAGCATTACATGGCACAGAAGGGGGTCCACAGAGATGATTGGTAGTTGGGAACCAAATTACTTGGACCCATTCAGGCTCTTTTAACTGCAACAATAGGGTGCTATTTGCTAGCATATACTAAAAAACAATTAGTCCAACAATTGGTGATCAATGAAAGAAACCTAAAAAAAAGGCTTGGCAGGAGAGCTGAGAGTAAATGGAGAAGTTACAAAGTAGTACATGAAGTCAGGAAATGGTGCAGCACAGAGTGCCGGGGTGGTGTGGAGGAGTCGTGTGCAGAGCAGACAGGTCAGTGAATAGTGTGTAAGAGTTTAGGATTTGTTTTATTTCCGATCACTCCATCCTCAGTTACTCACAGCTTCCCCATGTAGCCTATAGCCTTTTGGAGTTACTTTGATATCATTGCTGTCGGACTGAAACCTCTTATCTCCATATTCAAACCTTTTGTGTTTCTTCGTAAGTCAATGCCCTACCATGATATCATGATACAGCATCAGTTGTACTGTACTGACTGAATCTACTATTTCTGTCTATTTTTTTATCTGAATCCTGAGAAGAAACAGTTTTGGACACATGAGGTTTCCACCCGACAGAGACGATACCCTGTTGGACTAAATCAATGTTCTTAGCAACATGCTAGGACTTTCAAGCCTGAATGTTATAAAAGGAATACATAATGTGTCTAAAATCACTGAACTTAACCTGAAGATAAATCACAGAATGTGTTAAATGTGTGCGTTCAGCAACACCATGCAGTTTAAAATTAGCAGCAGCCCAACACCAAATCAATTTAAAAGTGTTGAAAAGGTGTGGAAGTGCATTTGATACAGTCCATCACAGAGCATTGAATTTCCTTACGCAGTTGAATGGTCAGTCCTCACAAAACGACCATTCCTTTCACCCTGTTAACTCTAGATATTCACAATGTTCCATTTGTGTGTTTGTGGACAAATAGTTGGCACTTGCACTACCAATGAGAATACAATAACCAGGTGTTACTGTATATACGTATACCGGTAAGTAAGTACTTACAGAAGCAGAGGAAGAGCGTGTCCACACACATGGCGTAAACGCTGAAAAAGCCGTGGGCAATGAGGTAGGAGCCGACCACCACCGTCTACAATAGAGGACAAAGAGAACATACACACATTCAGGCCAAATGTACATTTTGTTGCACAACTATGATAAATGAGAGGCCGTGTACCACTTATTTTTGTCAAGTGAAACTGAAATTTAAATGAGCCCTTAGCTTGGAGCAAAGACATGCGAATGGTTGAAATAAAATGTGACGGCCCCTTGGCTTTAGATCTTTGGCCTGCTGGGTTATTTGGGTTGGTTTGTTTGGTTGCTTTGAGTTGTTTTGAGTTGCCTGGTTGCTTTGGAGCTTTCTCACACATTCATACATTTCATACATCACTGACTTACTGATTACAAAATTCAAAAAAGTGTATTTCTCTTACAATACTTACTTTTCTTATTTATTATTCTAAATCAATCTAATTATAATTGAAACAGTCATGTGTGGTCTCCACTTTGTCCACCTTTGAGACGCAGTCTGACAAGTCGTGACACCGTTCATTATTAATTAATGGAAATATCACATCCAAAACAACCAGGAAAAAACGAGTTTCTTTCCGTTAAGACGGACACATTCATCATGTCTTGCTAAAGCCTGTTCCGAGCTGCCTGAATATCAAAGTGAAATCTAGAGCATCCGTCACACCTACCAGGATGGGGACCCAGTAATAGTGGAGATTTGGGGCTGTGTCCTCAAAGGCCTTCACTCTCCCCGAGAAGAAGAAGAAAGCAAAGATCCCTGGGGCAGCAAAATGGAAGACATGTCACAAACGGGATAGAAGGTTATCCGTCTAAACAAAATGTACAGTTGAACGATGGGTGGATGAATGTGATGGACCGGTCAACTGCTGACTTACCCACAAGCCCTACGATGAGGAGCTTGCCCAAAAACAAGAGGAAATCTGTCACTTTGTCCAGAACAGCTACCCTGTAAAACCAAAAAGTCAGAATTAATTAACAGTGGGTAAATATACATTAAATGACTGGCCTCTCTGGTAGTGAGAGGAAATTTAAATCATGTCACATTTCCAGTGGAGTGGAGGTGACATGAACGGACCAAGAAACACAAACGCCAAATATATTTACTGAAGGGAAGAAAGTAGGCACATAAAAGTGTCTACTTGAAAGTAGCTTACAATTATGTAAATATCGCAAAATGTGGGCTCCCAGCAATTGCTGTATAAACTGCTAGCACCGTAGGAAAGATGCGAAATGACAACGGCATCAGCATTTCATGGCAGCAAACAGTTAATGTGCAGTTTTACAGTTACAATATGGTACCACCTGGATTCAAACCCACCACTCAAACCTAAGGGGAATTCTCCCTTGGCCAAGGGAGATTTTAGGTTTCTGGTCTTCAGGCACTCGTCTACTCGGTCTACTTTGCTACATTCAACCCCCTTAAATATACATCCCAAAAGGAATTGCCACCTGGATTCAAACGCACATCTCTCCTGCATAGGAAACCTTAGCTAGTTCTTGCCCGGATCTCTTGACTTCAGTATAGCTAAAATAACGATGTATTAATTACAAGATATCCTGGATTTGACGTATTATTAATTAAAGGGACACTAATGCAAACACGAACTCACACAGACTCACCTGATCATGTTCCTCATGAGAAGGAAAAAGGCATCTCTGGCAGAAGCGCAAAAGTGTTTACCATATATGGCCACCTAGGGACAAAAGACACTTGTTACATTCATAACAAATGCATCTTCAAATTCGGAGTATTGTAATGATGCAAGTGGCCAGCACACGCACCATAATGTAGGCATTTCTGTTGAGGAACTTGATACATTTCTCCAGACACCAGAAGCAGCACTTTAGACAGCAGATGCAGAACTTGGCAAACTTATTCTGGGCTCCTGTGAGGGATCACACAACAAGAACAAAGATTTAACAATTTACAGAAAAAAAAAGAAAACACACAAGAAAAACATTCAGTAATTTATTTAGTAGCATCGACTTTTGCATTTGACTCGCTACACTACATGAAGATATGCCATCTCTCCCAACCTATTCTGGGCCGTAGGGACCATGTACATTACATGGGTACAAGAGATAAGGTGGTGACCCCAGATGGCAACAGTTAGGAGTTTGACATTCTGGCAGGGGGGTTTGCAAGGGGACACCCTCAACCTCATCAATATAGTTCTGGAGTCTGGACTATACACTTAAGACAGGCAGGCATCAGTGGATGGAAGCAGGTACTCTGCCTCACTATACCTAGGAGGTCCAGAATCAGATGACTCTTTCCTATGTGGATGACATCTGCCTACTATCTGACCATGTGGAGCAGGTACAGCTGCACGTGACCAGAGTGGAGATGTGTACCAAGGTAAATGCTAAGAAAACCAAGGTTATCACCCGCAGGTCATCGGTTTCTCTGTAACACCACCATGCTAGAGGACGGTTCTGCAGATCTTTCAGTCCGAGTGTATCAAAGGGTGCGTTCGGAAATGTGCACCGGGTCTGGTTAGGGTTAGTTTTAGGAATAGTTTTACTGAGGTTAGGGTTAGGGTTGGGTTTAGGCATAGTTTTACTGAGGTTAGGGTTAGGATTAGGGTTGGGTTTAGGCACTCACTACACTGAGCACACACCCGGTGCGCATTTCCGAACGCACCCTTTGATATGCTCGGACTGAAAGACCTGCAGAAAACACTCTCTACTATTTGGATCTGGCTAATGACTTCAAATAACTGGGCTCATGGGTCGACTCGACAGAGCAAGACCTTAAAAGTGAGGAAGGGGTACGCATGGAGGGCTCTGAAAACTAAAACTCCCAAACTCCCCAGACACATCCAGCTCAGCCTCTTCTCTGGTCTGTATGCTGGACACTGAAGCCTGCCCTGCAGAAGTCCCTGGATGGATGCTACTTACAGTAAACTAACATCAACTACAACGAATAAGCTAGACAGACGCATGGAGGATTGAGATTACTGGAAACACAGCTAGAGGACAACTGAAATTCATGGGTGCAGCCTTTGGATGACTAGGATGCCTCCCACCCCAACAATAGACAGGATACCTCCCACCCCAACAATACTAGGATGCCTCCCACTCCAACAATAGATAGATATAGACAATACTAGGATGCCTCCCACTCCAACAATAGATAGATATAGACAATAGACTGTTCCACCCCTCCCGTTCAGAGACGAAAACGGCTTTTTTCCTATTATTAATTTGTTGAACTCTTACACCCCCCCTATGCATTATGTTGCTCCTTTTTTATTGAATTGATTTGATTCGTTGGACACTTGTGTTCAATGACAAAATAAAATCGTCCATCCATCAAGACGATAAAGAGTGATGTATACTTAGTTGTGTGCGGTGTCACACAACCAAGGAAAATCAATGGTAACACACCTTTGAGTTTGTGGTCCAGGTACTCCAATAAAACCCTGATGATCTGAACGATGGACAGAATGAGAGAGCCGAACGCCAGAGACCCTGTGTGGTACCTGACACAAACACACACACATTACATTACTGTAAGACGAACACGTTTGAGGAAATATGTAAGTGCTAAAAACAAAACTATACAATTGCATACTATAGACTAGAGAAATGCATAGACAAACACGGATCCTTGATCAAGACACTATACCCAAACCCATGTTAAGTGGCAGCGAATGAGAGTTAGCTAAATTACTGGTCAAACTCTAAGTTAAATGTAAACACACACCAGTGTTGATTCGTAGACTAAAACTAGACGAAAAATGTTGGTCGAGTACCTTTTTTCACAGACGAAAACGAAATAAAACACACACACACACACACACACACACACACACCTGAGAGATCTCCCCAGGGAAGCGAAGACGGGAAAGGCAGGCATGTCGTCTGGCTTCACGAAGGCCCAGTAGTAGGAGGCGAAGGCCCCCGCCAGGGTCATCTGCCCCAGGGCCGTGACGAAGTTGGCGCACCAGAAGAAGAGGAAGACGTTGTAGAACTGCAGGCCGATCAGGTACTTGTGGTAAACCGTCTCACCGCCGTAGAAGGCAAACAGGCATTCACTGTCGGGGCATTCTTTCTTCATCTCAGATGTGGTGAAGTTCTGAATGCAGCACATAAAGTGTCAATGATTGAATGCTTGAATTATGGACAAAACTATGAACAAACGTGACATCGGAAAAATAAAGACATTTGGGGATGAAGATTTATGTAAACTACTGTAGGTTAATATTGACATTGACATGTGGACAAGGCTTATAGTTGGTATCAGCCGAGCAAAGAGGCCATCTGGCCCCTGCCTGTATAATGCGCTGCATCCCTGGGAGATGGATTGCTTAGGTGAAATGCCACGCCTACCATCAGCTCCCAGTACTTACTACATGATACCCAAGCCGTGTGTCAGAGTAGCTCAGTCGTTAGACTGCTAGCCTTTGAATCGTTAAGGTTCTGGGTTCGATCCTAGACGATCCTCAACCACCAACCCAGCCCCACCACATCAATTCATGTCCCTGGTCTAGCACATTTGTGAAGGGAATAGACACCCTTGTTGCTCAGCTGATACCAACAATAAGATGCCTTTTTTACACTGAGGACAATCATGTATTGTACTTTACAACGGAGAGGATAAAACATAAGGTAACTTACAGCTGGCTCACACGTTTTCCTGCCGTGCTCACATGCCGTTTCATTAAACACCTTATAGATGGGCTCGTTGGAGGTGGACAGGAAGCTAATCAATCCGTCAAGGACAACGACTAGCATGACTTTAAACGACTCAACATTTCCCCCACTGAGTGGCGTGTACAATATTAGGCATGACTCCCACTAAATAGACCACCTCGGGTAAAAACTAGAATCAGCAAATGATTCACCCATCAAATTCACTTAAGATGACACCTGTTAATCTTGAGAAAAGCAAAGCTGAGAGAGTGAGAGACAGTGTAGGAGAGACAGACTGTAGGTAGGCTGAGAGAGAGTTGAGAGGGAAACAATGTAGGTGTGACAGATGCAGGAAAGCTGAGAGGGGTACATATACGGTTCCAGAAACAAGGGGCTTAATCATAACACCATATCTGTGCAAGGTCCCAATACAGTCGACAGTCATTCACTGTAAGAAGGATACACAGCAGTGACTGCCCAGTAGGCAATGACCATGGCCAGGAGTGCAAAGGTGAACAGCGGGTAAAACAGGGAAGACATCACGTGTCCAATAGCTCTGCAAAAAGAAAAACAACAACAGTTGAGTTTTGGTGGGCTCAGTAAGGGCACGGTCAACACAGCACTTTTATTCGACATATGATTCTGCCGATGCATTTCAATGGGAATGGTGTGGTTTGATGTTCTTGCGTAGTAGTTTGTAGCCGCACTCATATGGACATGAACATACAGGCCGTACTCATACGGACATACACACTCGGTCAAATGTTGGAGCGGCAGGCCCCGCTCACAAAACAATGCTGAATACAAATGAGTGACTTTCTGCTTTTTTTGGTTTTATAGAATAAACTTTGCTTTATTTTAATCTCCTCGAGTGCTCGGATCTCAGCTTCTTTTTTCTAGACTGATTTTCTGCATTCAAATCAAACCCAAATATAATCCATCATCATTACATTGTTCCATTTTAGAGACATCATCTCTGCATGGGCCCTTAACCCTGCAAGGCCCGAATTAATTTCTACTGGCCAAATAAAAATAAAAAAATCAGATGGTGTTGTAGGAGTCCTAATCACAGGAAAATGTAATGTTAAAAAATTAATAATGTTTTGTAAGGTTTTATAGCCATACATCATAAATCATGCTCTAATTTGCATTTTGGGGATATTTTTCACAATAATAACACATATACATGTTCTAGACATTCTAATGATCACGAAAAAAAACATTACAGGCATTTTACTTATGTTTTAGTGAGGAATAGCTTCAGTTAAAAATTGAGATGTTGTTCGTCCGGACGCAGGAATTTCAACTTCTCTGGGAGGTGTGAATATCACTCGCTCTGGGGGGTATTTATATGCAAATATCGTGGCCAATGGCATTGTAATACTAAACAATAGGATTTAATGGTGATGTTAATGTTAAAAAATAACAGGAAAACTAATTATTAATTAACATTAATTAAAATAAAATAAAAATGATTTAAAAAACGTTGCCAAAAAGCAACGCTGGGCCTTGCAGGGTTAACTCGACATTTCAATCCATTATGATGACTTAATTCACAATCTGTCCTCATTTGACATTCTTTTCCTCCATCGATAGTCCGCAGCCCCTCCCAGCTCTGTGCGCTGTAATTCTAAAAGAAAGAACAGTCTGATAGCAAATCTTACCTGCTGGCCTCTTTGATGAGAGCGATGGCAATGAGGATCCTCTTCCTGAGGAAGATGAGCAACAGGATGATTATGACCTCAACGATGGCTAGGATGATCACTGAGAGAGAGGGAGACAGAGACAGACATAAAGCATTCAATTCGCTGGGGCAGCGCTTGTTCACAGTCATTTATTCAATTATAAATGTTGCTCAAATGCATTTGTAAACACATGTATGAGTACCTGATGGTCAGTGGTGTAAAGTAACTGTACTGTACTTTACTTTACTTGAACATTTCCAATACTTTTACTTCTACTCCACTACATCTCGGATCCAAATATTGTACCTTTACTCCGTCAATATTATATAAGTTTTAGTTAGTTACATTGAAGATTTTGATAATTATTACAAAACTTACATTAACAACTTCAGACCTATATACATTTCGGCCATTTGAAAATGGCCGATCTACCGCGACACATTGTGAGCTTGTAGATCGACTATTTTCAAAATATTTGCACACATCTGAAAACTTAAAATGACACAGAACGAGTACTTTTACTTTTTGTAATTTAAGTACATTGATACCAATACCTTTGTACTTTTACCTGAGTACATTTTGAATTCTGGACTTTTAGTATTTCTACATTGCAGTATTGATACTTGTACATAAGCACAACATGAGAGTACTTTTCCCACCACTGCTGGTGCTAATCCATACAGATCAGCCATGTGAGCATGTACTCACATCCACAGTATATGAGTGGATGAGTGGGTGGGAGGGGGTGTCTGTACTCACCGAAGGCCAGCCAGGTCTGTCTGATCTGCAGGTAGACGGCAAAGTCTGTCTGAAAGCCCAGGTCCTGCAGTGTGACATCTGCTCCAGGCTCTCCCTTCAGGGAGTAATACTCCATGGAACAGTGGAAGATACCTGTGACACATAGTACATACCATCACCACCAGGGGGAGACACATACCCATTACTACCACTGACCCAAAACAAAAAAACAATTTCCCTGGAAGAGGTATGGGTATGCAGGGTATGCAAAGCATCTGTTGTATTCTAATTGATTGATTACTGATGTCAAACTTCTGACACTTTCAATGACTTACATTGAATTTCAGCTTTCATATAAACAACATATCTAGCATCCTTTAAAATTCCCCTGAAAAACCACCTCTCGGTCAGGACTTGAATTTTTTTGCGCCCTCCCTTAAGCCTATATATGTCTTCTAGGTCAGGGGTTCCCAAACTTTTCAGGCCGCTACCCCCCAAATCATATTTTGGAGGGGTCTACAAGCTCACAATGACTTGCACTGTGAGTCGTTATGAGCTTGTAGATCAGCTATTTTCCATTTGTTTTAAGAGTAAGTCCTTACCGTAGCCTATGACCAGTATCACCATGACGATAATCACCCACACCATGATTCCTGCCAGGAAGCGAAGCAGGACGATGAAGAGGAGGCTGGTGAGCATGGCGATCACCAGCCCACTGGAGGAGGGGGGAGGGGGGGGACACAAATAAAGAGGAAACATGATTTCACACTTTACAGACAAATTGTAGTTTGCTGGTGTGTTTTTTTTTTTGGAACAGTGCAAGTGATTTGCTGCTATGAGCAGGACCCTTTAGTTGAGAAATAGATGAAGCAGGGACCCCCACAACTTGTTCATAGATTCCATATACAGTAGTTTCATTGTTTGACGGATTCGTGTCAATTTGTGTTTTCAGATATTTAACCACTTGAACCGTCAATACTCAGTAAACTTGACCTTTCACTCTGCTAGTCCGCTCTCTTTCCCCTCTACACAAAAGCTCTTTCTGCGAGGCGTTGTGAGCTTGTATATCTGCTATTTTTGGCTAAAGTTCTCAGAATATGGACACTAGGGTTCAAGTGGTTAATATAAAAAAGAAGAAAAAAAGGTTTCTATCACTCAAAGATTTGGAGGACAGCCCGTAGTAACACTGAGGACCCCCTCGGGGTCCCGGACCCCCTGTTGAAGACCCATGGTGCTAGAAGATTTAGGATGTGTGGGGTGGTTCTTACATGAGGATCCAGTACCAGGACTTTGTGTAATCCTCAAAGATCTTCATGACCACCTGACGAGCCTCAATGACCACAGTTGCATTCCTGTGTGGGAAAGATAAACAGGTGGTATTAAGTGAGAGGGGAAGAGGCTTCCGTTATGATACCTCAACAGCGATTAAGACCTGCTCAACTGGATCGCGCCTACTGTTTATACTGTGTATGTTGGGGCAGGTTGTGGCAGGATGCAGAACAGTATAGACATTTTCTGGTATTCAAAGGATTAGAGAAAGGGACCTGAGATTTAGTCTCTGCTCAAGCTTTAAATAACGAACATCAGGACTTTACAAGCCTGATTTCAGACTCAGCTGACGCTTGAGTCTGACATTGTGCCCCGTCTGAACAATTTCTGGGGGAGGGAATTTTGTGCGAGCGTGTGCGCACGGTCGCGGCGTGTGTGTCTGTGCCATTGACAGCTTCCACACAGAACTGCGACCAAGAACATGTAATCAACATTAACAGCTTGGTGAAATCAGTGCGCACGTGTGTGTGTGTGTGTGTGTGTGTGTGTGTGTGTGTGTGTGTGTGTGTGTGTGTGTGTGTGTGTGTGTGTGTGTGAGAGTCAGACTTTTGTCTTGAAAATCGGGACTTGTGACTCGTGACTAGCCTGAACTTCCCCCGGAAGACATAAAAAGGCGCCATAAGAATATTTTGTAGGGGAAAAAAAATCCTTTAAGTTAAAGGCCATTTTAGAAAAGTTTAATGTATCAGTGTGAAGGTGATGAACTCACTTGACTCCGTCCACCAGGTCTTTGGCATCTCTTATTCCACTTCCATCATCAAACGTGGTTTGATTCCCCACCGTGATCACTCCTCCCTTGCCACCCAGGGCTGGGAAGCATCGACGAGTGACTGAAGTGACACGGAACAAACAACAGTTTACGATTAGATATTGTGTTTTCTATTTATTACTTATTGTTATTATTATTTATTACAAATATCTTCTATTAAAAAATGTAGGGTAAGTGATTTTCCTTTGTTAAAGTTGTACTATGTAACTTTTTTTATAAAACAAATCTTAAAATTCTCCTAACTATTAAATCACAAAAGTTTTAGAAGATCCGCGCCGTGAATTTCAGCCTGTAAAGCCTTCTCTGTATGTAAACTGAGATCCTTGCCGTGGACCGGATCTCGCGCCAAAATTGCGTCATCACACTACCGGCCAATCACAGCGAGGGTTATACAACTGCCGGCCAATCACAGCGCATCTTGAAGTGGGGTCGCTATGGCAGCCATATTTGTTGTCGCCCGTTTGTACCATCCCTTCTCTAGGTAATTTCGCCTACCAGGCAGGGTGAAGGAGTCCGTATCTCTGGAATTACTGAACGCACAGGAACAAGGGACCCCTTAAAAGATAGATCTCAGCGAGGTGGAGGCAGACGCGGGGGTCTGAAGGTACGAAAAACGTCCGAAAGACGCGGACGCGACCGCGGTTTGCTATAGGGCTAATGACCACTAGTTGGGCATCTTACACAGTATGGCTTTAAAGTAAGTGTTAAATAGCTCCATCTATACTCTGACGGTACTCAATGCTATAGTATTTGTTCACTAGAATTGCTATAGAATTTGTCACCCAACATGATGTACATTGTCCAGACAGAGACAGACAGACAGACAGACAGACAGACAGACAGTCTGTGAATGAGGAAGGAAGGATTGATACTCTAAGTGACTTACAGGGCCTGCTAGGTGTCAGCATGGCAGGACATAGACCCTCCGACAAGACCGTTGGAACACCTTTCTGGATGATCTGTGTCAGGAGGAGAGAAAAAAAGAATAGTTGTTGTATGTGTTGTGTTTCAGTTTGTCACAGATATTCTTCTGGACATTTAAACAATTCCAACAATGCTACAAAGAAGATGGCTTTCATGGCCCATGACACTGAGGAGGTCAAAGCCGTCAAGAGTGATCTGAAAAAGGCCAAGGACTGCTTCAGGGAACAAACTGGAGGGGTTAACAACTCTGTATGTGTGTGCGCGCGCGTGCGCGTGTGATAGGTTTGATTTGTCCTCCCAGCCACAGTGCTCTGTAATGTCGTTCATGAACATCTTTGAGATTGGTCGTGCCAATTACAGAAGTTCACAGAATAATTGTCAGCTGCAGTCTTGATGGAGAGCTTCATAGAGTGGAGTGACAACAACCACCTTCACCTCAACATAGGCAAGACCAAGGAGCTGGTGGTGGACTATCGACAGAGCAAGAAGGAACCCCTGACTCCCGTCACCATGAGTAGGAGGGTAGAGATGGTGGACATAGTTCTGAGAAACATGGCCTCAGTTTTTCTCTCACACCCACCCGCCCTTTAAGTGCGAGCAGCTCAATAATGCTGTTGCTGATCTTCAGCAAGAGAATGTAACAAATCTGTAGTTAACTCCATTCTTAGTGAAACAAACCAGAGTTGCAACTGTATTTGGTCTGCTGTTTCCCTCTATACAAATTCTCCTTGCCAGAAATAGCAGATCTAGATCAGATCGGCTATTTCTGGCAATTGCTCCCCCCAGAATAGGGCGTGTTATACAAGTGTCATCTCAGTGCCTAAAGCATGTACCCCACCCTTCTGCATAGGTCCTGGTTCAGTCACAACAGTCACTACAACTGCGTTCCCAGTGTCACGGTTCTACTCACCATTTCTTTAGTCACCCCCTCTTTGCAGAAGTTCTTGTAATATTCAAAGTCCTTAGGGATTAAGGAGGCCTTAAACAGCGTCATGAACTTATCGGGGCATTTCTCCACGCATATCTGAGGAGGAAACAATCGTTTCAATACCAGTTAAAACAAGACCAATAACTAAAACCGCATGTGTGGTTCATTTATTTATTATTATTTTTTTTCTTCCAATCCACACAGAGTAGAGCGTGAAGACCTCACCTGTGTGGTTGGACACTGGAACTCTAGGAGCACCATGGGGCTTGCACACTTCATTATGTTGAAGTAGAACAATAGAGGCTTCTTCCTGCTCAGGACACACATACACAAAATATGTATTTATATCCACATAAACAGAAGAACAAGAGGGCCTTGTACAAAGGTCACAAACACACGCCAACTGTTTGGCCCTCCTTTTGGAGAGGCCGGCCATTTGAAATTGTTTGAAAATAGCCATCTACATGCTCACAACACCTCGCAACACTTAAGCATGTGTGTGCTATTTTCACAATAGAACAGTGTTATACAAAATGTAATGCCTCAACTGTTAGTGCTCGTCAGGGTGGGGGGGTCCCCAGTTAAAATATGATTATTTTGGGGGTCGCGGCCTGAAAAGGTTGAGAACCCCTGGTCTAGTCTAGTGCTGCAACAGTCGGTGCTCTGATAGGAAAGACCACTTACTCCTGTGGAGTGCCAGCATGCCCACAGAACTGTCCTCTGCTGTCTGTGGGGTAGATCACCTTCCTGGGGTCACCCTGGGACCATGCTAGGAGGACGGAGAGAGACACAGAGAGAGACAAGACAGAGACAGAAGGAGAGATAAGTCTATAGGATCTTTATAATAAGAGCACTTTTCTAAGCACCCAAAATTGCTTTACATTCTTTTTAAATGAACATTTGATAGCATAGTCTACATTGCAGCGCTTCACTGGTTCCCGCAGGCGAAAACTCAACTTTGCGCACTACATCTTCAACAAATTAAAGCAGTTTCCCAATTATATACAAATACTGTACAGTACTATACTAAACTTTATTCATCATGTTTAACATTTCTCACCATGCTTTTGGTTCCAACATGAAATGACACAGGACAACCACAGATGTAATCAAGCTGTGACTTATGAAACCATAATTACAAAAATTGCGAAATGTTTTCCCAAACGATATAACCGTCGTTTATTGTTCTCCAGAGACAACGTTGCCAATGCAGTTGATTGGTTATGCAAAAAGTTTAAAAAAGCATGCACGTCCAAAAGATAAACATGTGATGCTATATAGAATATGTTTAAATAGAAAATAGTGTCAGCAGCCTGAATAATGCTCCAATAGTTAACAGTCATTTTGTCTTTTATGTTTTATCATCATAAGGGCTTGTTTGATATGTGAAGTGTAGTGACCGGAAGAGAGACTAGGGTAGTGACATGCCTCAAATATGTTATACATATATATTTAAGTTGCTACCACCATGGTGCCATTTCAACAGTCTTATTGCCTCAGAATAAATTGGTTTCTAGCACAGTAACACCCCTCCCTCTTCCAATATTCATTGCGGGACAAAAGTGTCTGTCAAGACACTTAAAGCAAGTCTACAAATTAAGCTAAGTTAGTAAGCATGCACATGGGCATTTTGTCATTTTTCCCTAATGTCAACGCAGCACATAATCAAAACAAGGTTCGTATTGGGACACACACTACGCAACAGCGCTGTTTCCTTACCAAGTATTCCCACGGCGACATAAGCCAGGATGGCAAGAATGAAGAGTATGCAGCACACGATATCAGTACAGCCCCTGGAATACAGAGAACAGGATGCCGGTGATGAAATTTCACAATTAACAAAACATAGAAGACAGCTATGTGACAGCGCCGAACAATACCAAACCGCCAACTCACCTGTTATGTAGCGGACCCTTGAAGGCGGGATCATATTTCCTTGGTTCACCTACAAACACAGACACAAACAGAATTATCTTTAAGCTTTAAGCATGCAGCTTGCACCGTGCTACTGTAGACAATGAGTCATTGATGAGAGCTCTGACTCCGAGTAATCAAACGGTTTTACACAGCAGCAGATGGTTTCAGTGGTGTAAAGTAACTACGTACATTTACTCAAGTACTGTACTGTACAAACCGGTATTTTGACTTTATTGGAGTATTTCTAGTTTGCAATACTTTTACTTCTACTCCACTACATCTTAGAGGACAATATTGTACTTTTACTCACTACATTGAACACTTTAGTTACTTTGTAGATGTTGATTATTATTACAAAACACATCAACCATTTCAGCCACACATATCGCCACGCGATGCAACACATTGTAGACCTGCTATTTTCAAAATACTTTTTGACAATGAGTACTTTGTACTTTTTGTTACTTTGACGCCAATGATTTTGAATTCCGGAGCAGTTTTACATTGCAGTATTGACACTATTTTCTTTTTATGAAGTATTTTTTTCCACCACTGCAAATTTTAAGGGTTGATGAACTAAGGGTGCCCACACACCAAAATACCTATGAGAGTGGAATCCGCACTCCACCAATGCATTTCAATGAGAATGTTGCGTTTTTTGCAGAAATCCTCTACTGGCATGAAACTGCTCCATTCTCAATGAAATGCATTGGCAGAATGCGGATTCCACTCTCATAGGTACTTTGGTGTGTGGGCACCCTAAGGGTGGATTCAACCTCTGTCCTCACATTCTCCCCTACAGGCAGAAGTAGACACGCCTAGAAACCTGAGAAATTCCACCCTGGTGACTCCTCTACCATGCAGAATGCACTTGCCAAGGCCACAAGAGGGGGTAAAGATAACACCTGCCACAAAACTATATCATATCATATTAATTGGAAAACTTTAGGGTTGCTAGTACAATATGTCAAGACCATGAATGTCAGACTATATAGACCAGGGGTCTTCAACAGGGGGTCCGGGACCCCTAAGGGGTCCGGGACCCCTAGGGGGTCCTCAGAGTCACTACAGGGGGAACTCCAAATCGGCAAAGACGTTTGGTGTAGAGGGGAAACAGAGCAGACTAAGTACAGAGTGAACAGTCAAGTTTATTAAGTATTGAAGGTTCAAGTGGTTAAATATCTGAAAACACAAATTTACATGAATCCAAAATACACCGATTGTGCTGTCAAATAATGAAACTATATGGAATCTATAAACAGGTTGTGTGGGTCCCTGCTTCATCTATTTCTAAACTAAAGGGTCCTTGGCCTGAAAACATTGAAGACCCCTGCATAGACCAAGTTATCACCACATATTTCTTTCAAACACACCAAAGTATAAGCTTGTATATATGTTTGTAATTTCAATTTGATGTTCAGCTAAAATGCAAGGAATAATGACAGACTGACATAGCAAATCCTGGGGGAAGTAACACTTCTCTCAGTAACAAAGCCCTCTGTCTGACAATAGCACCACCAACAAAGCCATGCCAACCTGCAAAGTGGAACATCAATATTTCAATTTGCTGTGTGCGTGTGTGTGTGTGTGTGTGTGTGTGTGTGTGTGTGTGTGTGTGTGTGTGTGTGTGTGTGTGTGTGTGTGTGTGTGTGTGTGTGTGTGTGTGTGTGTCCACTTTTTCTCTCCTCAAGCACTCAATCAAGACATGTGACTCCAAAGGAGGTGAGGCCAGTTCAGCATCATGTTCTGATACGATTCAGTGAGTCTCATACATTCAGACAAAAGCAGGTTATTCAAAGTCAGAGTGTGCAGAGCATAGTGACTGAGGAGGAGAGATACAGTAAGACTGTAAATACCACCCAGCACAACAGAACCATGAAATCCACATCCTCCTGACGCACAAACCACCGGGTCTAGACCGAGGAGTATAAGGTTCTCAGTGGCGTCTCGGCTCATTAATAATGTATGTGGACAGGATACTAATGCTGCTACATGCATTTACCAAGACAAAGCTCTCTCTGACAGATATACATCCACCAAACACAGGTTCCAATTAGAGGGAATAATCAGTGTTAGAACCAGGCTCAATAATGAGCTTGACTTTTTTGATGGCATAGGTATCTGCAGTTTGATTTGTAACCACTTTCAACCCGGAGTCCCTAATTTGGTCATATCCTTTTTGAAAGATGTTCAATAGGGCTTGTGGAGTTGTGATGAAATAAAATACATTTGTTTGTCTTGTTTTTTGCTTATACATACAAAAATGTGCGTCAAAAAAACATCTGTAATCGGCAGCCGAGAAGCCAAACCACCTCCCATAGAAAGGAGGTGACATTCACAGGCGACATTTCTCCCTTTTCTCCTTTGTAGGCCTACATACAGTGTTTTATATTTGTTTATTGAATAGCCTAAATGTCTGACCTTAACAGCATGAGGTACCTCATGCTGTTTACATTTCTGACAAATAAAGTATTGAATAAATCAATCTAAAATGAGGATCAGTCCCAAGAATCAAGCACTCGCCAGGCTATAATGTGGTGTTGATTTGAATCAGAATTATGACACTGAGGCGCCCTTTGCAGTATGGCAACAAAACATAGTTGAACTAAGCTAGGTTTATTGTTTACCAAGCAACAAGATAAGGGTTGTTCTACAATACAATGCATCCCAAGGACTACCTCGGGGTGGGAAGCCGAATAAGGTACAAATCTACAACAATATTCGCCAGTACACATCTTTATAATAAAATAAGTGTTGATTTTATTCCCACATGTTCCAAAGTATTAGCCAGCCTGTAGCGGTGACATTTATCTAAGATAAAATGTTGATAACGAAATAGCTGCAATCCTACACACCTCTACTGTCAACAACAGCACCAGCAAAGATACATAGCACACAGCTTGTAGACTTAATATTTATACCGTATACGAATATGAACTCATCTTGAATGTTTTCAATTTCACTTGTATAAAATATTCATGCGTATAAACTGTATTTAAGTCAGACAAAAAACTAAAACAAGCTTGTAGAATCTAGAAACGTTACACTCAAGGAGCACAAAACTTTATGGGAGTATGGTGCAGCATATGATGACAATGTTTTGGGGTTGCGCTCACGCGTGAAAAGGCATGGGGCAAATGTGTGCTAAGGGCTATGATAAAGGCCTAAAGGATACCGACTTGTGCCCGTTGTTTGTACAGTGCCAACCCCTGTACAAACATAATGAAACACAAATCAGCCATCAAATTTGAACGGGCGGTTGATGTGGTGTTGTGATGCTGTTAATTTGAGTTGGCACAGACCAAGATTCTGATCGATTCTTTCCCAAAAATGTGAAAGTCCTATGATGTCTATGACATCTGACATCATACCCTTATATGCCACACTTCTGTTAGTGTGGTACAGTATGTGGCCAATGTGGCCTCCATATATGGGCATTCCCATATGAAGTCCTGTTAGATATGGGCTTAATATTGACGACATCAGGGAACTCTATATATTGGCATAAAAGGGATTCTGTTAGTGTGAGATCACAGTGAAGCCAGAGTGTGATGTCAGAGCGGCAAACCCATTCTGTTAAATGGTAAATGGTGCATTTATATAGCGCTTTCATCCAAGGCGCTTTACAGAGATTGTGCATTACATTCACCCATTCACACACACATTCATACACCGGTGGCGGAGGAAACCATGCAAGGCACCAACCTACTCACCGGGAGCAACTAGGGGTTCAGAGTCTTGCTCAAGGACTCTTCGACATTAACTCAGGGGGAGCCCGGATTCAAACTGGGAACCCTGCGGGTACCCTTCGTTCTCTGATAACGGTTTCTCTACCCCTGAGCTATGCCTATGCCGCCCCTGTTAAGAGTGGTTCCCCTGACATCACAGTGATGTCAGAGCATGATGTCAGAGCGACAAACCCATAGACCGTAAAAAAGTGTACATGTCCAGACAGATGGACGGACGTCTACGGACAAACTGTGGCGGTTCTGATAGTAAACTGATGTCACATGTGATGTCACAGTGATGTGTCAGGGGAACCACAGTGTCAGGCGTTAGAGACAGACAGACAGAGATACGGTCAAGCTGTGACCGTTCACATACTAAACTGCGACCTATGGTTGCAATAAAAATAAAAATAAAAATCTGAAAATATTGTTTTGAACAGAGAAAAACTAAAACAGGAAGCAAACTGTCAACCGGCTAGAACCTTGCAGATCAAACAGCAGTCAGCACTCTTGACCACATGCAACTTGCGTATGGTGCAAACCACATGCAACTTGCCTGCTTGGTGCAATCACACACATGGCAAGTCCCTTCCTTCCTGGCTACCACCACAACTGTCTTACTTCCAAGTGATTAGAAAAGTGATGCATTTGTTAAAGGACCGCTTCACTTCATGTTTAACGGCCTATCTTCATATAATTGGTCCTCACACTAATCTGACTGTATCTCTCAGATGAGGGCTGTGGACAGTTCAGAAACCTGCCCAGGGGTGTTCTGCCACATTATGGGCCCCTCTGGGGACAAGGATTCACTTTGGGCCCCCAATGAATGTTCTTCATAGGGGGAGGGGCTTTAGAACCCCACCAAAATTTGATGAATTGAGTAAAAAGGACCCCAATGGAAGTTGAACAGTACTTTCCTGTGTTTCCTTTTTTGAACTGCTAAAATCAATCAATATTGCGCTCCCCAAAACTGACTGGAAAATGTAAATGTTTAAATTAAAATGTTATCATATTTTTTCCCCTGTGACTTAACATTCCAAACACAGGTGTATGAATATGTCAACATAAAATATTTAAAAAAAAATGCTACAATTTCAAATTTGCACATGGACAAGCTCTCACTCCAAGTAGGCTACAGAAGCTCTCAGTGCCTCTCACACTCATTCAAGCCAGTCTGCCTCAGGCTACGCTGACTTTAAAAGGAACATACTTCTCTGTGCGACTGATTTTAAAGGTATCTACTATCTATCTAACACCTTGAGCTTACAAAAACTCATTTTCTGCAGTGGGAAAGTAAAGCTCCACTTGAGCCGTTGAGCAAGGTGCAGTTCCTAGGCTTTAAATAAAACTACAACAATGCTAAGTTCTGAAGTCAACATAAAGTGCAGTCAGACGGGTATGTAGCTCATAGTTACCATGCTTTCCGTAATAACCTCCCTCCTCCGGCATCTTCACAATCCTTTCTAGGTCACACTGACTGTTCTCTGTTCTGCTGACGAGGACAGTGAGTGTTGGGGAGTTAAAACAACCGTTGAGTCTTTCCTCCTAATTCACACACACCCTTCCTCTTCTATTGTTGGCTTCAGTTTGGGGCTACTGTCCACTCATGTTTAGTAGGCTATCTCTGACTCTGACCAAATGAAGAGGGAGGGAGAGAGGGAGGGAACACACAGGTAAAACCTGCTCGACCAGTCAGAGTGTGAATGGCGGTGCCCTGGCTGCAACAGGAGAGGAGAGGCTCTGCTGTGAAATCTCCTCCACCTGTTTCATTCTCTCTCTCTCTCTCTCTCTCTCTCTCTCCAGTCTCCTCCCCCGTTGGTGGAAAAGGTAACTCACATATGTTATACTTAAAGGAGTAGTTCACCCCCCAAATGACTTTTGTTTCCCTATTGATTAGTCACACCATGGAGACTTGAGTTCAATAATATTTTTTTGTATTTGTTGCATTCCTAAGACAAAAAAAAAATTATAGTACATTTTTCCCCATTGATTCTGAATGGGGACCCAAATAAGGGATGGATTGGGGACCCAAAAGCATTTGGGTCAGATTCAATGGGGGTACATTTAGGGTCAAGGGTCAAGTAAATTTACCCCATTGATTCTCAAACAAATGCTTTTGGGTCCCCATCTAGGCCCATGCATTTGGGTCCCCATGCCCATTTCTTTTGTCTTAGGAATGCGACAAATACAAAAAAAGTATTATTGAACTCAAGTCTCCTGGTGTGACTAATCAATAGAAAAAAAGTCATTTTGGGGTGAACTACTCCTTTAAGTAAAAGTATCAAATACTGCAACATAGAAATATCCAGGGAATTCAAAACTCGAGAAAACTGTTTGACACCCCTAGGGTGAAGTGGTTAATGTGTAGTGTACTCTCTCTCTCTCTCTCTCTCTCTCTCTCTCTCTCTCTCTCTCTCTCTCTCTCTCTCTCTCTCTCCACCCCCTTCTTTCTCTTCTCTCTCTCCCATATAGCAGATTTGGTCTCATCTTACTCCCCCCTTTCTCTTCTCCAATCTGCCCTCTCTTTCTTTTGTTTCTCCCCGGACAGGTAGGCTGCTAAACTGAACTGGCCAAACAGGCACGCAGGCTGACGCAGCTCACGTATAAGCGGGGGAGGGGGTCGAGAGACGGACGTGTAGACACTAGTTTGACACGGACAGGCGACCCCAACCTATTTCAGGGAGAGAGAAAGAGAGAGACAGACAGATAGAGAGAGACAGAGAGACCCCTTTCAATTGTACATATTTTATTTTGATTGTATTATGTTGATTGATTATACTGTAGCCTACTGTGTACACTTCTGCTTTGGCAATTGTAGACCTATGTTTTCTTATACCAATAAAGCCCTTTGAATGTAATTGAATTGATAGATAGAGAGAGAGAGAGAGAGAGCTATGTTACACACCTATGTTTATGTCCTTATTTTAGTAGGCATATGGCCTATGGTTTAACTGTAGGCCTACAGTAGTAGTTTGTTTTTATTGCAGCCTTGATTTGTAAACACAACAGGTATGTTTCCTTTGAGAATAAATCCCCATTTAATTGCATTGGGAGAAAAAGAATGTTGGCTATTTGGTCGAATACCAGTCACTGTTATCAGAAACATGTGTTAGATAGAAGGTGGGAGGGTTTAGATGACATTCAGCCAGGTGTGCACTGTGCAGTCTATCTCAACTGCTGTGGACGCCAAGGAACACAATGGCTATTTGACTCTCAAATTAACCCATTTCATCCACTGGCAGAACGCCCAAACAACAAGTTTTGTTCATTGACTGTGTATAGCCTATAAAGACTCTAACAGAGTCCAGGGTGAAGAGCTATTCACTTCACCTCGTTGTAGTTTCCTAGCTATCACCTAGGCTTTGTTATGTATATAGGTGATAGCTAGAAAACTACACTGCGGTGAAGTGAATAGCTCTTCACCCTGGACTCTGATAGAGGCTTAAGTGGGCTATACCTTTTTGGGCATGTTGTGATCACTTAGCCGTTTTCCAAGGCTGGCACGATCACCAAGTTACAGACAGTGAAAACTACCATTGCTTTTATGTCTTATTGGCTGTAAGTATAGAATAAGTCAATCATTTAACCACTTTCAACCTGGCAATGGTTGAAAGCGGTTAAATTATTGCCAGGCTGGCATCCCTATTTTGGGCAGGTTATTGTAGATCGGCTATTTTCCCATAACAAGGTACAGTAATATTCAAAGTTCAACATAAAGAATGAGCGATTATGTAATATTAAAAGTAAAGATTAATTCTGACTACCCGAGGAGAAACAATAAAGGGTAATTATATAATAATGGTTATTTTTGACCAACTCAACTGAAAAGTGGTTGCCCAGATTTGGTGTACATGTTTCAACAATTCCTGAACCAGCCAAATGCATCACTCACTTCTATGTTAATGTTGACAAAACAGGAGATGACCTCATATGGCCCAATGTCCCCTGCTCAGTAAAGCACAAGTGTTTACTGCCATCTTGTGGGCATACTGTAGTATTGCATTTTTCGCACAAATTCACAGAGGCCCCTTTTCCACCAAAATAACTTTGGTTTTAGAACTGGTTCCGTTCTAGATTCTAAAACAGGACGCATTTCCTTCAGTTTAAAGTAGAAATTGCAATTAGGCGCAGGAGTTGCCCCAGGTTTGATTCCAGAAATGTGTTGCAAAGTGTCCATTTAATGTGGAGAATTCAATTGTCAATGGCAAATTAGTTTCCCTTTTCTTATCTTTTTTAATGAAGATTTTTCACTTGCTTTTTTTAATTGTTTATATCGCATCTGCATCTTCCAACCTGTAGAATAGTCACTTCCGAACCAACTTTTAGGGTTCTTGCTACAGTAGTGACGTCAGAACTGCCTTCCTTCACTGTTGCTGCTCGCATTCATGGGAGTTCTTGGATGCGATTCATCACATTCTCTGGTAGAAAGCAATTAGAGAGCATGTGTAGCTTTCACTCAAGCAGCTCTACAAGAGGCCAGTATTCCGACAGCAGACAACCTCCCTGTGTCTATGGTCTATCTATGTGTTTCAAACTCTTTCGAAAACACGCTGTGAGGGGAACAGTGGCATTCAACTGAAACTGACTGAAACTTTCCATCCAGCCTGTTGTTATGGCTAACTGCAAAAGGGCAGGCCCATCTGCCATTGGCCTATTTTCCTCCCACAAAAACTGTGTGTGGAAAAAACAGACTACTGCTGTACTACCAAATGTAATTGTAATTACATTCACGAGTTGTTGTTGTTGTTGTTGTTGCTGCTGCATGATACTAGACATCACACACTCACCGCATTGTTCCTGTGTTGTTCATTCTTCTACATCTTCCTTTTTATTGATAAAAAGTCACTAATATTGGAAGAACACATTGTTTCTGTGGTGTAGAGAAGGAGTTATTTAAGTAATTGTTCTATTGAAAATCATATGCCAAAGATTCTTTCTGGAACCCACACAGTGAGTAGTAATGGGCGGCAGTTTTAATCTGTTAAAAGCATTCTCATTGAGGGGTCTAATCCAATTCTCAAAAACCTACACTGTGTGTGGCATTCATGCTCTGCTGCATCCACTAAAATCATTACAAAGACAAATACAATTTGGCACGCAGGTTTGTTTTTTTATTGAATTATGAGATGCCTTGCTCTTTCCCAAACAATGATTTATACAGATACATCCTAGACTCTTCTCTCTCCTGGCTCCGAGCCTGGAATAAACTCCACTTTGCAGTCAGAACGGCAAACCCCTATCCTACCTCCTATCATTCAATTCTATACATGTTGAGATAACAATATAAACTGTATTGTCACACTCAACAGTTGGGGTATGTTTCAAGACATAAGTCGCAAGAGATGCATTATTTGTAAACATTAACACAAATGGACCATTATGACTATAAATGAAAGTAAAGCGAAACAAAAAAGCTAGAAAAAATATCATGTTATTGTGAAAATGGCCGATCTACACAACACAACACGTTGTATCTTGCATCAAGTTTTCAATATAATGACATAGCCAAAATAGAGACTCCCGGTCCATGGTTGGTTGAAAATGGGTGATCTGAATGGTAACTATGTCATTGATGCTCAGGCCCGGCGGCAGGACTCAATGGCTTAGGGGGGCCATCCGTGAGTTTAAGGTTGCGATCACTAGGCAAATTAGTGTTTCGCCTTTGTTTTCGAGTATCACTGATGGGAACGGGCGGTCCGAGTGAGGAGGATGAGCCCCAGGCGTCCCCCTCGTGCCGCCGGGCTTGTTGCTGCTGTTGTTGTTGTTGTTATAGTTTAGTAACTCAGCTGACTGGCCTGATGAGTAGACCATTGTTATGAATTTAATTGCCGCTATCAATTTACTCTGTATGTCTGTCTATCTGTCTGTCTTCTATCTATCTTCTATCTATCTATTAGCTAGCACTGCATGAGGTTGCCAATGTCATTGCCAGCCAGCCAGTACAGTAGGCAGACCATAATACGATCTGGAAGCCACTTTCTGCCTCTCTCCCCCACATGTCTCTCATTACAGTAACCTCTAAGTGGGCGTGGTGGTGCTCTAATGTCCAGCTTCCTGTGTGAAACTTCAACACTACTGTATCTCAGACAGCAAAAGATACGCCAATCACACTGTGCATATTTCAGCCAAAAGAGGAAACATTTAAAATGTAATAAAAAGCTACCACCCGACACATTGTGAAGTAAATGTGGCGGATGACACATTTACTACACAAGTAAGAATAGTGTAGTCATTGTGTGACAGCAATGACTACATGGAGTTCACGTCTAGCGAGCCAAAAGGGCTGTCTGCTGGAGATAACACAACCCCTGCTGATACTGTGGCTAGGAGCAGGGGCGTCAATTGGGTATGGCAGGGGTATGCAGCTGCCATACCCTGGGTCCAGGGGGGGAGAATAAAAGTTACTTTTAAATATAAATCCATGAATGTCTTTTTGTCTATCTGCGCTGGTTATTATGTTGTTATATTACAGTAACATAACTACAAATGCAAAATTTAACTAAATGGTCACTTTAACAAGGTACTATGATTATATTCTCCATGCTTGTATTCTCCCCATCTTGACAGAATGGTATATTCCCAGGTTCCGCAGGTCAGCTGCACAGGTGCAATGCATTATTGTTAATTGTGGCACGCTTAACAACCATTTCCGGGCTGCCATATCCATGCAGCCCAAGAAACCATAGAAACCTGTGTAAAAAACTGAAAATATCCGATCTACATGCTCACAACGCCTCGCAGCATGTAATGCCTCTTTTCCTTGAGGACTCCCATCTTTGCCATACCCTAGCTTTTGCTGAACTGATGCCACTGGCTAGGAGGACTAGACTCGACTAGAGCACAGAGAACTGAAAAAAGACTGACAACTGTCCTCCGCTCTGTATTAATGAAAGGTGAACCTGGGAATGACAACACCAACAATAACCCACTGCACAGAATTAAGAAACCAACGCAAACATCCCCGTGCATTGTGTGATAAGTCAAGGATGGTAGAGTCCACTATTTTTAGTGCAATCCCTGGAAACCGAACCTTTTCTGTCTCGACAGAACACGCAGCACAGCATGTTATCAGCAGTCTGCAGTAGCGCTTCATAACGGATTCAAGAATCCATCTAATTAGCGAGGCGGTTTACTGACGACAGCAGATGAAGTAAGAAGGGGGAAACATGATCGTATTGTCCTGTCTGAAAATCATATCAAAGCGGCACCAGCGTTCATCATAACCTTTTATTAGTGCCACTACACCCTACAGTATATGCAGAGTTTTGACCCAAATGTCATAAACTTAAAGAACATGTTGTCTGGGAACACCCAATAGAACGGACGGGGCCGGCAGAAGGCCAAGAATGCACGTTTTCTCGTTAACAAGGAGTGACAGCTTTGCTGAGGAAAGGCTGCGAGATCGGCCAAGGTCAACAAGCCAATGCTACTGGTCGGGAAAAAGGAAGGCCAATGCCCTGTACAAAAATAGACAGGAAGTTCCCATGGGTCTTTAGGGGTGGCCCTGGCCCTTTAACTCACCACAGAAAGTATGCTTCACCTCTACATTCAAATTCTACCTGCCCTCAATAAGCCTTAAAGCTACAATCCAGGACTTATTTTAATTCATAAATGTTATTTTAGCAATCTTTATATGGTACAGTATGTTCATGCAATATACAGTAACTAACACATCTGCGACAGTGGCAGATAATGACTCTGATTGATTGATTGATTGATTGAATACTTTATCAGAAGTTTGCACAAAAAAAAGCACAGGAAAGTACAGTTCAATACAAGGTCTACTAAGAGGATTTAAAAAAAAAAAAGCTCTAGGAGGGCCTAGAACACATGCGCTTTGCCAATTCTGGGACATGTCTGAAAGGCCCCTGATGCAAAATCATAAGCATAATGTACTGTAGAGTGGCCACAATCAGTGTGGCTACAGCATCTTGGTGATACTATCGGAAGTCCGAAGTTCACATGGATTCTCAATATGGTGGGGAAACATAGGGCTGAGGCAAGACCCCAGGAAACCTAACCTATCAATCTGGGTGGGCCCAGATTCAGATCTGCCCTTCAGTTGCAGTGGTTGATCCACTGAGAAATGTACTAGTTGACAATGTCAGTTAAGTCATCTGAAGCAGACAGTGCAACGGAGTGGACACTAAATGTGCAGCCATCTTTATTGTAATTTGGACATAGTAACTACCTCTCTCACATCACTTCATTTATAGAGCACATTTAAAATGGCAGCATTGAACAACTAAACTACTAAAATGCCAAGAGTAAAATATAATACAAAATAAACAGGACAACATATAGACACATTGCCTTGTGGAAACAGCATCTCTCAGTCTCTGAGTTTTCAAACGTGATTTAAACACAAGCAGTGTGAGACGCTCTAACGTGGGGTGGAAGCTTGTTCCACAGTTTGGGCACTACAGCGGAAAACGATTAAGTTTCTCTATCTTGAGAGGCAATGGATATGAAACATACAGATTGTAGCTTTTAAATCTCTGGCAGCACTGACATGCCATTCAGTTTCAGAGCGTATAGGCTAAGTGGCAGATTTAAGAGCATGTTGTTTAAGTGGGTATGACTGTGTTTTGCAGGCATAATCACACATTCACATCAAAATGGAAAAGGCGAAACTGTGACTGGCACTTATTTCTGGGCCAGGGCAGGGCTGTCTGCTCAACATGACTGTAACAAGAGGACTGCAAGGTAACAAGTCAATTGAAAAAGAAAGACGGAGCAGCCCAAAATGTTAAGGTCTAATTAGAGTAGCTGAAAGAAAAAAACGAACCCTTCAATTTAGCAAACTTGATGTATGTACTGTAAAACAGAGATGAGAGAGCATTGAGATCAGGTTTTAAACCACCCTCCTAAATCGGGCTCATATACTGTAATTACCCTCTATGTACCACTGGGCATGGCTGTAGGAAGGCTCAGATCCCGGCCTGTCATTGAGGTTTCCCGACACCACAGTCTGAAATTACTCCAACATGTTAAGTAGTAGTGGATTGTGGAGTGCGTTATGCGGAGTAGCAGACACTCTCTCGTTTCTGAAATACTCAGTAGTAGAAACCCTGCAAATACAATATCTACAACAACACTGCAACACTCTCTGATTCATAGGGCACGAATTGAAACATTGATATCACGGCCAGGAAATCGAAACGGTTTAATATCACTGCATGTTCTTTGCTCTGTACCGGTATGTATCCATGCAGGAAAAGCATCATTGCAGTTCTATTTATCAGACCATCTCCTTCAGTTCACCCCCGTTGAAGGTTGCCATGAGGAGATTAAAACATGTAATGTGAAAAACATCATGACTCATCTCACATGAGGTGGACAAAAAAGATCCATCCCACACAATATCACCCCGACCCTATTCTTATGACTTTGTCTCATGGGGTCGGACACATTATGTCAGTTAAAGTAGATGACAAAGGTTAATCATAGTGTTCTTGAGGCAATAAACTTTGCGGCTGACCTCAAGCGAGTGTCACCATCGGTCAGTTCCTTGTGTCTAGATGCAATTAAGCTACTCCCTTTCATTCTTCCTGTTTGTCATCATCATCATCATCATCATCATCATCATCACTGTATTCCACTCATGTGCTTGAAAGGTACACATGTGATATATGACACTGGCCTTTTGAAAACAATGCACCTTTGTAATGTCCAGTGCAAAAGGGTCTCAAATGGGTATCAGCAACTGAAAACACAATTAGTGATCATGAGGCAGAAAAGGGGTGTGTGCACTGTGCAGAAGAGGAAAACAAGCATTAAGGATTCATTATGGCTGGGAGAGGAGAAGAGAAGAGATGAGAGGGGAGGGGAGGAGAGCAGGAGAGGAAAGCAGCTGGAGGACCATGCCAGGTCACTCCTATTTGACAACACCCTAGGCCTAGAGAGATCAGAAATGAAACTAAAGCTTAAGCTAAAATTACAAGAGTTGAGCATCATGAATGCATGCACGAGCACAAACACACCCACCCACCCACCTACACACCCACCCACACACACACACACACACACACACACACACACACACACACACACACACACACACACACACACACACACACACACACACACACACACACACACACACACACACATTCAGTGTGTGTGTGTGTGTGTGTGTGTGTGTGTGTGTGTGTGTGTGTTTATATATATATATATATATATATATATATATATATATATATTTATATATATAAGTATGACTATGTAATACTGTTTTAGGTACAAAGTTAAAACAACAAACAACATTGTATTGAAATCAACCATTGAATGCCACTGTTATGTGTAAGGCATTTTTTAATTATGCCCTATACATAGACTGATATCGTGGTTGTGTCTGAAATAACCCTGTAAAGTGTTCAGTCATTCTCCTGTCTGTCATAGCAGTCTGTGGAATGTAACAACTGCACATAAGCACAGGCTTAACTGGGACATTGTACACCCTGGCAGGCTGGCAATAGCCTACACGAGGCAATATAACTCAACTCACACATGCATGCCCATGGAAGTCATAATAGGCTATACAGTATGTGTAGTAGCTCGATCTAAAGTCCATTGCACCACTCCCAGAAGTGAACTACTCAATGTTTTTGTATGCAGCTGTCACAGTCAATTAGAAGTGGAAAATGGCATATTAGGGTTAATTTGATTCAGATTCGTTTACAGTTAGACTATATTGCACACCCAGTGAGTTACAGTTAAACTCAAAAGCAGCCATGTCAACCTCGACATGGAAAAATAGGAGGAAGACCATTTCTTACACAATCGCAATAAAAAAAAAAAGAAATGAAAGGGAAACTACTTTAGAGTGGTATTCCCAGCCGGGACAGGGGGACAGATGCAGCGAAGCCATATGGTCGATCACTTCTTGAGCTTTAAATAATTACCATATTTCGGTTTCTCCTCCAGTTCCATGGTGATCGGGTGCTGGGCTGTGTCTTCTGTTTACAAGTAAACCCCAAAAAAGGAACGCTAGACCATAATTCCCAGCTTTGATAGAGCTGCCTGCTACTGTCGTCCCGTCTGTGTCAGTAGTTGAACACTTGGCTGAAGTCCGCTCTCCAAATCTGAACTGGCTTCAAAACATTTCGAGAAATTCCTCTGGGGGGCGACTGTCGAGTACCAGCCAATCAAAATGGTTAAACCTTCGATTGACAGTATGGTTAAACCAATCCCACAACGTGGGCGGGAGTTTACGCACTCAACGGAATGCTCTCAGTAACGGGACCTTTTATTCTAAAACAGGGGAAACAGAGAGATGTAAACACAGATTGATATATACACTTTATAATTATATTGCTCATGTTTATGCAGCAATAATGATGAGATATCTAAATAGATAGATAAATAGATAGATAGATAGATAGATAGATAGATAGATAGATAGATAGATAGATAGATAGATAGATAGATAGATAGATAGATAGATAGACAGACAGACAGACAGACAGACAGACAGACACCCACCCACTTGATTGTCCATATTGAATGTGTTGTTGTTGTCACTGCAACAGCAAACAATAACCTTATATTTCAACTGTCCAGATAACATTCAAGATATTAAATATTAATGTCACCTATTCAATAATTCACAATTCAGCCAATAACAGGAGCTGACTGATTGCACTCTGTTTGACTCATGCGTTTATGGCATTATAAGGCCAGCTGCTTCTAGAAGTTCTAGCCTACATTGCCTGACCCCATTCACAACAGGATGTTATCTTGGCATGCCAAACTGTAAAATATACAATGATCGGAATGAGATTTCACTTGCAGCCAAATTATATGTGGGGGACATTCAACATTGTTTTTATTTGACTTTCCCCCCTTTTTTCTCCCTTTTTGTGGTGCTGATATGAAATGTAGGGGTACTTGAGTAAGGTCTAAACTTCCCCTGGGACTAATAACTGCATGTTAATTACTGTAGTGAGATTGGTTTGTACGTAGAGATGCATTCTGGCACAATTAAGAGCCTTCGAAACAATTAGTATTTTGAAATCTATACCTCTATGTTTGAAATCAGTTCAGTACATGAGAGCCAGTGAAGTTATCTGAGTACTATGGGTGTAATGTGTTCAGGACGGTTTCGCTTTATTAGCTGCCCATGTATCATGACATTTGTCTTCTAGTGAAACTCCTCACTGTCATGTGAATAGAAGTGGCTGCCGACTTCATGCTGTCTTGCTCGTTCGTCTCCCTAACAAACCATTGAGTAGGGCTCAGCACAGCATAGCAGTAACAATGGGAAGTGGGAATTTTCCAAATCAAATACATTTGGAGAAACAAGTAAAAAAAAAAGGTTTATAATTTTTCTATACGTTAATATCATCAAAAACACACCCATTTCCAACCTATATCTTCATATTGGTCCTCACTAATGCTCATTATAACCTGGCACCATTTTGTCTACTCTGCCTGTGTCCCAGAGGACGGGTCAGTTCAGAAACCTGCCTAGTGCCTACCAGTGACATCATTGATAGGGCAGGTTTGGACATTTCAAAAAACTATTATTTTATTCTAATTAATTAATGTTAGAACAATGGCTTATTCTATTATAGCATGCTAACTTTCTAGGAATATTTAGCCTGCCATTTCTATTAGCTTGGATTCCCAAGGATGATGCATGGATGATGGTCACTGTTAGGTGGGTTTCTGTAATGTCTACAGCCCTCCTCTGAGACAGAGTGAGTAGACAAAAATGGTTTATAATGATCATTATTGCTCCGAGACACTGAGTGGGTTGCATCACATCACATTCTTCACAGCACACAACATGACATAGATGCTCACATGTTCCTTTCACGTTTTTTAAGATGCTGTTTGATGGAATTAATGATGGTTGACACCTCCGCCATGTAGCCGGGCAGATAACAGAAATAATCGTTCACTTGCGGATACAAGCACCAAAATTGGCACACATACTCCTTAGGGATTGCTCTTTTCATAAAACCATCTGGCCAAATCAAATTTCAAGATGGCGGCCATTTTTCAAGATGGCCGCCATTGAATATACAGTAATCTTGCATTACGCAATAAAATACCATAGACCTGTCCTATTTGAATGATCTTGGTGTCAAATCATAAATTTTTCACTATGTAGAATCCAAATTTGGACCCATGGACTTACTCACTGGCTTCCTTGTACCATATATCAGTCCCGGAATCCTAATATTCTGCTAAATTAGAGGTTTGTGTTATGTCTGACTCGGGTAAAATGGGTGGTAGTGTATATCTTAGTATTGTTAGAGGTTTATAGTGTGTATGTGTGTGTGTGTGTGTGTGTGTGTGTGTGTGTGTGAGGGGGGGGGGGGGGGTAATGTAGTAATGTAGTAACTCAACAGAGCGGATTTCAATGCACAGCGGCTGACGCGGCTAAAATGCATGGTAGATATAATAGCGCCGTGGGATCACTCTTTGTACAAGACTCCTGCCGACATAGCTCTGGGGGTCATGGAGACACGCAAACTGCCTCACCACGATAAGGTGATGATCCCGTCGAGGCAGGAGGTAGTTTTTTTTTGTCTTTTCTTTTTTTTTTGTTATCTAGGGCCTAGGCAGTATAGTACATTAGTATAGTAGGCCTAGACTACAACGCTTCTAAACCTCGCACCTGCAGCTGCACAGTGCCGTGCAGGTCAGACCAAAGTGGTAGCATTTGCATCGACTGCAGCATTCCAACTTGCATCCACACTTGGTCAGCTGCTGGCAACTCTCTGCAATGGGTGGGAGCTCAGTCCAATCAATCTGCCACAGATCTCCTTTCTTGGTCCAGCCCCAGTTGTCAGGAGTCTGCACTTCTGGTTGACATACTGTTGACTGACTCCAGATGCAGGCCGCTTGATAGGAAGCGCGCTTCACATGTTGCTTCAGTGCTGCTTGCGTTGGAGGAATGGCTTCGTATGGCCTCTGCTTCCGAGCAAACAAGTCCAACCTCGCATCATTGACACCTTCAGCTGTGCTGGATCGGTCGTACATCATGACAACAAACTTCTCCAAGGTTTTCAGGTCTTCATCATCCACTACAGGTGGGTAATGGCTGAGTTTGCTGAAGACACCGGAAGCCTCATCACAAACATTCCAGGTTTGCCACGCAGACTTCTTCCCCTTTCCGCGGAATGCTGAAACATCGCAGCCAGTGAAGGCATGGAAGAAGAGCATCCCTTTGCTCTTTTCTGCAAGAGTGCAACACAGGTCATGAACAGAATCCACTTTAAGTTCTGTCTTTGGCCAAAGGCAACCCACTGCCCAGCCCTGAGGCTCATAGGGCAGGAGTCTATGTCCTGTTTCTGTGAGGCTGCTTGATGTACATTAAGTACCCCTAGTGGACATGATAATAGTTTGTCACAGGGACATACCCCAATCCAGCCTTTGATGCTGAGGTCATAGATTCAAGATGTATGACAAGGTCCATATATGGAGTTCCCTGATGTCTTCAATATTAAGCCCATATCTAACAGGACTTCATATGGGAATGCCCATATATGGAGGCCACATTGGCCACATACCACACTAACAGAATCCATATATGGCCAAGACAGATGGCCAAGACAGCCCATATCTGTGTGACTGGTTCTACAGACAGGGATCTCCATGTATGGGCATAAAAGGGTATGTTGTCAGTTGTCATGGACATCATAGTACTTTCACATAACAAATAACTGGGTAAGCATGTTTGGGCTCTCACAGCATATCTCCATATACAGTACATGGATCTCCATATATGGGTACCAGGGGGTCTTCATATATGGGTAACAGGTCCGATACATCACTGGCCAGATGGCAAAGAATTGGCACCCTGAGGCATCTAACTAGTAAATAATAGAGAATACTAATAAACCATCAAGTACACTACATAAACCCAGGATACATAAAACTAACAGTTTCTAATATTATTCTTGCAAGAATAGGGCCAAAACTGAAACAGCCGTTTGGATGGCCCCCTGTAGTAACGCTGAGGACACCTGGGGGTCCCGGACCCTGTGGAAGACCCCTGGTATTAGCTACAGAGCCCAGGTACAGGTACAAAAGCTTTTATGCTTCAATTATGATCTAATTTGACACTGTTCTGGAGCAGGAGCAGAGCAAGGACTGTACTGAGATAGGCTCAGGGGTCATTCCGGGGGTCCCAGGTGAGGAGAGACCCCCACCAATAGTCATAAAGGTTATTCTGGCTGCTTCAAAAGTGCAATATATGAACTTAGAATGTTTTAAAACCTTCAAAACAACTCTAATATTATGAAAATTGGACATTAACTGGCTGACATACTGTTCTGCGAGGTCCTAAAATAGATGACCCCCCAGAAAGGGGGCTGGGGTCAGGAAAATCTGACACCCATCATTTTCTGACAGTTTGGTCCCTATAAAAGCCAAAGCAGTAAAAAAATACATTTTAGCAAAGAAATCCTTAGAAGTACACTTCTTATCACACTAGGTAGTAACTCCGAGGACCCCCAGGGGTCCCGAAGCCCCTGTGGAAGACCCCTGGTATTTGTTACTACTTTTTTTTTGTTTTCAGAAAAAAGTTTATGCTTCAATTATGATCTAATATGACATTGTTTTGGAGCAGGAGCAGAGCGAGTACTGAGAAAGGCTCAGGGGTCCATCTGGGGGGTCCCAGGTGAGGAAAGACCCCAACCAAAAGTCAGAAAGCTTATTCTGGCTGCTTCAAAAGTGTAATAAATGAACTCAGAATGTTTTAAAACCTACAAAACAACCCTAATATTAAGAAAATTGGACATTAACTGGCTGGCGTACTGTTCTGGCAGGTCCCAAACTAGATGACCCCCAGAAAGGGGGTGGGGATCCGGAAAAGTTGACACCCATCATTTTCTCATAGTTTGGACTCTATAGAACCAGGATCTGCAAAAAGATCAATTTTAGCACAAAAATCCTACGGGAGCTGTTTTTTGGACGCATCGCACCACACTATTAGCAGAATATTAAGATTCCGGGACTGATATATGGTACAAGGAAGCCAATGAGTAAGTTCATGGGTCCAAATTTGGATTCTACATAGTGATAAATGTATGATTTGACACCAAAATTATTCAAATAGGACAAGTCTATGGGATTTTATTGCGGAATGCAAGATTACTGTATATTCAATGGCGGCCATCATGAAAATTGGCCGCCATCTTGATTTTATTTTTGGCCAGATGGTTTTCTGAAAAGAGCAATGCCTAAGGAGTATGTGTGCCAATTTTGGTGCTTGTATCCGCAAGTGAACGATTCACCTGTAATATGCACTTTATCTGCCTAGCTAATGGCCCCTTCACCTTCATCGCCACACACCAGCTTCTTGGCAATGCAGGGGATCTCCACATATCCAAAGTCTTTGAGGCTGGAAACCTGCCTCGCTGTTATGGGGTGCTGCCACATGGCCGTGTTCATGGCGGGGCAGAATAGCAGAGGTCGAGCAGTGTCCCAGGCTCTTACTACACATGTCAGCAGATTGTCGCAGATGCCACTGGCGATCTTGCCCAGGGTGTTGGCATCGAGCGGGGAGATGACAAATAAATCTGCCCAGCGCCTCAGTTCGATGTGCAGGACCGGGTCCGATGGTTGCGTCCACAGCTCCCACTCGTCCTTGTCTCTGTAGAGTTTCACGGGGACCTCACCGGGGTCATAGAAGTGCCCGGCATGCTCTGTGGCGACCACCCGTACGTCCACGCCGGGTACTTCAAGGAGCTGGGAGACCAAAAGAGGCAGCTTCAGTGCTGCGACACTACCGGTCACGCCAACAAGGACACACAACTTACCATCGGAATCCAACAAATCCAAATCGACTTGAGTAACTTTGCTGTTGGTCTGCATGCTGACAGGCCATCTATCTTCTGTATTTTATTTTTTTTAATCTAAATCAGGAACCTCAGGAACCTTGTTGTATTTGTCTGTCTGCAAGTTACCCACACGTATGGAGATGATGGACATGACAACACAGCCCTGAACAGCTGCCGCCTGCAAATGACAGACACTGAAGTGTCTTTCATACTGACCCGTTGAGGCGCTGCATGGAGTCATCTTGGTGATACCACGTTGAGTCCATATATGGACTCTCAAGGTCAGCCATGCCCTAATATGGAGTCCATGATGTCAGATGTAAATGTGTTAGTGAGCACCATATATGGAGTTCAAGGTGATATGATGATATGGTCAGACGTCTAGTGACCATGACAACTGGGACTAATTCAACTTAATGGTAACTATGGTGACCTATCAAAACAACTAGATGATGATAACAGCCTTAACTCTTGTTTCTTGTCTGTTTTTACCAGCTTTCCAAGCTGGTCTATACAGATAGTCAGCCGATGATGTCATCCAGTATGCGAAAATCTCCTGAATCTTTACCATATATGGATAAAAAGGAGGAGAACAAGTGTGAATGTATATATTATTAGATATTATTATATTATCTTATAATTTATTTATATTATTATAATATAAATGGTAAGACGGAATTCAGTTCCCAGTGGATTCCGTCAAGGCCACTAAACTGGCCACTAAACTGCTCCACAAGGCTAGTCCACAAGACGCTGGTATAAAAGGACTGTCATTTCTTGTTTTTTAGTATGTTTTATTCACGCAAACAGTAGTGCCTGGACTTCTATTTTGTGGCTAACAAAATCACATGAAGTACACCAGTGAGGCATCTTCCTGAGTGTGTGTGGGGGGAAAGGTCCCACAGCAACCGAATATAGATCTACATGTCGAGGCAGCAACGCGGTGTGGGCTTGTGTCAGCTGTTATATGTTTGGTTTGAGTGTGTGGGCCAATCATGTGATGTCTCTCTGCTCTGCGGGCCGGTGCTACTGAAGGATTGGCCCTCATCTTTTAGTGGCCGCCCAGACCAAAAAATACTGTACATTACTGTAACGTTGGGGCCCCACTGGCCCACAAATGAGGCCTTGAATACATGGAGATTTTGTTTGTTTTTGTCACATTCCTGAGACAATAATTTGATGAGCGATTCATCGGCTAGTATAGGAGACTCAGTGAATCTCCTAACGGACTAGCGAAGACTCCGCTGTTTGTGAAATTATTGGCTTGGGAATGCGACAAACACATGAATTCAAGGCTTCATAAGGGTGTATAATTTATAGAAAACACACTCATGTTTTGGGTGAACTATTCCTTTAACCAGGTAGTTGTGTGGATAGATGATATTTTGGTGACCGAGGATGACACCATTTAGATATGTGCAGAATGGGGTGGTCCCAGCAGCAGCAGGACTGCATCTGAGGGGCAAATGTCTTCCTGGTGCCAGAGGGATTCCACCAAGAGACTCATCCAGTTGCTGACAAGGTTAAGGCCAGTGTAAATGCTCCACAAGACGTCTGCTGAGTGCGTTCTCTTTGTTAGCTGGCAAAGACTGTGGGAGAGGGTTCCAGAAGTGGATTCCGGCAGCATTAGTCAACGAGAGGACCAGTCCAGTATTTTGGAGAGCAAAACCACAGGACAGCAAGCTGATTATGTGCTAACATGGGAGTTAGGAAGGCACCTACCGGTACTTATCTAAAAGACTATAGGGCTACAATAATTCCATTGGGTGTCTCTGGGAGGGGCAGTCTCCACCCCATAGCTTCAGGTTAATTTAATTTGCATAATAATAAATGAGAAAAAAAAAGTTCATAATTAAAAGGTACCGGTATAGAAGCATTTCGTTGATATTTTTTATTGTCTCCACCAGGCCGAAGGCATGGGGAGAGACTATGTTTTGCATCCTGTCCGTCCGTCCGTCAGTGTGTCTGTGCGTATGTCTGTCCGTCCGTCTGTCACCAGCTAATCTCCCATGCGGTCATGCCGTTGGCCCGGTCGCTGCCAAACTGTGCACACAGTGCACACAGCATTATGATTGGCTTCCAAAGTTTGCAGGATTTGTCCGTTTTGAATAAAATGCCTCAAATCATGAACACAACGTGCAAGTTTGGTGAAATTGTGCATGCATGTTCCCACTAGGTCAAGAAACAAATGCCAATCTTTTCACATTGGCCTGTTATAGCGCCACCAGGAGGCCACAATAATATACCTGACCTGGTGGAGATCTGTGCTCGGAAGAGCACTGCTTCTTGTTTTACGTGTTTTTATTTTATTTTAGGTTTTACTTGAATTAACAAGACCTGAGATTCTCTTCTCTAGGCCTGGTTGGATTGAGGTATTTCCTTTTTTTTGTTAGGATTTCTTTGTTTTTACATTATTTTACTTATTCATTATACATTTATTATTGTATTGATTTTGTTGAATGTATTTTCATGTTTTTCATTGCTTAGGCCTTCCCCTTCCTCCCCATCGGTGAAGCTAGTCTCAACGCTCCCCTTTCCCTGGGTGTCGATGCTGGGGACAGCGCCCTTTGCTTTGGTCTGCTGCTGCTGCGGCCAATTCTTCTTCTTCTTCTGGGCGGCCTCGTTGGCCTGGTGCTCCTGGTGCTCCTTGAGCACGGCCACCGCCTCGTCCACCTTGGAGCGGAGGGACTCGGGCGACTCCAGCAGGGGGAGAAGCTCCGAGTTGTCCATCTCCAGCAGCATGCCGGTGATCTTCTGCACAAGCTTGGAATTGATGTTCTGGATCAAGGGGAACAGGCGATTGCCCAGCATCTCCTTCTGTTCCTGTGGAGTAGCAGTAGCCAGCATGGAAGCAGTCAGGGGCTCCTGAGGCTGCACGTACACCACAGGAGCAGGGGCTAGCATGGGCTCTTGACCGTGCACATACACAGCAGCAGGCCGCTGCTCAATAGCACCTTGGTTCTGCTTGCTCATGTGCCGTTGGGGTCGGGGATTGTGGACGACCCCACATATGGGAGTGACGGCGGTGGCAGTGGTAGCTGGCTGAGGGCCCATGGTCTGAATGATGCGAGAGGTGGTTAATATGCGGGGAACTCGAGACCCAGGCTTCGCGGTGCCGGAGGTCTGACGGTGTAAGTGACGCATGGCACCCGCCACGTTTTGTAGGTGTTGAGTCCGCACCTTTTGGGTGGGACGGAGCTGGGTCATCTGGCCGGCGGCCTGGTAGTAGGTGGCACCATTCTGGCCCTGCGGTATGGTTGTCATGAAGTAGGGAGGGACTGGCTGGTAGGGAGTGATGACCGGGTTGGCTACGGCACACATGCCGGGCATGCGCTGCATCAGGTGAGCCTGGCGGTCCGCCTTCCGCTGAGCCAGGGCCACGTACAGAGGCTTGGCGGCCACGTCGCGGCCGTTCATCTCCGTTATGGCTTTGGTGGCCTCCTCCGGAGACGAGAAGCAGACGAAGCCGAAGCCTCTGCTGCGCTCGCCGTCCATCATGACCTTGGCACTGGTGATGCTGCCGAACGGCATGAACTCCTTGTGCAGGCGTTCGTCGTCAATGCTGTCGTCTAGGTTCTTCACGTACAGGTTTACGCCCTGGTAGCGAGTCACTCGCTCCTTGCTCAGTTGCTCAAATTTGCGCTTGAGCTCGGACTGTCGCTCCATTTTCTTCTGGGCGCGTCCCACATATAGCAGCTTGCCATTCAGCTCCTTCCCATTCATCTCATCCACTGCCTTCTGAGCATCTTCGTGCCTCTCGAAGCTCACAAAGCCAAAGCCTCGCGACTTGCCACTTTCGTCCTTCATGACACGAATACTGATTGCTTTGCCATACTCATTGAAGACCTCCCGCAGACTGTCATCATCCATGTCCTCGCCAAAGTTCTTAATATAGATATTTGTGAACTCCTTGGCTCGGGCACCTAACTCAGCCTCGCGCTCTTTGCGAGATTTGAAGCTTCCCACAAATACCTTCCGGTCATTGAGTAGCATGCCGTTCATTTTCTCAATGGCCAGTTTGGCTGCCTCCTGTGTCGCGAAATGGACAAAGCCATAGCCTTTAGAGCCGCTCTCATCACACACCACCTTGCAGGACAAGATGGTGCCAAAGTTAGAGAAGGTGTTGTACAGGGCCTTGTTGTCGATGGACTTGTCCAGGTTCTTAATGAAGATGTTGCCGACGCCGCTCTTTCTCAGCGAGGGGTCGCGCTGGGACCACATTATGCGCACGGGCCGCCCCTTGATCACTTCGAAGTTCATTGTGTCCATGGCGCGTTCGGCGTCGGCCGGCTGCTGGAAGTTCACATAGGCGTATCCGAGTGACCTCTGTATGATCATGTCCCTGCACACTCGAATGGAGAGGATGGCTCCGACCGGGCTGAACTTCTCATACAGCATGGCCTCGGTCACGTCCTGGTGCAGGTCCCCGACATACAGGGAGGCCATGGGGTAGCTGGGAGCGTTGGGGTTCATTTTGAGTTGGTTCCTCTGAGCAAACGAATGACCCGTGGAACAATGAACTTGACAAACGTCTCAAAGGAAAGGCAAATGTTTTGTTTCTGATACAAGAACAAATCCACTTGGCCTTGCTTGTTCTGATTTTGTCACTTCTGAATGGTTCAGGCTTCCAGCTGTGACTTCTTGACAGATATTATATTTTTTTTTACAAAAGAAGAAATTATATTTAATTATTTTAAAATTTCCTCTTTTCAATTTTTTATAAAAACAAGTTAATTAGCATGAAATACGTGTCTGTGAAATAACGCTCAAATGAACTCATTTTATCCATTTTATCCTCGACATGACATGTTTACGTCATGACACGTTGACGTCATGACGTAGGCAGCAACGCCTCTTTTGGACGTCCTCCTCCTACTGCTCTGGTGTCAACAACCTGAGAGGTGAACAAACGTGACATATTGTACACTAAAGCTAGAGTAAGTGCTTTTAACGGTTCTTATGGCTTTTCAGATGGTTGAAAATGCACTGTGTGTCCGTTTACTTCGTGGACGTGGGTTTTATGTTTGCGAATAATCCGCTATAGTGGGACACCTGACTTGCTAAGCTAACTATAGAGAGCATTACGTTACATAAAGCTAATAGCTGGCTATTTAGAAGCAATGCTATATTCTCTCTCAAAGTCTGTCTGTATGAGAAGATAGTAAGAGACAGTTTGTCTGATAGTATTTGTCTCCAGTGGTGGACAAAATACATACTCTGTCTGTAAAAGTATAGCCATAAATCATAACTCTTGTAGAGGTGGCTTATATTGGGACGTTTATTCTCGTCCCAATATAAGCGACCTCTACAAGAGTTATGATTTATGGCTAGTAAAAGTACATAATTCAAAATGTACTTGAGTAATAGTACAAAAGTATTGGCATAAAAATGTTACTTTACACCAATGATATTCTCTCTGTATATGAGAAATAGCCTAGTCTGTATATATGAGAGATGGTAAGAGACAGTTTGTCTGATATAGTGTTTGTCTTTTGTTAAAATGAGACCGGTTGTTTGTCCCAGTACTAAAAGAAACTCAAGCTGTCTCTGTGAGACACAAACTACAAACAATTTGTCTGTAGGAATACAGGTCCACTGACTCCACTCACCAAATTTCCAACTCGCCAAATCAACTTGCTAGGACACCTCGCCAATGAGCAGGGTTGTCAACATTGGACTGTCAGTCCAGGAGAATCCAGGAGATTTATTTTTTAGGGGGTGCACGGAACTCCCTAGCTCTGGTCCATAGCGTTAGTGGAGTTCTCCCTAACGCTATGTTCCTCTACCTCCGTATTCCTTGGCAAAACCGGAAAACCCTGCCGTCTGGTCCGAAAATAACAAAAACTGTTTCGCCCCTCATCAAACCAAAGGTATCAGTGGACAGTTGAAAGCTTACTCTACTTAGTGGACGCGGGCTGAGCCCCCCACCACACGATTAAAATACATTTCTAGGGCAAAATGAAAAATATTCTACCGGATGGAGACTCCATTTCTTCTCGTTTTTCACTATTTGTCGTCGCCATCAAGGTGCCAACTCACTACTGCCGCGCAGGTCAGAGGACCGAATTACACTGAGCATTAGTCTCACTGGGTGTTATTCAACTCTGCGACGTTGGAAGCGCTGTTTCGTAAAAACCTGGAAGAGCGTCTCCATCCGGTGGAATATTTTTCATTTTGCCCTAGAAATGTATTTTAATCGTGTGGTGGGGGGCTCAGACCTCGTCCACTAAGTAGAGTAAGCTTTCAACTGTCCACTGATACCTTTGGTTTGATGAGGGGCGAAACAGTTTTTGTTATTTTTGGACCAGACGGCGGGGTGTTCCGGTTTTGCCAAGGAATACGGAGGTAGAGGAACATAGCGTTAGGGAGAACTCCACTAACGCTATGGACCAGAGCTAGGAACTCCCCAACAGGGGTCTGGTGGTCCTTCCCCCAAAACTTCTTAACAGATATATTTTCCTGTGTTCTGTTGAATTTTGTGCATGTTTGATACTTTTATCAGGCTTGCTTTACTAGCATGGGTACAATTTCAGCCTTAAAATGCCAAATGTAGGTGTACAGATTTGATGACTGAAGCAAAGTAAGACATCCTTAATAATGACTTCTCATCTGGGGGTCCTCCCCCAGAAAATATTTAACATAGTAGATGTAATTGCCAATCATCCTGGCAAATCCAGGAGCATTGACAAGCCTGCCCAATGAGTGTGGACAATTTGGCGAGTTGGATTTTTGGCGAGAAGACCGGTTACCGTCTGGAGTCTTTATAAGAGACCAATTTCTGTTGAGATTTGCAGTTTGCACTATGAAAATATTTCAGGACAGACAACGAACTGATCATTCTGTGAAGCTACAGCAAGATGAGCTGAGCTCTATAATGCACGTATTGCTATTTTCTTTAATCAGTGGGGAGTGGTTACTGGTTACAGGGGGTCCCCAGCTAAATGCCTGATAGTTCAGTCACCAAACAGACCCTTACAAGTCTGTAAATCGGAGAGAGAGGATACTGAAAAATTGGAACTCTTGAGTCGTCGGAATCTTTGTGGTGTGTGCTTATATTGGGACGTTTATTCTCGTCCCAATATAAGCGACCTCTACAAGAGTTATGATTTATGGCTAGTAAAAGTACATAATTCAAAATGTACTTGAGTAATAGTACAAAAGTATTGGCATAAAAATGTTACTTTACACCAATGATATTCTCTCTGTATATGAGAAATAGCCTAGTCTGTATATATGAGAGATGGTAAGAGACAGTTTGTCTGATATAGTGTTTGTCTTTTGTTAAAATGAGACCGGTTGTTTGTCCCAGTACTAAAAGAAACTCAAGCTGTCTCTGTGAGACACAAACTACAAACAATTTGTCTGTAGGAATACAGGTCCACTGACTCCACTCACCAAATTTCCAACTCGCCAAATCAACTTGCTAGGACACCTCGCCAATGAGCAGGGTTGTCAACATTGGACTGTCAGTCCAGGAGAATCCAGGAGATTTATTTTTTAGGGGGTGCACGGAACTCCCTAGCTCTGGTCCATAGCGTTAGTGGAGTTCTCCCTAACGCTATGTTCCTCTACCTCCGTATTCCTTGGCAAAACCGGAAAACCCTGCCGTCTGGTCCGAAAATAACAAAAACTGTTTCGCCCCTCATCAAACCAAAGGTATCAGTGGACAGTTGAAAGCTTACTCTACTTAGTGGACGCGGGCTGAGCCCCCCACCACACGATTAAAATACATTTCTAGGGCAAAATGAAAAATATTCTACCGGATGGAGACTCCATTTCTTCTCGTTTTTCACTATTTGTCGTCGCCATCAAGGTGCCAACTCACTACTGCCGCGCAGGTCAGAGGACCGAATTACACTGAGCATTAGTCTCACTGGGTGTTATTCAACTCTGCGACGTTGGAAGCGCTGTTTCGTAAAAACCTGGAAGAGCGTCTCCATCCGGTGGAATATTTTTCATTTTGCCCTAGAAATGTATTTTAATCGTGTGGTGGGGGGCTCAGACCTCGTCCACTAAGTAGAGTAAGCTTTCAACTGTCCACTGATACCTTTGGTTTGATGAGGGGCGAAACAGTTTTTGTTATTTTTGGACCAGACGGCGGGGTGTTCCGGTTTTGCCAAGGAATACGGAGGTAGAGGAACATAGCGTTAGGGAGAACTCCACTAACGCTATGGACCAGAGCTAGGAACTCCCCAACAGGGGTCTGGTGGTCCTTCCCCCAAAACTTCTTAACAGATATATTTTCCTGTGTTCTGTTGAATTTTGTGCATGTTTGATACTTTTATCAGGCTTGCTTTACTAGCATGGGTACAATTTCAGCCTTAAAATGCCAAATGTAGGTGTACAGATTTGATGACTGAAGCAAAGTAAGACATCCTTAATAATGACTTCTCATCTGGGGGTCCTCCCCCAGAAAATATTTAACATAGTAGATGTAATTGCCAATCATCCTGGCAAATCCAGGAGCATTGACAAGCCTGCCCAATGAGTGTGGACAATTTGGCGAGTTGGATTTTTGGCGAGAAGACCGGTTACCGTCTGGAGTCTTTATAAGAGACCAATTTCTGTTGAGATTTGCAGTTTGCACTATGAAAATATTTCAGGACAGACAACGAACTGATCATTCTGTGAAGCTACAGCAAGATGAGCTGAGCTCTATAATGCACGTATTGCTATTTTCTTTAATCAGTGGGGAGTGGTTACTGGTTACAGGGGGTCCCCAGCTAAATGCCTGATAGTTCAGTCACCAAACAGACCCTTACAAGTCTGTAAATCGGAGAGAGAGGATACTGAAAAATTGGAACTCTTGAGTCGTCGGAATCTTTGTGGTCACTCTTAATGGCTCGAAGGGTCGAAGGGTCCTTGAAATAAAAAAAATTGAGAACCACTGCTTTATTACTACATGTAATGTCACTAATAACTTGTGGTGGTTGAATGATTGTCGAGATATAGAGACTAGAGTGTCATATGTGTGAAGGCTAGTGCATTGCCTTCATACGGTGGTTGACTTGTATTGATGTCAATCATTTCATTTTTTATATATATTTTATCTTTTGTGACAACTTATAAGACAGTACAGTGAGTGTATAGCAGACAAACAAAAGCAAACACCATCAAAACAGACCAACATTACACTAATAACTAGAAAAATATTGTTCCTTCGAAACAATTGTGGGCTCGCTTCAAGCCAGAAAACAATGGCTATAAAAGTACAAAATGTGAAGATCGCAGGCAGTGCTCTCTTTGACGTTACTGACGTCAAAGATTGGTCCATTTTGTTCCAAAAATGTGTTGTGCAAAAATTGACCCGCTGGTGGCGCTATAACAGGCCAATGTAAGAAGGGTGGTATCTGTTCCTTGACCTATTGGGAATGTGCTTGCAAGATTTCACGCACATTGCAGGCTGTGTTCATGATTTGAGGTGTTTTTGGCTTTGGCCACTTTATCGCTGCTTGCAGCTATATTCATTATTATTATTTTTTTTTTGTGTGAGTGCACTTCATAGGCATATTAGATAAAGGTCCTTAGATTGTGTGTAGAATGTTTCATGCAAATTGCAAAAGAAAATCCTAACGGGTTTAAGCGTTTCACAAACTGCTCAAAATGATATAGCGCCCCCCTTTGGCCAATTGGGGTAAGATTGGTTTTAGTGATATTTGGACTAACACTCTACATCTTTGCCAAATGCCATGAACATGTTGCTTTGCATGTATGATTTAGAGGCAGAAGAATAATTTGCATAAAACTGCAATATTCATTGAATTTATTTAAAAAAGCATGTTTCAATTTTAAAGAAATCCGATCTGACAGATCTTTAGATATTGGTCCAAAGTTCACGTAAAAAAGGTTTTGTGCACGTGGAGCGAAAATTCCAGAATAAAAGCGGGTTTACGCGTTTTACAAACTGCTCAAAATGGCGGAAAATTGAAGGGCGGAGCTTACTTAACAACGACACAGATGTCTTCCGCTTGAGTCAAAGCACGCGTGTAACAAGTTGCATGTCTTCAAACAAAACGAGTCATGACTTATGCCCGTTTGAAGTTTGAATTTTCAGACGCTTCGTATAGCGCCCCCCTTTGGCCGATTGGAATAAAATTGGTTTCAGTGATACTTTGACTAACCCTCTACATCTTTGCCAAATGCCATGAATGTGTAACTTTGCATGTATGATTTAGAGGCCGAAGAATAATTTGCATAAAACCGCGATATGGATTGAATTATTAAAAAAATATATTTCACATTAAAAGAAATCCGCCGAGACTAGTTTGACCGTATTGGTCCAAAGTTCATGTGAAAAAAGTTTTGTGAGCGTAACGCGAAAATCCCAGGAGGAGATAGATTTTTACTGTTTTTCATATAATTCCAAATTGTGGGAGATCTAAAGGTCAAAGGTCAAAAGTCAGAGCGTAAAAGTTGTTCGGCATGAGGAGACGCATACGTGTATACAGGTTTCATGGCTGTACGTATATCAGAGCATGAGCCATACCTGTTCAAAGTTCGCACTTTCGAAGGCTTCCTACAGCGCCACCATTTGGCCGATTGCTGTAAAAAATAATAGCACACTTCGCCACTGTAAGCTGAACACATTGATGTTTTTATTTTCATTTTCTGTCTAAGTATGTAGGAGTAGAAAGGAACCGAAGTTTTGAGGAGAACTTGATATGACGGTTAGATATTGTCACTAGAAAAATATTGTTCCTTCGAAACAATTGTGGGCTCGCTTCAAGCCAGAAAACAATGGCTATAAAAGTACAAAATGTCAAGATCGCAGGCAGTGCTCTCTTTGACGTTACTGACGTCAAAGATTGGTCCATTTTGTTCCAAAAATTTGTTGTGCAAAAGTTGACCCGCTGGTGGCGCTATAACAGGCCAATGTAAGAAGGGTGGTATCTGCTCCTTGACCTATTGGGAATGTGTTTGCAAGATTTCACGCACATTGCAGGCTGTGTTCATGATTTGAGGTGTTTTTGGCTTTGGACACTTTATCGCTGCTTACAGCTATATTCATTATTATTATAATTTTTTTGTGTGTGTGCACTTCATAGGCATATTAGATAAAGGTCCTTAGATTGTGTGTAGAATGTTTCATGCAAATTGCAAAAAAAAAAATCCTAACAGGTTTAAGCGTTTCACAAACTGCTCAAAATGATATAGCGCCCCCCTTTGGCCAATTGGGGTAAGATTGGTTTTAGTGATATTTGGACTAACACTCTACATCTTTGCCAAATGCCATGAACATGTTACTTTGCATGTATGATTTAGAGGCAGAAGAATAATTTGCATAAAACTGCAATATTCATTGAATTTATTTAAAAAAGCATGTTTCAATTTTAAAGAAATCCGATCTGACAGATCTTTAGATATCGGTCCAAAGCTCACGTAAAAAAAGTTTTGTGCACGTGGAGCGAAAATTCCAGAATAAAAGCGGGTTTACGCGTTTTACAAACTGCTCAAAATGGCGGAAAACCGAAGGGCGGAGCTTACTTAACAACGACACAGATGTCTTCCGCTCGAGTCAAAGCACGCGTGTAACAAGTTTCATGTCTTAAAACGAAACGAGTCATGACTTATGCCCGTTTGAAGTTTGAATTTTCAAACGCTGCATATAGCGCCCCCTTTTGGCCGATTGGAATAAAATTGGTTTCAGTGATACTTTGACTAACCCTCTACATCTTTGCCAAATGCCATGAACGTGTAACTTTGCATGTATGATTTAGAGGCAGAAGAATAATTTGCATAAAACGGCAATATCTATTGAATTATTAAAAAATTATATTTCACTTTAAAAGAAATCCGCCGAGATAAATCTGACCGTATTGGTCCAAAGTTCATGTGAAAAAAGTTTCGTGCGCGTAACGAAAAAAACCCAGGAGGAGATAGATTTTTACTGTTTTTCATATAATTCCAAATTGTGGGAGATCTAAAGGTCAAAGGTCAAAAGTCAGAGCGTAAAAGTTGTTCGGCATGAGGAGACGCATACATGTATACAGGTTTCATGGCTTTACCTCAAACACAGCATGAGCTATACCTGTTCAAAGTTCGCACTTTCGAAGGCTTCCTACAGCGCCACCATTTGGCCGATTGCTGTAAAAAGTAATAGCACACGTCGCCACAGTAAGCTGAACACATTGATGTTTTTATTTTCATTTTCTCACTAAGTATGTAGGAGTAGAAAGGAACCGAAGTTTTTTGATACTTGCACTGACTGCCTGCCTAGTATAGAAATAATGACAATATCTAAAGTGTGCTCGCCTTATAGGCGAGCCCACAATGACAAGTTTAAATGATGCTAAAAAACAGCAACAAAACACACATTGCAAGGCTTTACGGCAGAAATTGCTTTTCTTCTGGGGCCCTGTCCTCATATCAGACCGCCTGAGAAAGAATATGTAAGGACTGAGGAGTCCATATTTTATCATAAATGTCCAGTTTTCCCTTGATTTTATAATGTAAATAATCTAGAGGTATATAATTGGATACTTCATTTCATTTAAAAAAAAAATGTTGGTTATATTCATTGTTTTGCTTTTGACAAGTCTCTCTGTCTCCCATACCATCTCATAGACAGATGTCCACCATGGCCTTGCGGAGCGCTGTGTGCAGGCTGCTACTCAACCCACAGAGGTGTGCCTTCATCGCAGCCTCCAGAGCCCAGGGAACTGCAGCACCTGCTCCTAGACTGGGTATTTATTCAGCATTGAGTTGTAATGGCGAATATGAAATTACTGTAGAATACCTTTTACTTTTACTCTTAAGCCTTTCATATACTGCTATTATAAGCGGTTACAAGCTGTCATATTAAATAAAAAAATTAACAATTTAATTGTGTTTTTTTTGTCGTTGACAATTACATTTATGTTTGGCTTTTAGGCTTTGAAGTTGCTCATGGCAGATATGACACATAACTTAAATATACAAATAAATGACATATTTGACTTTATACTTAAAAAAAAGGGAAAAAGGATAATTCAAGCTTTCCATACAGCTGCAATGTTGTGAGTTTAACGTAGTTAAATACAATCAGATACGACTTTTCTGTTTGGATGTATGGGCTGCCAATATTTGGTGCTGCAACTCTAGATTCAACATATTAAAAGAAAATCTAGAGTTGCAAGTTGCGACACGTGAGCCCAACCCCGCTGTGAACACGTGTCAGTTTTTTGGGTTAAGTCTGGCCTAATTCACAGACCTGTGTAACTTTGTAACGATTCAAGGACTGCTCTACACCTCCTATTCTCATTTTAACCTGTCAGCAAAACTATTAATGCTGGCGTGTAAGCATGGCTGCACACAAGAGCATGTCTGTCCCCCAGGTGCAGACCTCTTAGGAATGGTAGAAATATGCTTGGTGAAATGTGTTCCATAGATAGTTGGACCACCTGTTGTACTGAAAATTGCTTACTAGTAATTACCATGTCTTGACATTGTCTTACAAAATGAACAGTGTTAACGACTGTGAATGCTATTTCAAATTGTAAAATGACAAAGTGTAATGTATATTTCTGACCCAACTAATATCTGGGTTGTAATTCCACAGATTTGGACAAGCCTGAGAAGAAGCCCAAAGCACGTAGGTGTTGCCCTGGACTATTCTATTGCATTATAACACAATAACCTTTTTATTTATTTATATTTTTATTGTAAAAAATGCATAAGAAATTAACATATTTATATGTATCAAAAGGATAAAACATTTTGAGTGCATTCAGATATAAATGAACATATATTTGTACATAATATATCAAAAGGATACATTGCATTCAGTGGTTCTCAAACATTTCCATGTCAAAGACGTATGCTTTTGGCTGCAGACCCCCCACCTTAATACATTCTGTGCCAATGATTTAGGTTTTGTTAAAAATTGTCAAAAATTATAAAGAAAATGGCAGCTCCACAAGCTCACAAAGTGTTGCTGTTGTGATCACGTGGTGAGCTTGTAGATTGTCTATTTTTGAATATCCAACGTTTAGAACAGTGTTTAAGTGGTTAAACTGATTTCAATGCTCAATGATGTACCTAGAAAAACAAATAAAAAAACCCCCTAGAGAACCACTAGTAGAAAGACTTATAAAGTCTCTTAAACTAAAATTGCAAAACGTTTGTTATAGTAGGAGTATTGTCCATCTAGCTGTTTCTGCACTTAACAGACTGCCTCGGTGATGTGTTGTTTTGAGTCCTTGTGTTATATTTTTGTGTGTCTGTTGAAAAGACTGATACCGAATGTCCCCATGGGACAATGAAGGCTTATTACGATCATGATTATTGTTCTCATAATTGTGTGACCACCACCAGCCAAGGTGCAGTTCAACTGGCGCGATGCCCTGGAGCTAGACGCTCAGCTGACGGAGGATGAGATCATGATCAGAGACACTTTCCGTGACTACTGCCAGGAGAAACTCATGCCCCGCATCCTGATGGCCAACAGAAACGAAGGTAGAATGCCGTGACATACAGCAGTGGTTTCTGAATCCGTGATATACAGTAGCTTTATTGTAGTCTCAGCAGATGACAAGGACAAAAGGTTGAGAAGGTTACAGCCGTTTAACTGGCAAGGTTATTCCTCACAGCTACCGGGGAAAAACCTGAACATCAATATGCCCCAACTTTTCAGCATGAAACCTAAATGTTCTCTCATTTAGGTTTCATTTAATGTGGCGTTTCATTTGTCATACAAACCATTATTTCTCTGACACGAGAATGATAGGTTTCTTCTATCCACAACACCAAGTCATGTGAATGCATTTAGCTGTCTGTTTGGTCAGAATGACAATGGCAGTTTTGTCCTGAGATTATCGATAATGTTGACTTGGTGTGTAATGGTCATTTTAGGCACCGTTCAGGCTACACTGTTTTCTATAGAAAACGGCAAAATAACCACCTTCCATGCACACTACAGCGTTTTCAATCTGTTGAGTGTCCGTCGCAGAATAACAAGTGAGAAAGCAGCGGGACTTCGCCGTTTCCTCTAGAGACCGGTGTCGACTAAACGTGGCCTTATAGTTGAGTAGTACGTTCATCCTGATGAAAGTGAATTCGAACCTGACCTGATTTCTCCTGTATGTAAATGTCTGCCAGTGTTCCACAGGGAGATCGTGTCAGAGATGGGAGAGCTTGGCGTCCTGGGTCCCACCATCAGAGGTGAGTGTTCAGTCACCACTTAACCCCTATATTGGGGGTCTTCAACAGGGGGTCCGGGACCCCTAGGGGGTCCTCAGAGTTACTACAGGGGGTCCTCCAAATCGTTGTGTGATAGAAACTTGTTTTTCACCCCTTTTTTATACCACTTGAACCCTAGTGTCCATATTCTGATAACTCTAGCCAAAAATAGCCGATCTACAAGCTTGAGCTTGTAGATCGGCTATTTTTAGCAAAGAGCTTTGGAGGGGGAGAAGAGCAGACCAAGTACAGTGAAAGCTCAAGTGTATTAAGTATTTACTGTTCAAGTGGTTAAATATCTGAAAACCCACATTAACACCAATCCAAAATATACTGATGTTTGTGCTGTCAAACAATGAAACTATATGGAATCTATGATAAGGTTGTGGGGGGTCCCTGCTCATCGCTCTCTCAACTAAGGGGTCCTTGGTCTGAAAACCTCTCTACACCAAATACGGACACTATTAGGGTCCAGCTGTTAAGCCATGTATACACAAAATAATAACAGAATAACAAATTAGCCAATCTACAAGCCTGTAGACCGACTATTTTGACTATGTTTGACAATATGCCCAAAACCTAGAACAAATTAACAGCTTGGGATGGACTTTGGTCACTTTTGCACACAGTGGGGTGATCACTTCGTCACAATGTGGGATAAAGGGTTATTGATTCATTCATAGTACCACAGCATGCCAGATTACTAAAATGTAAGCCTATGATGAGGGTAGGATCATAAATTGTGACCACAATATTTATCAATTTATTGTGTGTGTGTGTGTGTGTGTGTGTCTGTGTGTGTGTGTGTGTGTGTGTGTGTGTGTGTACACACTGTATATGTGTATGTCTCTATATATTCATGTTTTCATGAATCCAATATAAAGTATCAAATCAATGCACTGCTGTATTGTATTTGCCTTTTTATTTACTAATAGCAACAAGGCTCAGCCCATATTGTCTCTCTTCCTTGTGATACTCTGTCCAGTAGCCAAGACCTTTGACACAGAGAAGCTGCTGCCAGTACAGTATATATATATATATACCCAGCCTGTCAGCTTGGCCAGGTGGGGTCGTTCCGTGTTTAGTGACAGTCATAACATAACGGTGATAATGGTCGTAAAAACGAAAGGTTTGAGACCCTGTTATGTGTTTTTCTCCAAGACAAAAATACAATCACGTTCTTTAGCAAGAACTGGCAGCAGACAAGCCTCAGAGCCTGTGGCATAGTTGGACTAAACTGTGAGGAACGTGTTTGTCGCAACAATGCCAGATTGGCGACAAATCTCTTCTATTCAATATTGCCATTTACTTCACATCAGCACTCTCTAATGGCCCAATGTGCAATACAAAATACAGCCTTGTTAATATCAGTATTTTTTATATCAATTTAGTTTTTACCCCCAGTAAAATACATTTATTATATTGTAATTCAGCAAATTGAACAGCTCACAAGCTCACAGTGCATGGCGTTAATGTTGTGCATGTTGTGATCTTGTAGATTTTCAGCCAATGAGCAGACCTAGTATAGAGCCCTGGAGGACCTGATCAACTAAGAACATTTATACAAGTGGTTAAAATTGACGTTCGACCATTTTCTCTCTTTTCTTTCCCCACCCTTGACGTGGTGTAAAGGCTATGGCTGTGCCGGGACCAGCTACGTGGCCTACGGCCTGATTGCCAGAGAGGTGGAGAGGGTGGACAGTGGCTACCGCTCTGTGTGCATGGCGTTAATGTTGTGCATGTTGTGATCTTGTAGATTTTCAGCCAAGGAGCAGACCTAGTATAGAGCCCTGGAGGACCTGGTCAACTAAGAACATTTATACAAGTGGTTAAAATTGACGTTCGACCATTTTCTCTCTTTTCTTTCCCCACCCTTGACGTGGTGTAAAGGCTATGGCTGTGCCGGGACCAGCTACGTGGCCTACGGCCTGATCGCCAGAGAGGTGGAGAGGGTGGACAGTGGCTACCGCTCTGTGATGAGCGTCCAGTCCTCCCTGGTCATGCACCCCATCAACGCCTATGGCACCGATGAGCAGAAGGAGAAATACCTCCCCAGGCTGGGTAAGGAGACCCGCAAAATGAGTTATTAGAACTCATTTGTGAAATTATATACCCACTACGAGGGGGGATGTGGAGACTTGTGATTATGATCGACTCTTCCATTTAAGATAGTAGTTATGTCAATTTTGACGGAGGTACGCGACACACGTCTGACTCAGCTCAGCATCGTACCGGAAGCCCGACTTGTGATTATGAACTGAATTGCTGTATGTTCATGTTAGCCTAATGTTGTGTGTGTTATGACTGCAGTCATGAACGATCAATCAGCCGGTAATAACTGAACATCAAACGATAGATGCATGTGTAGAGCAATGTCTAATGCAGGGTTGCCTAAGTGGGTGCATTGACGCAAGTCCAGGGGTACCTCAGAAAGTCAGAATACTTAATAATTGATAATATTTGGAATTGCACTTTACTTGGTGCGTTCTCTTTCAGTCTACAGTGCACCAAGTCTCTTCACTAAAAAATAGCCGATCTACAAGCTCACAACGTGTCTCAACACGTCACATTGTGCCGCGTTGTGAGCTGGTAGATCTGCTATTTTGGGACCATGTCCCCCCCCTACTAGAATAGGGACGCTAGATGTGCATATTTAAGTACCGTTAATAATAACAGAAGTTGCTAAGTAACAATGTAATTCAGGGGTGCTGTAGATGAAAATATTATTTACAGGGGTGACCTGAGCGAAGCTTGGCCAATGCCAAGCTCTGCAGGACGAACAGACGGACATACACACAAAGCCAGATGTAGGAGCGTTTAGCACCGCTGCCTCCAAAAACATTATTCATTCTACACGATGTTTGTCGCGAGCCTGAGAGGAGTAGGACCCATGTGGATCCAGTGTGTGTAGACAGCGTGTGGGGTTTATGATGTGCCTTAAGGTTTTTGTACCATGCTCTGTCCTGCAGCCCGTGGGGAGATCCTGGGCTGCTTCGGGCTGACGGAGCCAAACCACGGCAGCGACCCCGGCGGTATGGAGACCAGAGCCAAGTACAACCCCTCCAGCCGCACCTACTCCCTCACCGGATCAAAGACCTGGTAAACACTATAGGGTTGCAATAGTTACCAACTAATCAAATCAATCGATGATGAAAATAATCAGTAATTGAATAAAATGATCAATTCATAATTCATCCATGTTTTATGTGCATGTCATTATGGACAAAGTAAACATAGTGAAGATAACTGCTCTACAAGCTCACAATGGACATCAAAAATACAAAAAAAACACTCTCTTTAAGAACAATTAAAATGCCTTTATTGTAACGGCGTGGTCATATTAGACACATTAGAGAACAATAGCTTAATGTTTTAAAAGTCTAATATCACCATGCCATTACAATAAAGGCATTTTAATTGTTCTTAAAGAGAATTCCTTGTTGTTATACAGTAGCAACTGTTGCTTCTCCCAGCATGGAGGATAAATGGACATTCTAAGTATTCCATGTACGTTCTCTAATGAACGATATAGCTCCATGTTTTATGTGTCTTTATTTTATTATTTAACCCATTTAGGCCTAGAATTATTGAATGCTTTAACCAGTGAAAAATAGCAGATATACAAGCTCACAGCTGCGAGCTTGTAGATCTGCTATTTTTTTAAAGTCGTGAAAATGTGTGCAAATCTTTGAATATATGTATTTTCAAAGCAAACATTTGTAACTCAAAATTTGCTTCTGGGTGGTCCCTGGAACTAAATATTTTGAGATGGGGGTCCGTGGCCAAATACATATCATTTTGGGGGTCCTTCACATGAAAAGGTTTGAGCACCACTGACATAGTAGTCTCTCAAGAACAGACTAACTGAGCTCCAGTTAAGTGAAAAGGACCTTTTCTTTGACCATGGCTGGCCAGATTGCTGACATAGAAACATAGTTTTTTCAAAAAAACCTTAGAAGGATTCAAAAGACACTTATAGAATCGGGTCAAAATTCGAATTTTCAACATTTTTCAAAAATAGCAGATCTAGAAGCTTGCTGTGAGCTTGTATATCTGCTATTTTTCAATAGTTAAAGCATAAAATAATGATACACAATAATGTGTACCCGTTCTAAATGGGTACAGACCTTTAAGCTTCCATTTGGAACCCCCTTAAGGAACCCTGGCCGGGGGACCCTGCGTTGAGAACCACTGAGTGAATTGTATAGTATCTATCATATTTCAGAATTTAGTATATCACAACTGTAACTGTAGAATAAGCTTACATTTCATATGTTTGCTTTAGCAGCCAATAGAGCGGGGTACAAGGTCTCAACCAAGGAGCTGTAGCAGTGCCAGATCCTACAAGAACACATTAGTAGGAGCTTGTAGATATTGTCTAAATTCAATAAACGGGTATAAATCAGAGTTGAGTGCAAAATGTTTTCCACTTCCTTGTTTAGTAGGGGTAGGGTTAAGTCTTGGGTCTGTTAAAACAAAATTACATTGTTTATTTTTATCTGTTGCAGATAAAAAATATCTGTGTCCATTCGAGTGGATGGTAGTTCAGTCTCTTCCACTTCAATGGAGACAAATTTGTATCTGTGTCTGGCCCAGTGGGAATGGGCCTTTACTGTATTTGTCCACATGGGGGAGCCCTTCAGCCATATTTGCCAAACCCCAATCTGACATAATTTTAAAGTGTCTTTTCACTGGACCATTGTAGCCAGACAATAGAAAAACATTTACAGCTGGATTCTCTCTGAATTATAAAGTGTGTATCTGTGCTTTAAACAGATGCACACGTGTGAACCAGATAACATACGTTAATTAAGTTATAGCATGTTTCCTAGCAGCTTAAATGTTCTTTGTATATTTTATTGAACAGCTGTCACCAACATCACATTCCATTCTCTCCCACCATAACGTGTTCAAAGTCTTCTGCCCAAAGCTTGAATCTGGAATTACTTTAGTGAATAAAACGTTATTTGACTAATCTGTTACTGCTTTTATACAATATAACTTGTACATCTGCAGTGGTTGGAGGTGCTCTCCCATTGAGGCAATTAGATCAGGGGTGGGTTTAATGATGATGGGTCTACTATATTTCTACACTCACTCGAGAGGGCCACATTGCATATACAGTCAAAAATAGCTGATCTACAAGCTCAAAACGCGCCGCAGTGTGACGCGTTTTGAGCTTGTAGATCGGCTATTTTTGCTATTTTTGAATTGAAATGCTGAATCTTTTTAGCGAACTGGAATCCTGAAAAGTATATATTTTTTCCAAATGCATTTATATGTTCTTATGTTAACTTTATGAATTTAAATACAAATACATTGTACGTATAAAAGACAAGTACTGGGAGTACAATAACTCTGGGACAACCAGATCTTATTTTATTGTTGTTTGGGACACGATCAACACAATCCTGAGTTATTTTTTGTGTTCAATCTGTGTTTTGAGATATTTTAGTATTTCAGCATGAATGATGATGCATTTTGCATCATATGAGTCATCATGCTGCATCATATGATGCAAAATGCATCATCATTCATGCTGAAATACTAAAATATCTCAAAACACAGATTGAACACAAAGAATAACTCAGGATTGTGTTGATCGTGTCCCAAACAATAATAAAATAAGATCTGTTTGCCCCAGAGGTGAACTGGCCCTTTAAGCTACTACTATAGAATTAAGTCATTAACGCTGCTCATGTTTGCATGTTTGGAATTGTAACTGAAATCAATAATATGTCAGTATTCTAATACTAACCTGTGGGCCGCATAAAGTGAAGGTGGGGGCCGCCAGTTGCCCATGTGTAATTTAGATCCTGGTGTCGGGTAGGACCACAGGGTCACAGCCCTGCTTGAAGCTCAGAGACCAACATTCTCCCCTGGCCGAGGGAGCATTCCATCTTGGGTAGAAAATGTTTTTTTTTATTTTCTCACAGGATCACCAACTCCCCGGTAGCCGACATCGCCGTGGTCTGGGCTAAAACCGACGACGGCAAAGTCCGGGGCTTCATCCTGGAGCGTGACATGAAGGGTCTCTCCATGCCCAAGATCGAGGGCAAGTTCTCCCTGAGGGCCTCGGCCACCGGCATGATCCTCATGGACGAGGTGGAGGTGCCAGAGGAGAACCTGCTGCCCAAAGTGTCCGGCCTGGGGGTGAGCGTGTGCACGTGTAAAATGAATTTAACTCCATGAGTTATTATATTATATTCTCTCATTGGACTAAATGTCTAGCTGGTTTTGTAAATAAAAATGTTCAATCATAGTTTAACCCATTAACTTTTTCTCTGCCATTTTAAACATAGCTGTAGTAAGCAGCTGCCAAATTGTCCTTACCTTTTAACGTGGGCACGCGCACGCATCGTGCACAATCTGTGCGCGACTCATCTAGTAGACGTGTAGACTCGGTGACAAGCTTTCGAATACAAAAAACCCCATTGAAAAAGACATATCCGTTGCCACGCTGTATCTCTGCTTATCAGCCAGTGTTTACATGAAAAAGCATTGAAAAAAGCCAACTGTGCGCTATGGTAACACGTGGACACGTTCGCGCACAAAACGCACGATATGTGCGGGGATCATAATCCAGGCGTGTAGAGACTGGATCAAAGTTTCCAAACGCAAAAATCAGATTGAAAAACGAGCGTTCCATCGCCCAGTAGCTTCCACTTCTGTTACACAGTAAACCAATGGAGGCGGGACTATGGCCCAGGCTCAGACTGGATACGGAAAGCTGGATCCGGTCCAGACCGGAAATGACCGGATACAGTTAGGGGGGCGGGCCTAAAGAGCCAGAATCAGCGAAAATCTGCGCTAATACTTTTAATCCTTTCATAATGATTAAAGCTAATTAAACTATGCGGGCTCTACGGGCATGGCAGCGCGGTACAGCGGGAAATCTACGGGCTCTACGGGGATCGCGAGGTATGAGTTAAGACCTGAAAAATACCTAAACATGTCTTCTAAATCCTAATTAGTTTTCTGAAAAACGTGTTTCTTCATCTGTGGTGCTCAAAGGGCCATATATGTATTTGACTGCGGACCCCCATGTGAAAATATTTTGTTCCAGGGACCCCCCAGAAGCAAAGATTTGAGTTAAAAATGTTCGCTTTAAAAGAATATAAATACCCCCAATATGCTGTGGTACTATTGGGCAGCACAGCTGAGAACTATAATGTTCTACTATACAGAGGAGGGGTCTCCTAGTTTGAGAAACATTGAATCAGATTCCTTAACACATGGGCTGCTAAGGTTTATAACATTTATAGCTGTTGCTGCTGCCACCATTGACTTACGCTTTGTTTTGACGTGCCTCGCAAGCTTCGTGCGTGTGCACGTGCGTGTCCAGAGAAGATTGAGGAGGATAATCCATTTGTTTACAAACGCTCGCGAAACTAAAATCCAAAAATCGCGGTAAAGTGTCGCCGTGAAAACAATCAGCTCTCTGCTTCCATGGGGCTGTTTTCATGTCATTCTTAGATAAAGCCGTTCTTATGTTTCAAAGTAGAATCTAAAGCAATGTTAAGTCCTTCCGTGATGTCTTGCCCAGAGGGGCTGCCTGCACTGACTGGGTGACGTAATGCACTCAGGTCATTCAAAGGGCAGCTGCAGGCTCAAAAAGTTAACTGTTTGTTGCCTCGTCTGTGAACGATATAACTTCCTGTGGCAGGGGGACACCTAGTGGCCATAACTCGTCCCTGAACGAGTTTGGCTCCCCAAGTGTTAAAGATCCCGATGCCCAATTATCTTTACTCTAACTCATTAAGTAAACTTAAAAAAGCTACAACCAATCCTATTGTTAAAAACATGATTAAGGCCTGGCAAGATGTTCGGAAATATTTGTGCGATATCATCCCCATTTCTCGCTTCAGCCCGATTTGGGGGAATGAGGCATTTGTCCCGGGTAGGGCGGATGGAGGTTTTAAGCTTTGGGCTGGAAAAGGAATCAAACAACTAAAAGATGTTTTTGGCAAAAATAAGACTCTGCTCTCATTTGAAGAACTTATGGCTAAATTTTATATTCCTAGAACACACCTGTTTAAATTTTTCCAACTCAGGGACTTTATAAAGGTTAAACAAGCACAGTCTCTGACGATTCCTCCTCTGTCGATAATAGAAAGAGCTCTCATCAGGAATCCCTTTGAAAGGGGCATCATATCTGGGTTTTATACCCTCCTGGTGGACTTCTCGCCTGAATCATCTGAATCTAGATTTAATGCCTGGAACTCTGATTTACAAGCACAGACTAGTAATACTCGTTTAAAACTGCTACAATATAATTGGTTGATGAGGGTGTACATCACACCAGAAAAAATGAACAAATTTAATTCTAATATTCCGGACACTTGTATCAGATGTAACGATGATAAAGGCACTCTGTTCCATTGTTTGTGGGCATGCCCAAGAATAAAGGAGTTTTGGGAGGAGGTTAGAAAGGAGCTACAACAGATACTACTTATTAACATTGAGCTAGATCCAAAACTCTTCTTATTAGGCCCGCCTTTACCCGATTGGCCATAGGATAAAAAACAACGAGATTAGATTTCTGGATCTTGGGTTCCTGCAAGCCAAAAGGGTTATCGCCCTTTCATGGAAAAAGACAGGGTAACCTAGCATCGCTCAGTGGTTTAAGGAATTGTCTTTGTGCCTTCCATTAGAAAGGATCACATACACTCTCAAGAACAAACAAGAGATATTTGAGAAAATATGGGGGAATTTTATCCAGTATGTCAAGGGCAATGATCTCTCGTACTTAATGGAGGAACCAGATGTGGGGTAGTTGCATTCCCTCTGCGGTCGTTTGTCCGGCCTTGTGGCGTGGGACTCTGGGTGTAAATAGTGTAAAGTATATGTGCTCTTTGTATCAGAATTATTTAATATTCTTATGTGTCGTGTTAGTGTCAGGTTTTTTGGTTATTCTTTTTGTATGTTGTATTTTCTTTTTTTGCTTGTTTTGTCTGTATGTGATCCAGTATGGTCTTGTATTATGTTGTTTTGTATGTCTGTAAAAAAAAAAAGAATAAACATATTGTTTAAAAAAAAAAAAAGAATATAAATATAAAGATTTGCACAAATCTTAATGTTTTTTCAAAAATAGCAGATCTACAACTCATAATCTGATATTTTTGAATATCCAAAGTATAACAAATAATGGTTAGATTGGTTACGTGACACAGGGTCTCAAAGACCCGTTGAGAACCACTGCTTTAGATTTTCTTTTTAAAGTGGCTCCTGCTTCTTGTGCGTGTAAACTAAGTTCTTAAATCTTTCTTTGCGGTGCCAGGGTCCCTTCGGCTGTCTAAACAACGCTCGCTACGGCATCGCGTGGGGCGCCCTGGGAGCTGCCGAGTTCTGCTTCCATGCCGCTCGCCAGTACACGCTAGACAGGTAAGCACTAAGCAGCCATGGTGGATACGTTTCCTATACCATGTTTTTAACCACTTAAACCTTAGTGCAGGGGTCTTCAACAGGGGGAACTCAGTTATTACAGGGGGTCCTCCAAATCTTTGTGTGAAAGATTTTTATATTGACCACCTACCCTAGCGTCCATATTCTAAGAACTGTAGCCAAAAATAGCAGATCTACAAGCTCACAACGCCTCGCGCTGCGAGGCGTTGTGAGCTTGTAGATCGGCTATTTTCGGTAAAGAGGTTTGGTGTAGAGGGGAAAAAGAGCAGACCAAGTACAGAGTGAAATGTCAAGTTTATTAGTGTTAGACTAGGATGTAAACAAAGTGTCGGCCCGACAATGGCCAAAATGATTATTTTATCATTATTTTATGCTTTTTGTGATCATTTTTTAATTGAAACACATATATGAAGCTTATTTTTTTATAAAATATTCTCGAAACATTATTTTTATTTTAGCATCCCTTTTTCAAGAAAAGGTTGACTATAGCTCCTTTAAGTATTGACGGTTCAAGTGGTTAAATATCAGAAAACACAAATTGACATGAATCCAAAATACACTGATGATTGTGCTGTCAAACTATGAAACAATATGGAATCCATGAAAAGGTTGCGGGGGTCCCTGTTTCATCTCTCTCTCAACTAAGGGGTCCCTGGCCTGAAAACATTGAAGACCCCTGCCTTACCGTATATACTTCCTTGGCCCGGGGTCCCCCAGGGATTTGTACTTTGTCCCCTCACCTTTTCCCCCTCTACACTAAATATCTTCCCTGAAAACACATTTTCATGAAAGAAACTAAATGTATTCCACAAATGTCCACTTATCGTCCGTTTAGCAGACGCTTTTAACCAGATCAACTTACAAGTGCGAGATTGGTCTATGTCTATGCTGCTCTTGTATGGCACTAATGGCAGAGATTTTCTTTTGGGGGTCTGTAAAAATGATCTCTAAATTATGTTTTTTTGGGGGGGATTTTTAGAATCCAGTTCGGTGTGCCGCTAGCCAGGAACCAGCTGATGCAGAAGAAGATGGCTGACATGCTGACAGAGATTACCATCGGCCTGCAGGCCTGTCTGCAACTAGGGAGACTCATCGACGACAAGAAGTAAATAACACTTCTAACTCCTCTGTACCAGACGGGGGTTAATTATTATCCAGGCGTTGCCTTCCCTCCATTGTGCATTGGGCCAAAAATGACGGATAACGGCGTATGACACTGTGTGTGTGCGTGTGTGTGTGTGTGTGTCTCCCACCAGAGCGGCCCCAGAGATGATCTCCATGCTGAAAAGGAACAGCTGTGGCAAGTCGCTAGACATCGCCAGGCAGGCCAGGGACATGCTGGGAGGCAACGGCATCGCCGACGAATACCACATCATCCGTCACGTCATGAACCTGGAGGCGGTCAACACCTACGAAGGTAGGGAGCCAGGGAGTCATGCGGCCTAAACCTAGCCAATCTACAAGCCCACATGTGTTGTAGGCACACAAACCAAGCTACTCTACAAATGCTGGCTGAGCGAGATCTGCTACGGAGCATACAGTATACCAACTGTACATATAAACATAGATGCCTCATTATCCGTTGGTTACAATTCGTCATGTGGCCAACCTGTGATGTCACAAACTAAGTCATCTATGACGTCAGTCACCTACGACATATCCATGACGCATGATTCCATATTTGGGCAATTACAAGGTTTCAGCCCGATACGAGCCTAATTGAATTCCATTACAAAATGACAGGAAGTAAAACACTTTAAAAAAAACGTGACGTTAGTTATCTCCATACTGTACATGGAGTTCCGTGCTCATCTCTGACCCTAACCCTAACCGCACAAGTAGTCTCATAGTCGGAGTAATGAGATGTCGTGCTTTAATAATCCTCCGACTTTTTTGGCCTAGTGGCTGTGTATGCAACAAATGATCAGTCCAGATTAGGACGAGATTAGCTCTGGATACACCGACAGACAGAACAACTCTGTCTCCTACGGAGCCATGCTGTTATAACACGCTTCATAAGTGTATTCATGATTATAATTTACAATTGAAGGTGATAATGCCAACCAATTACCTAACCCTAGTTAGTAGGGCTGTGTGTAGCCTCGCGTAGCCAGGCTTACTCATCTGCGAAGAGAAAAGCCTGGTGACAATATAAGGCAGAAAGCATTCAACTTCCGCAGTGAGAATTTCACCGGAAGACTGCAACGCATGACGTAACTTCCGTTAAACGCAGGACTTCCGCCACTTCCGCTAGAACCAACCTGAAGGCATATTGTCTACAGGGTGCGCTGTGTGATATCATTCTGTACATACTGTATGTTGTACCAATGTGTCATCATGGGTTCTGTTGTTTTCCAGGTACACATGACATCCATGCTCTAATCCTGGGCAGAGCCATCACTGGACTGCAGTCGTTCACCGTGGACAAATAGAAAGTAACACTTCATTTATACGTCGAAAATTGCAGATCTACAAGTTTGTAAATCTGCATTTTTGGGGATAAAATGTAAGCATTACAAAGGTTATCAAGTCAGCTCTTATCATGAAACACAGCTTTCCAGATTACTCGGACAGATCAATATCTCACCGTAACAGTTAAGTCTCTCGTTTTATAGTTTTATAGAGTGATGTACTTGAAAGCTTTACTTAGAGAGAAATGCCGTAGCAAGTCTGGTTTTCCCCCGGGGAAATGTACCACTGTGTGGGGTGTAATTATTCTTTAAATTAGACTTTAGGTCTTAAAATTAGACTTTAGCTTTTTTCAACTTCAAAAGTGCTATTTTTCTACTCTCGTTCCCCACATATCCTGAAATGGTTCCTTTTCAGTTTGAGAGTTAAAATGGGTAAAGTTACTCAGTCAGAAAATGTTTGATATTGAGTTCTAGCACAATGAGCATCATTTTGTTCAGTATTTGACAACGGTTAGATAAGTGGACCTCTAGCCTTCCCTAGAACTTTGCTGTCCTCTGCATTCCAATATGCCTAGCCTTAATAGTCAACAAATAAACAACAAATGTACATCAGCTAATTCATTTATGGACAGACTGACAGACAGGCAGGAAGCCTGACTACAATGGTTTTGCATTATTAAGAACTAATTACACAACGATAAGAAATGCAATTTTCATTGCTTTTAAATAAAAATAATTGGCTGGTTCAACAATAGTGGCGGCAAGTATGCAAAAAACATTTGGAATAAGGTCAAGCTCATTGGATCAGATGAGTTTATAGAATTGCAATGGGTACTGATTTGCTGGTATTGTTGATGTGATGTAATCAATCTTCTAAGGTTGACCCCTTGATTAGCTACTGTTTTATTACAAGATGGCATAAGCTGTTAGCACTTTACTATGACTACATACCCTAAATCCTGATGTCATCTGTTTGCATGGTTTGTCAAACATCAAGGTTGCTGACCTTTTTAAATAAATAAAGTTTATTTAAGTACTCTGTGTGTTTGTGATGATTTCTACTTAGCCACATGCCACAGGTCATGAGAGAACATACTGTATGTCTAAAACAGATTGCATAACTGTTTTTCCTATATTTATTTAGTCAGAAGGGTAGGGTAGCCAAGAGAGAAGACTGTTTGGAGAGACATACAGTATGATGGCTGAGAGGGAGACGGTGTAGGAGAGACAGACAGTAGGAAGGATATTAGCCTGCCTGCTTCACCGCTAGGTGGTACTGTAGAGCGCATTATAATCAATGACGTAATTTCTCTCAAAGTTAAAAGCCCTAGAAGTGCCTGTGTTTCTCGCCGGGTGCAGTGGCGTGCGCCTGTAATCCAAGCTACTGGGAGGCTGAGGCTGGCGGATCGTTTGAGCTCAGGAGTTCTGAGCTGCAGTGGACTATGTCGATCGGGTGTCCGCACTAAGTTCGGTATTGATATGGAGCTCCTGGGGGAGCCCGGGACCACCAGGTCGCCTAAGGAGGGGTGAACCGGCCCAGGTCGGAAACGGAGCAGGTCAAAGCCCCCGTGCCGCTCAGTAGTGGGTTCGCGCCTGTGAATAGGCACTGCAGTGCAGCCTGAGCAATACAGCGAGACCCAGTTTTTTATGCCACATTAAATTAATACAATTCTGTTTTCACTCAACTCAATTAATTTCACTCAATAAATTAAGTTAGTTTTTCTTCTACCTCTTAAGCCCCAGGGGGGTCCAGGGGAAAAATCCGCCTAAAATGTATACCCAAATTGGAACAGTTGTGGACACAAAACTACAATGATTGTGGCTTCTCTTGACCCACCAAATGTCAGCTAACCCCTGAAAATTCACAAATGCATTGTAATACATCACATTTCTCTTACCAAATTGTCCTGCTGTGATCATTTACCTAGGAAAAGATGATTGACTAAGACCTCCGCCTTTGGAAATTTTGCCTTCTGAATAGTGAATGAGCCTCAAGACCTCATTGAAAACATATATAGTGAATAGAGAAATTGTTCACCAAGGTGTCATCAATTGATAGGCAAAATTGTATGAATATATTCCAAACTATGTAAACTCTACAGATATTTTAGTGAGAGTAGTGCTGTAATATTTGTAATGTTAAAGTATAGGGTGAAAAATGACAAAAACGAGTAACAATAAGTTGTAATAATACTGTAATATGAGTAATGTATCGATGAAAAGTACAATGGCAGCTGATTACTATGCTGGAGGCCCACTGTAACAATAATCAACAAAGAAATTGTAGTTTGATTTGGTCTCAATTGATTTATTGACATTTATTGACAGCTATTCAGAGGTCAACACCTTTTGCCCCCGCCGGCGGGGGCAATGGGGTTCAAGAGGTTTTAAAATATCACTTTCAAGTTTCACAGCCCTAGGAGTGTCAAGACAAGAGGAGGCATATGAACAGTCCACAGCGTCGGTGAGTGACTGGCAACACAGACATGCAACACATGTTGTGAGATGGTCACAATGCATTATATTATCATTGAATATCCTGTGCAACTTTAACTTCACTCTTCCGAGTCTTCAGTTTTCACGCACGCACGACACAAGCGTCTACATTTTCGGTGCAAAACACTGGCGCACTAATTAACTAACTCTGTATGATATAAATCAGGCAGTAGCCCTTAAATGTTTAATCCTCCTAAATCCTAATCCCAAGTTCCCAACCTGAAAATGTTCCTAATAACAAATGATGATCTTGTGAGGACCATCAAAATCCTCCCACATGTGAGATAAGTGGCCTATATATAGTGTCCATCTTAGAGTGTCGCTCCAGTTCAGCACCATGGACAGCACCTTGAGCCAGCTGATCTACACATGACTATATAGAGGTATGCACGTCCACTGGGACCCGCCCCCCTAATCTAGACTGAGTGGCAAAACATTGAGCAGCATGGAGCATTGGAGTTTGGAAGTGCTAGTTGCAAATCACTCAACAGTCCTGCATACCACCTGTTTCTAAATTGCACATAATGCAGGGGGCAGCAGGATGTTGTGTTGTTGAAAATGAGTGCTTCCAAACTCTGACACTTGGAAAAATAAAAACCTGCACAGAATGTCTGGACAGAAAGTAGCTCTTAACATGCCTATGGTGGATATTTATGAAACAAAAACTTTGCAGATAGAAAGAGGATAATTCAAGCTGTCAGTACAGCCACAATGTTGGTGAGTTAACTTTGTTTAATAGAATCAGATAGGACTTTTCTGTTTGGATGTATGGGCTGTCAATGGCAGAAATGAGTTTTTTGCCACTCAGTAGGTGTTTTCCCACATAACTTCCAGCAACAGTGATGTCACGCGCATACCCTCTATTATGTGCTGTGCCCAGGCATGTGCACACATAGACATCAAAGGGGGTGTGAGGCCCTGCCCTTTTACCTGTTTGTAAAAAGTGCCCTCTCCAGACCATGAATGCAGTTTTCTTTCACTATGGTGAAAGAAACGCAGATGCCCTCTTTCCATGCCATATCTGAAGGCAGTATTCAAGAGAATTGCCTTTTCCAAGCTCTCCTGAACTTGAATGCAGCATATTGAGCGCAGGAAGTCATGATGTAGCTAGTTCAGGAGGGGCGAGCTAAGGGTTGACAGCGCGCCGGGGGGGGCGGGGGCCAGCGGCCTCAGCCCCCCCCTTTAACCAGAGTACATTAGACCTAGCTGCACAGCTATAGTCAGTTGCTAAGCTCAACGCTGCCACGGAGGTCGCTGCTACGAGAGCTAATCGCTACACATTTTGCCACGTCGTCGGGAGCTGCTACCAGGCTAGCCAGCCTGCGCGGTCGCTGATCAGTAGATCAATGAGGTTCGCTTTCTATTTTGTCTATTATTTATTACTTCTTAGTCTACTCACCATGTCGGGAAGTTCTCAGTCGGATCCGGAAGAGCCCCAGGGTGAGGGAGAGGAAGTCGAGATGATCCCGGACTCCGGGGTCCCACCAGCTCAGCAGGAGGAACCAGCTACTCCGCGCAGAAGCCCTAGGCTGCATCAGTCGCTGAACCCATCGGAGTGGCCAGTTCACAGGATTCTGGACGAGCTGTATCTGAACGGGTTGTCACCCCCGATGGGGCTCGGCCACGAGGGGCTGTTTCAGTTTATGTGCGCGGCGCGCAAACCAGCCGGTGATCAAGAGCCCCCGGCGGCCAAGGGGAAAGGGCAAGGCAAGGGGAAGAGGCCCGCAAAAGCCGACACCCAGGCTCCACCGAAAAAGAAGAAAGGCGGTGTACCCAGCGGCAGCAGCGTACCAAGCGGCAGCGGCGCACCCAGCGGCAGCACTCCTGTCCCCGCCGGCGGCGAGGACGGCTTCGGGGGCAAAGGCGCGAGCATGGAGGTGCTTCTAGCGCTGGCGGACCTGAAGTCCACCTTGTCGGGGATGAACCAGCGCATCCAGCGGCTGGAATACAGCGGCGCAGGCCCGTCCAACGGAGGTCCAGGGCCAAGCGGGGCTCCACCGAGGGACAGCGAGGCTCCCTTCATCCCTCGCAGGAATCTAGGAACCGCAGTCGCGGCGCCAGCAGCGGGGTCTCCGTTCATCTCCCCGGCGGCTGCCATCCCCGAAGCGCTGAGAAGCCAGATTCTCGCAGGTAAATAGCACCGCTTGTTTGGCCCTATTGCTGGCTGGGGTTAAACCGCCGCTAAATATGCTTTAAATGTGTTGGCAGGTCAGGATGTGAATCTGGTCAAGATTCTCTTATGCGCCGCTGAATCCTCGGCAGAGAGGTTCCTCGACTGCGGGGACTTTTCAGTTATTCTGAAGGACAACGATCCTAGATTGTCTAAGTCACTGACATTGGCGGAGTTTAATGTAGCCTTCGGGGTTTATCGCGATACTATGTGCGAGATCTATCAGGAGCGCAGGGCCGAGTTGGACAATTACATGTCCATTATTTCCGACTTAGCTTATACTTATGGGGGAGGACTCTTCTATGAGTATCACAAGAGTTTCTCCTCGAAGGCTGCGATGCACATCCAGCGCTTCAACCAGCGCATCGATTGGTCTGTTCAAGACCTTAGTTTGATTAGCCGACATTTCACGGCGCACCCGCCGCTGTCATGCTTGGTCTGTGACTCACATAGCCACAGGACCGACTTATGCCCCAAGACCGGTGCCCAGAATCCGGCAAGTAAGCCTAAATCCTTCCCGCCCGCTAATCAGCACCCGCAGATGGGGTACGGGCAGTCAGCGAACCCAAGACAGCAGGTGTCGTATGGTCCTACTCGCAATATTCCTTTGTGTATACAGTTTAATGAAAATGTCTGTACATTTCCTAAATGCAAATATATGCATGCTTGCAGTTGGTGCGGGGACAGCCACCCCAAATCTGTGTGTCCCAGGAGGACGAGGCCGGAGTCCAAGAATGGGAAAAAATAAAAAAGATGCATCCCTCAACTCCAGTGGACGTGCCGGCTCTCTCTGCTGCCCTATCAGATCACCCGAACAAATGCTGGGTTAAATATCTGATTACGGGTTTGACTCAGGGGTTTCTAGCGGGGCTTTGTTGGTTGCCTAATGTGTCGCATGTGTGCAATAATCTCAAGTCAGCTCTCGCGGAGCCATCCATAGTGGATTCTCTCCTGGCGAAAGAGAAGGGAAAGGGGCACTTAATAGGTCCGTTCGACGAAGCGCCGTTTGGCGTGTTCAGAGTTAGCCCCATAGGGCTAGCCACTCGGAAATACTCGGGGAAAAAACGCCTCATTTTCGACCTTTCCGCCCCGCATGGTGGCACCGTTCCTAGCATTAACAGTTTAATACCGCTGCCACCGTTTTCTCTCTTTTACGCTTCAGTAGATCAGGCCGCTCAGATGATAAAATCCGCGGGGCCAGGAGCCTGGCTGGCTAAAGCGGACATTGTGGACGCGTTCAAAGTTATGCCGTTACACCCTTCACAATGGCACCTGTTTGGCATTCAATGGCGTTCTAAACTGTATTTTGCGGTAAAGCTAACGTTCGGGTGCCGCAGCAGCCCCCGCATTTTCGACACGTTGTCGGAAGCGCTATGCTGGATCTTGTATAACACGTTTAAACTCCCCTTCGTTCTCCACTTGTTAGACGATTTTCTAACTATTGATTTTGCTAATGCACCGCCCGCTAGAGGTATTGAGACAGTGCGCAAAGTGTTCAATAGTCTCGGAGTGCCGCTCTCCGAAGAAAAAAAGGTCGGCCCCTTAACTAGGATCGAATTCTTAGGAATCATGCTGGATAGTGTTCTAATGCAGGCCGCCTTGCCGTTAGAGAAACTCCTAAGAATTAGAGAGATTATTAAGGAAACAGCGGAGGCGCCAGCCGTTTCAAAAAGGGCGCTGCTATCCTTGCTAGGTCACCTTAACTTTGCGATGCGCATTATTCCCCACGGCCGCTCGTTTGTGTCTAGATTAATCGACCTATCAAAGGGAAAAAAGGCTCTCTCAGATATTATTGAATTAGACGAGGGGAGCCGGTCAGATCTCAAGTTCTGGTCACTGTTTCTGGCTCAATGGAACGGAATCTCCTTCTTCTACAATGAGGAAGAGGAGGCCTCCGAAGCCATGCAGTTCTTTACGGACGCGGCCCCCTCCGTCGGGTTCGGGGGATTCTTTAAAGGGGAATGGTTTGCCAGTTCATGGCCAAATGAAATGCTAATGCTACCTCAAGGTTGTAAATCTATTGCATTATTTGAACTGTACCCCATTGTTGTAGCTGCCTCCCTATGGGGAGACAAGTGGGCCCGGAGGAAAATCTCCGTTCGATGCGATAACGAAGCAACAGTTCAAGTTATTAATAAAGGGCGCTCTTCAATTAGCATTATTAATAAATTCGTAAGACGCCTTACCTGGCTAGGCTTGCAGAACAATTTCATCATGCGGGCAGAGTCCATTCCAGGCAAACAAAATCGTATTGCTGACGCTCTGTCCCGTTTAAAGTTCCAGGAATTCCGCATGCTATGTCCGGAGGCCGCAGCCAGAGGCCTGGCGGTTCCACCGTTCGCGGAGATGTCGCTGGATTAATTCAGGAAAGGCCCCTGGTCTCCTTATGGGAGGCCGCAGAGAAATACATGCGTAAGGGCCTTGCCCCAAGCACCATTAAATCCTATGACTCAGCATGGTGGTTTTTCTGCAATTTTTGTGAACGTTTTGCATGTCCCTTGCTTCCCCTCAATATCCCAATGGTGTGTGCGTTCATAGTTCATGCTTTCGAATCTAGGAAGTTACAGGCCGGGTCCATTAAAGCAATTATTTCGGGCATTCAATTCCATCTCCGTTGCCGTGACCCGACGGTACCAAGTATTCTAAGCAACCCAGCCATTCACCTGTTGCTCAACGGCATCAAGAAGGAGCGAACTCAAGGCAATGATAGCCGCTTACCTATCACTATAGCGGTGCTTCACAGGTTGGTGGGGAAATTAAGGGGAGGCCTATTCGCATGGCACATTAATGTCATGTTGGAAGCTGTTCTATTATTCGCCTTCTATGCTTTCCTACGTTGCGGGGAATACACGGCGAGCACCCTGACTTTCGACCCATCTGAGGGCCTCTGCTTTTCTGATTTAGTAATGGAAGATACGCATTATACTGTTTTGCTAAAAAAGTCAAAAACTGATAAATTTAGCGTAGGCACGCCGGTAGTGGTGGCAAAAACTAACTCACTTTTTTGTCCTTTCACTTCCATGGCGAGATATTTGGCGGTCCGGCCGATGTCAGCTCCTAATGATCCACTGTTTCGCACCACCGAGGGGAGGCCCATGACAAGAGCCTGGTTCGCTGATAAGCTGAAGGCGTTGTGCCAGAGCGAAGGCCTGGCGCCGGCCCTCTACACGCCGCACTCCCTGCGTATCGGAGCAGCAACTTCAGCAGCCCTTCTGGTGCCTTCGGCTACAATCCAGTCCCTGGGTCGATGGTCATCGGCAGCCTATGTGCGTTACATCAGGTTCAGCAGGCCAGAGATTCTCCAAGCTCAGAGGCTCATGAGCAGCCAGGCGACGCTGGAGTGACCGAACCAGCGGTCGATTAAAGACTGATTGCGTCAAGCTGAGCGTAATCAGGGTGCTTCAGGCGGAGCCATGTATACTGTGGGAGGTTTTCTTCCCTAGCAAAGCAAGGTGGTCGGGGGTGGTAGAATATTAAAAAGGGCTGCATAAATCATGTATAAAAAATATAAAATGCATAAAAATAAAAAATAAAAAATAAAAATGTATATAAATTAATAAAGTATTCTGGGTGCTGGGCGCAATGTTTTTGTATGCTTAGATAGGTTAGTTTAGTTATATGCGCTTCTGGTCACAGCAGTGTCCAAGCTGTTAGGCCCGCGGAAACAAATCATCCTCACCGATGATTAGGAGCCTTATGGATTCTAAAGCATTGCGTGTTTTGGGGGGGGACCCGCGTGGGTCCTTTCTTTGGGGGTATCGGATCATGTGTCCACGGAGAGCTTAATTCACGATATAACGTTATATATATCGTGACCCGCGGTACACTGATCCGATGGTAGAATCCATATGCCACTCCTAGGTTCCGCTTGAAGTTTAGATAGTGCTGCATTTATCCATGCTTGCTGCTTATTCCATTATGCTATCTGCTGCTCATGTCATTAGTTGCTGCTGTATTTGCTGCTTATCTCTATGTGCTATATTGCTGCTTGTATGCTTCATTCTTGTCAATAAAGCCCATTCAACCTAATGGTCGTCCCTCCTGAAATTGAGCGCAGGAAGTCATGACGTAGCTAGTTCAGGAGGGGCGAGCTAAGGGTTGACAGCGCGCCGGGGGGGCGGGGGCCAGCGGCCTCAGCCCCCCCCTTTAACCAGAGTACATTAGACCTAGCTGCACAGCTATAGTCAGTTGCTAAGCTCAACGCTGCCCCACCGCCATCCCCAGCGTCCACCTCAATGGATTATGCTTATCCCCGCTGGGGGTATCGGATCATGTGTCCACGGAGAGCTTAATTCACGATATAACGTTATATATATCGTGACCCGCGGTACACTGATCCGATGGTAGAATCCATATGCCACTCCTAGGTTCCGCTTGAAGTTTAGATAGTGCTGTATTTATCCATGCTTGCTGCTTATTCCATTATGCTATCTGCTGCTCATGTCATTAGTTGCTGCTGTATTTGCTGCTTATCTCTATGTGCTATATTGCTGCTTGTATGCTTCATTCTTGTCAATAAAGCCCATTCAACCTAATGGTCGTCCCTCCTGAACTTATGTTGAAAGAATTGCCCTCACTGTGTAGAAATCCATGACATATGCTACATCTCCACTGCCTTTTTTAAGCTTAATGTGTGGTATCAAGCACCGAAAATAGCCGACCTCCAAGCTCACAACGCAGAGGTTTTGGAAGTTCATTTTATTTGTGACACTTGCTTTGGCAATGTAAACGTATGTTTTCTCATGCCAATAAAGCTCCTTTGAATTGAATTGAATTGAATTGAGTGAGGTCCCGAAGATCTTCTCTGCTGTCCTCACCACTCTCTGAACAGACTTACAGTCTGATGCATTGCAGCTTCCAAGCCATATGCAGACCGAGATGCAGAATTGGTCAAGATGCTCTCTGTAGTGCCCCTGTAGTATAGTGAGGATGGGAGGGGGTTGGACTCCTCTAATCCCGCATAGAGTGTGAAGGCGATTCAGTACTCTCTTTACAAGAGATGCCGTATTTAGACTGTGATCTGTGTCCTCAGGTCATTTATGAGAAGTGGTGTGTGACTGACTGTGCTGGTTCTGCCTGAAGTCGACAATGATCTCCATTGTCTTGTTGACATTCAGGACCAAGTCGTGTGTGTTGCACTGGCCCACCAACTGTCTCACTTCCTCTCTCTGTAGGCGTTCTCGCTGTCTTCACATTTTGTTATTATTATCTGTTTACCGAGTCTTTTCAGAGTCTTTTCATCTTATCTGAAAAATATATAATTTATAAGAGAATGTCTGAAATGCTGTGTTACAGTGTCCAGGCCAGCTGCGTCAACATCACATTAATACCCAGGGTTCTTGGGGCATGTCAGGCCAAACATATCCTCTGTGTGCTACAGGTGCCAGTTTCCCACATCGCCCAGTGGGTCACGTGACCATGTACACAGCTGTTGCATAACCGACTAGCTGCTTTCTGTGTGTTTGACCTACTCTACATGAAAGAACATTCAGCCGGATCTCAAGGTGTTGTTGATGGGCGGATAGGATACGTTGCAACATGGAGAGATACATCATATGGTCTTTCACCTTCCTTGTGGTCTTGTCCAGTATTTCCACAGATGGTAAAACATTTTTGTCACTTGCTTTGAATGTATGATAGTCTCAAAACATAGTTTTGTAGTGATTTGGGGTGGGGTGGGCATTATAGAAGGATTTGTGTTGTTCAATAATCAGTTGCATTTTGGCAGGCTATATATGTACATGATACTGTATATACATTTAGATAGGTGGATATATAGATAGATAGAAGGGTAGGTAGGTAGGTAGATAGATTGATGATGACAACATGCCAGGGTTAATGTGGTTATGTCTTTTTGGCAAGGAGTAAAACTGTCATTCAAAAAGCAATTTCAGGCTAGTTTTATACACAACGCATTCAACTAAAGTACTGGAACATACAGTATGTATTCTATTTCAATAGAAATATGGAAGACAAACACATTTGATTGGAAACCCCTTAAATTACTGTAAGCATTAAATATACACATCATTTGTTGTCTTAAATGAAAATGAACCATATTGTGTAAAGCAGAGGATATACAGTATTATACGTATAATCTGTGTGATGAGGGGAGAGATGATCAGAGGAGCAGAGTTTTTAACTTTTGTTCAAACCTGGACTGCAGTAAAGGTGCAGGCAGTGAAAGAGTAACCTAAGTTACTAACTCCTGAACCTCCTCATAATCCACAAACACTCCCACTTTTATTTTATTATTGGGGGACACACAAATAAGTAACAAGAAATCTTGTGAAATAAAATGTCGCCAACCAATCATCAAGTACGATGATACACGAACAAATCAACAAATGTAATTGAAAAGGTTAGACGGTATTTGACTTGATATGAACACCCATTCTACTGTGTAGAACATGTAATGTATTGTCATTGTTCATCTCGTAGCTTTGCCCAGTACTACCTGGCACATGAATGAGTTCATCGATGCCATAAAGGAAGTGGAGGAGGCCAACCCGGGGCTGAAGCCCATCGCTGTGCTGCGGAGCCTGCGCAGGGCAGCTGGTCTGACGGACGCATTCATTCAACACTTCCTTGGTAGCTCGTCCTCCGATGGAGCCGCGATGGAGGCTGGTCTCTCGGATTACTTTGGCAGGGCTCTACGCCACACGGTGACCGAGGACGGCAGAGAAGAGGGAGTGGTCCTGACTTCAGATGGAACCACAGTCGCCCTCAGACCCCTCCTCCTGGGCGTCGAAGTCGGGCTCCTCTCCGAGGTCAAGGGCCATGCCAAGGGTCTGTATAGGGGTGGGCGATATGGTGGTAAATATCTTTGAGACGATACAATGTCTCCACGATATTCCTTTTCAGATCCTGTTGAATTGTTAATAGAGATTCATTGCAGAACTCATTTAAACCTGCATTTTCGTCTAAATCAGTAGTTCTCAAACTTTAAAATGTCAAGGTCTCCCCTTAACTCTGACAGTATACAAATGAAACCAAATGGACCCTTTCAGGTCCATTTGGTTTCATTTGTATACTGTCAGAGATACATAATTGTAAGGGTCAATTTAGACCTCCCAAAAGGAACCCACAGAGTCCCTGGACCCCACTTTGAGGACCACTGGTCTAAATGGTCTGTTACTCCTTATTCTTTTAGTTTTTGTTACCTTGCAGGAGGTTGTACTGTTAAGTAACTTGAAAAATAACTATAAAAACCAACATGGAAAAGAATCATGATAAGAAAAATATTGTGATATTGTATTATTTTCATATCGCCCACCTCTAGGTCTGTACCCCCTCACCTTGGCCAGAGACCTGGCTCTGTCTTTCAGGGACTTCCAGAAGTCTGTCACCCCCCAGCGCCTGGGCCCTGATGGCTGCTGGGACAGCATCTCTACGCCTGCCAACTTCAGCCTTTCTGGTCCGATCTCCCGCATCACTACCGCCATGGTCAATGGAGGTATGGATGGGGTGATTGTAGGGACGAAGGCCTCCTCCGCCCAGTCTGGAGGTCCTGCTGTCAAACTGAGCAGCCTGCTGAGCTCGTACTACTGCCACCGCCTGGACAGGAACGATGGATCCGACACCGCCCCGGTCCTCGTCAGCCAGCGTCGCAGGGAGAACTTCTGGGAGTTGGTCAGACCTCCTCTGCTGGCCAGGCAGGTGGTGAGATCTGCTGCCCTGCAGCGGAGGCTAGGGGGACAACCCAAGTTGGACGCCAGGGAGAAGAAGGAGCTGACTGTCGTGGTGAATGAGGGGATGAAAGAGTTTGTCCACAAATACATGGGTAACAGACCACACTGCTGTGCCATACACATTGCGCATTATTTAAAGCAAATTTACACTTGGCAGGGGGTTGACTTGAGTAGTTACCTTGCCCTGATGTTAATGACAATATTGGCACGATGTCTTTTTGCAACTTGACAACTTAAAGCAATAGGACACGTGCTAAAAGAATGATTTTGAGAGCAGTTCCCGGTTGCAATTTAAGTCAATCAGCTTAATTTGAATAATACATTTCTTATAAATGGAGCAACTAGTACCCAACTACTACCCAAACCTACCAAAGTGTCCTTTTTATTGCTTATTAAGCTCTATAGTCCATATTATGTTATACTTTGTCACACAAGACCTGGCCATCCACATGGGTCTCGTTTTTGTTGCCACGAGTCCCGTTCAACGGGGCAACAGTACCCTTTGCCCCCCACCCCCCTATCGGCGGCCCTGTCATGGACATCTCTTCCTTGTGTGTGTGTGTGTGTGTGTGTGTGTGTGTGTGTGTGTGTGTGTGTGTGTGTGTGTGTGTGTGTGTGTGTGTGTGTGTGTGTGTGTGTGTGTGTGTGTGTGTGCGCGCGTGTGCGTGTCCCTCTCATCACAGACTGCCCAGCCATCATTCCACGGTGCATGTGGGGTGCAGAGCCCTACAGAGGGTCCCCGACGCCCCTGGCCCTCCCTCTGGCCTTCCTTTACATCCACCACACCTCTACTCCCAGCCAGCCCTGTCTGACCTTGGAACAGTGTTCTGCTGACATGAGGGCCATGCAGCGATTCCATCAGGACGACAGAGGCTGGGACGACATTGGATACAGGTAGGAACAGTGATTCTCAATGTCCGGGCACTTTAGCCTCGCATAGTCAGACAATATCACTGTGTGGATAATAGTGTATACTATACTGTTCTTCTCAGTGTTCTTTTTTTTTTCTTCTCAAGGAAGATTATAAAAAGATTCTATCTGCTCTATTGGTTAGACCTACAACCAATCAGAGTAGTGCAAAGGTGATACATTTGCATACTTGGCCCTGGTTGGTGTCAGTGTGATTCAAACCTACAATCAGAGTAGCGCAAAGGTGATATACCCACCCTATATTTGCATACTGGGGCCCTGGTTGGTTCCTCACGACTTGTGAGCTGTGAAATATTTGAATAACTGAGCGGCCAGGGCCAGACCTAATCTGCCATGGGCAATTTTTCTTTGCAATGGCAGATTTGTCTGGCTACACAAGGCTACGGGCGCTATAAGTAGTCCTTGAGGAGGTTTCAAATGGCACATTTAAATGAACAGTGAGTATTTTACAGTGTCGATTTTTGGTCCCAGAGATGCCTAAGATGGGGGTCCGTGGCCTATTGCTCATCAAACTGGGTCCTGACTTGGAAAAGGTTGAGAATAACTGAGATAGAACAGGTAGTAGTACATATTCATCGGTTATATGCATTTTCCTCTGGAATTGTGAATGTCAAAGGACAATGACGTGATCCTGGCAAATTGTAATCCTTATAAATCTTTGTCTCCCTTATATAAGCTTTGTCGCCGGTGCTGATGGGTATATATACGAGGGGAGAGGATGGGATCGGCAAGGCGCCCACACCTATGGCCACAACAGCAAAGGCTACGGGGTTTCGTTCATCGGCGACTACTCCTCCAGCCTGCCTTCCCAGCATGCCATGGGGCTGGTGAGAGACCGCCTGACGTCCTGCGCCGTCGGTGGCGGTCAGCTGGTGGCCAACTTCACCATCCAGGGTCACAGACAGGTTGTGAACACAGCCTGTCCAGGGGATGCTCTCTACAGCGAGATCAGAGGCTGGGAGCACTTTGGGGTGAGTGAGTTTTTGGTCATGCAAATGGAGTAAATATCTCCTTTTTACTGTGTCCTATGCTCAATCAATCATAATAGTTTGGCTCCCAGGGAGACACCAAATGTCTCTTTTGATCTCAAGCCGAAAAGGTTTGGGAACCACTGCATACTAAAACTAGAAAAATATTGTTCCTTCGAAACAATTGTGGGCTCGCTTCAAGCCAGAAAACAATGGCTATAAAAGCACAAAATGTCAAGATCGCAGGCAGTGCTCTCTTTGACGTTACTGACGTCAAAGATTGGTCCATTTTGTTCCAAAAATGTGTTATGCAAAAGTTGACCCGCTGGTGGCGCTATAACAGGCCAATGTGAGAAGGTTGGTATCTGTTCCTTGACCTATTGGGAATGTGCTTGCAAGATTTCACGCACATCCCAGGCTGTGTTCATGATTTGAGGTGTTTTTGGCTTTGGACACTTTATCGCTGCTTGCAGCTATATTTATTATAATTATTTTATAATTTTTTTGTGTGCACTTCATAGGCATGTTAGATAAAGGTCCTTAGATTGCGTGTAGAATGTTTCATGCAAATTGCAAAAAAAATCCTAGAATAAAAACGGGTTTAAGCGTTTTACAAACTGCTCAAAATTATATAGCACCCCCCTTTGGCCATTTGGGGTAAGATTGGTTTCAGTGATATTTGAACTAACCCTCTACACTATTTTGTCATGAAAATGTGACATTGCATGTATGTTTTAGAGGCAGAAGAATAATTTGCATAAAAATGCAATATTGTTTGAATTATTTAAAAAAGCATGTTTCAATGTTAAAGAAATCCGATCTGACAGATCTTTAGATATCGGTCCAAAGTTCACGTAAAAAAAGTTTTGTGCACGTGACGCGAAAATTCCAGAATAAAAGCGGGTTTGCGCGTTTTACAAACTGCTCAAAATGGCGTAAAATCGAAGGGCGGAGCTTACTTAACAAAGACACAGATGTCTTCCGCTTGAGTCAAAGCATGCGTGTAACAAGTTGCATGTCTTCAAACGAAACGAGTCATGACTTGTGCCCGTTTGAAGTTTGAATTTTCAGACGCTTCGTATAGCGCCCCCCTTTGGCCGATTGGAATAAAATTGGTTTCAGTGATACTTTGACTAACCCTCCACATCTTTGCCAAATGCCATGAACGTGTAACTTTGCATGTATGATTTAGAGGCCGAAGAATAATTTGCATAAAACCGCAATATTGATTGAATTATTAAAAAATTATATTTCACTTTAAAAAAAATCTGGTTGATCAATCTGACCGTATTGGTCCAAAGTTCATGTGAAAAAAGTTTTGTGCACTTGACAAGAAAATCCCAGGAGGAGATAGATTTTTACTGTTTTTCATATAATTCCGAATTGTGGGAGACCTAAAGGTCAGAGGTCAAAAGTTAGAGGGTAAAAGTTGTTCGGCATGAGGAGACGCATACGTGTATACAGTTTTCATGGCTTTACCTCAAACACAGCATGAGCTATACCTGTTCAAAGTTTGCACTTTCGAAGGCTTCCTACAGCGCCACCATTTGGCCGATTGCTGTAAAAAGTAATAGCACACGTCGCCACAGTAAGCTGAACACATTGATGTTTTTATTTTCATTTTCTCACTAAGTATGTAGGAGTAGAAAGGAACCGAAGTTTTTTGATACTTGCACTGACTGCCTGCCTAGTATAGAAATAATGACAATATCTAAAGTGTGCTCGCCTTATAGGCGAGCCCACAACTAGAACTGCACTCTAACGAGGTGCCAACTTGTGCACAAGTAGGCCTACTTGTGCGCCAGCAAAGTGCGCTGTGAGGTGCACTCACCACTGGCATCACCACTGGCGATGCCAGTGACATCACAACTGGCATCACCAGGAATGCTGGTCCCTCATTGGCTGTTAATGATGACGTTGCCAGAAATGCTGATCCCTGATTGGGCTACGGGCTTAAAGGAGTAGTTCACCACTTTTCAACCTGTCTTCATATAATAGGTCCTCACTAATGTTCATGATAAAATATCAAAAAAAAAATTCTACTCGGTCCAAATTCTACTCGGTCCAAGTCTCCTAGAAGAGCGGTGGGAAGTTCAGAATCCATCGTCTTGTGACATCATCATTTTCCAAAAAAAGAATTTTATCAATATTTTTGAAAAAAAAAAAAGATTTTTATTATCGCGAGAACAATGGCTTCCACTTTAAAATTGCAACTTTTCAGGAATAGAAAGCCTGCAGTTTCTATAAGCTGGATTGGCAATCGATGATGTCACAAGACGATGGGTTTCTGACCTGCCCACAGCCCTCCTCTGAGAAAAAAAGAAAAAGAAAAAAGCTATTTTTGAGTGAGGACCAATTATATGAACATAGGTTGAAAAGTGGTGGAGTGCCCCTTTAAATACAAAAAGACATACCTACATACTTGCAGGCTCTGCTGGCGCAAGTGATAATGATTATATTGTGCTGTGTGCTTATCTATTGGGCATGCGTGCATTCCTGATGGTTATTTGTTTTTGATTCGACAGGAAGTCAATGAATGACAAACCTGCTCCACCACATGAAGAGCCTTGGAAACACCAAAGTTTCAATAAATAAATATTTGAAATATTAGTGTGACTGGCACTGCTGTTTTCTATACTGTCACTCACATTCATGACATCTTGTGAAAGGTTGTATACTTGGGAAGCAAGAGTAGAAACAATTTAGAGTAGCAGCCACTAGAGGGCGCCATATGCATAACATTGAGTAGTTATCTGGTATTGATAAGATTTCCCATATTAAGAGATTTGTGAAATTGTGTAAAGGGTTGTGAGCTTTTAGATGTGCTATTTTCAGTGGTGCACACCAGAGTATAAATCAGCATTGTTTGAAATATGCTAGTGGAGATATGCTAATGCTATATGTATTCTTGTCCCACAGTTATCCTTTTTTGCCATTTGCGGAAAGCCGCAAATGGCAAAAAGATTTCACCCACTGAAAAGCAGAATCTTCATAGGTAGATTTCAAGTCAGAGAAGGTCATCAAAATAGCATTCCTTTGTTCAGGTGCAAAAACAGATGGTCTGCCAATCCACTGGAATACTGTATTGCCAATGGCAGGACGCATGAGGTTTTTAAATGGCACATCTCTGTAATATGACAACTTAAATTTCAACACCATTGGCCACTGCAGGGCTCTGTAGTTGTGTAACTTATTCATATAAGAGACAAATGACTCAACCATCTAAAAGCTGGAACACTTCCCCTTCTGGACATGGGAGTGTTTGTACACAGCATTATATATATATATATATATATATATATATATATATATATATATATATATATTTGGACAATATAATGATATACTGTATATATAATATAATCAGACACGATTGATCATCACAGTATATATTGCTGACCTCTGATATGACATTATCCCGGATAACATTACTCAAAAAGTTTACAAGGCATGAGTGACATCAGAAGTGACATCATAACATATGTAATAATACAAGACGTAATTCAAGAAGGTGACTTTCTATTAAACCTATGGATTACACGTTTGCAAATGGAGAGAATGATTTGCTTGGACCTGAAGTCTTGTGCTTGTTGAACCTCCTAGCGTTGATTAATTCCCTCTGTCTTGTGTGCTTTGTTCCCAGTGGATTCCTCGTGACTCGCGTCAGTGGCAGTGCAACCACACTTGCAATTTCCCAGAATTATACAGCATTGAGATATTCATATCATAGAGAATTCATGTATGGCATTTACTATAATTCATGTTGGAGCAGTTTAAAAAAGTATTTAAAAGGGGGAAACAAGTTAAACACACTTTAAATTAGTATAATTTATTTATAATCTCACATTTTATTTTGAGGCACGGCCTGTGTAGATAAATACAGAGTTAATTAGTTAATAAATTATAAAACAGGTTTAATTTAATTAAAACGAACCAGGGCCCCGCCCTGAGTACTACTACACAATAATCCTCATAGCTACCTGGGACGGGTGTTACATGAGAGATGAACAGTGACAATACATTACTGACATGATTTGATTTGTAAGGTCATACAACAGTGATGCGTGGTGAAAATAGTTGATTTACAAGCACAATGTGTTGCATACATGATGTGTTATGCTTGAGCATGAAACAACTCCTTCTGACAGCTATCTATAATGCAAGGCTACTTATTCCATCCATAAGTAAGCTGCCCCAATTCCTAAACTCTAGGGTCTAGAATTACTACTATAGGCCTGGGCGGCTAGTCTAGCGGTCCAGGCACCTGACAGCGTGCCGCCGCGCCGGTAGGTTCGAATCCCGATCCCAATGACCTTTGCTGCGTGTCACTCCCCATGTCTCCCTCCCCATTTTCTGTCAGTCTACTGTTCACTATCACACTATCAATAAAGGCAGAAAAAGTACAACAAATATATAACTTAAAAATAAAAATAAAGAATTGCCACTATAGTAACTGCTATTTTCATGTGGTGATTTCGGTCGTTACTGCCACTCTTATTTGGCAGTGGTGGCAGGCCATTGCAGCTGACGCTGAGGTCACTGTCAGTCCCAGAGGAGGTGAAGGTGATGAATCCTGGCTGGTCGCTGCTGATATGGCTGTTGATCCAAGACTGGTACTGAGACACTCTGGTGTTGACTCCAGGATAATCAGGCTCGGCACAACCCTCTCCGAAGCTCACTATTCCAGACTGAATCCAGTGAGAACCCTGTTTGATCACCATTGGGCCTCCCGAATCTCCCTACAGGGAAAAGGTACAGCATTTTAAAACAACGAAAGCTTTGCATGAAGAAATTCTTGCAGAGAACACAACCTTTCAAATGATCACCTGACACGAGTCCTTCCCTCCAGCACTGAATCCAGCACAGATCATATTGTCAGTGATGGAGCCCATGCCATACGCCATACTGTAGTTGCAGTTACACTCTCTGTTCCCCACCACTGGAACCATCACCTCCTGGAGGTTTTGCGGGTCAGGGAGGTCAACTAGGGAGACAAATTACTTTCATGAGCAAGACTCAAGAAGCTTGGTATATAAATATATCAAAACAACTGCACAACAGTTGAATTCCTGGGGGGTGGTCGTGGTTGTGCATTCTATATATTTTTGTAATATGGTTTGCTATTTTGTTTGCATGAAGCACATTGAGTTCACCTTGAAATGCTACAAATTAAATGGACTTTATTACACTCACCTTCATATTCAATGTCTCCCCAGCCAGTGAGCCAGCTGTCGATGCCACTGTGGAAGGAGCTCCCCCATGCTGCCAGGCAGACTGGTCGGATATTCTTGGTAAAAGTCACCGGTGAGGAAAGTTTCAGAAGGGCGATATCATTATCATATTCTATGGTTTTGTTGAAGTCGGGGTGAAGGATGATCTGGGTAACCGTCCGAGAGACTTTGTTTTTGTTGACTAATTGTTGACTCTGGAGACCCAGATAAACATTGACACCAGAGGGGTCGTTACTAGGAATCAAAGAAAAAAAGAACAATCCATAATGAGCACGATATTATTACATTATTCATATGAAATGGCCTTGTGAAAGTAGCTGATCGTAGTGATGGACAGCAGTGAAGAACGTTTATTCGAATAGAACCTGTTTTGAATATCAGTACTACTTGAGTATATATTTTTATATATAAGATATACTAATGTACTCCACTACATTTCAAAGATATTATTGTACTTTTGACTCCACTACATTAATAGGAAAGCTCAAGTACTGTAAGAAGTAACGTCACCAAATGCACCATGTTAACAAACTAAACTACACTGCTGTCAGAGTTCTGTTAACGCATTGTGAAAACAATACAGCTCACTGATATTAAAAGTCAAACGTACTTTTGAATAGGCCTACTTATGTTTTGTTGTTGTTTTTTTATTTACTTTTTAAAACTGTCTTATTCACAGTTACCAGGAGACTCTAATGTACTTAGTTACTAGTTACTTTGCATAGCCTATTTATATTATAATGACATTTAGTTTTTACTATTTGAAAATAGCAGATCAATAAGCTCACAACTAGTTGTAGATCTGCTATTTTCAACCAAAAAAATAAAAAATAGAAAACTTGTGAAATGGGACTTTCAGTAGAATTAATAATATATGCCAATACGTTTGTCACTTTTGTACATTTACTTGAGTAAAATGTAGCCAAGAGTTTTTCCACACTGAAGTACTGATACTTTTAGTAAAAAATTGAATACTTTTTCCACCACTGTCTACTAGCTTATATTTTGATTCAAGAACTAGTGTTGATTACTTTGTCCACCACGCACTGACCTGTCAAAACAGTGAGCAGCAGTCAGCACCCATTCCTTGTTAATAAGAGATCCACCACAGAGGTAATCATCAACATCTATGCTGGCCATCCAGGGCCAGCTCCCTGTAGAAGCATCCTCGCCTCCAACTATCCTGGTGTTCAGAGGAGCCCGGCCACACACTGAAAGAAATACATCCGTCAATGGGTGGAAAAGCCAACAAAGTAATGCTTACTTTATGCTTCGTCGTATGACCGTGCCGTGCACTGATAATAGGCCAGGTAGCAGTGTGTAGGTCAACTATTTTGTAGATCAGCCATGTTTTGTAGATTGGCAGTTTTTTAATGCTTTGTTGTACTTTCAGTTATTATTTAGGATGGTAAAAAGAAAACGAAAATAAAATAGTTACTTACCATTTAATTGTGACTGAGCACCTGAACAAAGGAATGGAAATAAACTGTTAAAATAACAAATTGAGATCATTCACAGTGCGTGCGTGCAACGTGCGTATGACAGCCAGGGACAAAAGCCATTTTTTTCCCCCCCCAGAGCAGTCTGTCCTATTAGAGCAGGGATGGGCATGACTTTGATGATGAGAGGGCCACTAAATGTACACACTCACTCCAGGGGGCGCATTGCGTACCTACACTCACCACCAACACTCACCTATACTGTAAACTCCATAATAAAGTGATCAATTATCATTCATTGTAAATATATATATTGTAATCTGTGTGTGTGTGTGTGTGTGTGTGTGTGTGTGTGTGTGTGTGTGTGTGTGTGTGTGTGTGTGTGTGTGTGTGTGTGTGTGTGTGTGTGTGTGTGTGTGTGTGTGTGTGCGTGCGTGCACTGATTACAATTACACCTATAAGGCATTTAGCACACGCTTTATCCAGAGCAACTGACAGTAAGCAAGATAATCCAAATTCATAGATAGTGTTGTGCCTCAGTAAACTAAAGGTTCACAGATAAACCGCGAATCTAGCATCAGTCTAAACATTATAATTAATATAATATAATTAACATAGTATAATAAACTGATTGTGTCTCTCTGATGCTGTTTATTCTACTTACCTCTCATCAGTAAAGTTAGCAGACAGACACAGAGTAGTTGACAGACAGCCATTGTGTGTTTGATTGCCAGTGGGAAATGTGTCCAGTATAAGTATGTGTGTTGGGGGGTGGAGTCTCAATTTGACTCATGATTAATTTGTTCTCTATATCATGCCTTTACTAAGCTTATTTCCTTTCCAAGGAAATATACAAATCTGATAATACTACTATATTATTTAATACAGTATATAATACTGCTATTTTTAATATATATATATATATATATATATATATATATATATATATATATATATATGTATATATACATACATACATACACTCATATATGTATATGCATATGTATATGTATATATATATATATATATATATATATATATATATATATATATGTTTATGTATATATATATTTGGGCTGGGATGCGATTAAAATAATTAATGGAATTAATTACAGGCTTTGTAGTACTTTGTTGTACGAGTGAATCAACGACTGAGTTCTTTAAATCTAAATTTCGCATCCACTGGGCTTGCAGATCTGCTATTTTCACTATACGCTTTAAATTATTAATTTTTCATAAATAATTATAAAATACTTTTGGAAAGAATTGATGAAAATTTTTGATTTCTTTTGTTGAAACCTTTTAAAAATAAAGGGGATATCTACTCGCATACCCATAAAAAATGATCCAAAGTAGGAGAAGCTACACGGCCCTTACACCTACATTGCACTGCTGATCCTATCAATATGTCGGGCACCACAGTCCATCGAATCCTTGCCAATGCGAGTATGAAGTTGGTCGGTCCCATATGGGGGTCATCAATATGTCCGTAGTTGGACAAATGTGACCGTGGAAAATTTGAGATTTTCTTGTTTGCACAACCCCATTATAATTGTCTTACTTCAATCATGAGACCCATTTACTGAACGTCAAGTCTGAAAGATTTCTTCAGAATATGACACTGATTTACTACGATACTATGGCACATTAGGAGTCCACTAGTACTTGTACAGTATAAATATTTAATTTGAAAGGACCACCATAACTCTGAGAGTTTACAAATGGAACCAAATGACCCGTGTACGGGTCCATTTGGTTCCATTTGTGCACTTGTGTTTCTGGTGATTTTATAGTCCCACTAACTTTGTATGTATGTGGCATTTCTTTTAAATATTTTGACAAAAATGTCCACGGCAAGCCAGCATGGCGATGTCCCCTGATACAGTATTATGTGCATGACCATGTATGGGAATACCGGTTTAAAACCTTTGTTTTTAGTAGCTGTTTGTACTGTATTTGTATTATATGTGTACAATGGAATTACAGAATACAACAGAAGAGGACCAGCTCATTGACACATCCACAGACTTTCACAAGAAACATGTCCGGCACGATTCACTCAGCTTACAGTGAAAGCAAAATGTGTCAGTTAGGTCTATACTTGGAAGGGAAGTCAGAAAGGTATCCTCAAGTATCCTGTGTCCCATGAGCCCTTGTGTGAAAGGTTGGACATGACTTCCTGTTCCTCTTAGCTGTCATTCTGACTGGTTGCTGTGAGCCTGAGTATCCCCACCCATCACAATATGTATGTTCAAGTATGTTGAAATGGCATCACATTGGCATCACATTGACGCAATTCTGGACTACTACTAGTGCACTTTTCTGAGACATTTTGACTTCCCTTCCCAATATAGTCTTAACTGACACATTTTAGTTTCACTGTACGCTGAGTGAATTGTGCCGGACATGTGACAGTCTGTGGATGTGTCAATGAGCTGGTGCTCTTCTGTTGTATTGTGTTGCACTGTAGGCCTACTCATGTAACATACTAAAAAAAAAGGTTTTAAAAACAAAGGCCACATTACTATGACTCAGACATAACCAAAGACGAACCAGATCCGGTTAACCAGAGCCACAGATCTGACCGCTATTAACATATATGGTCATGCACATAATTTATATCAGGGGTCATCGCCATGCTGGCTTATGGTGGACATTTTTGTTAATTCTTTTTTTTGAATACAAATTTAGACATACAAAAATAGTGAATAGAATTACCAGAAACACTAACTAACTAAAGATTGTACAAATGGAACCAAAAGGACCCGTACAGCATTTGGTTCCATTTATACACTGAGTTATTGTGGTCCTTGCAAATAAAACATTTGAGAACCACTACTAGTCGATCTCCTAATGTTCCATAGTGACGTAGTAAATCAGCGTCATATTCTGAAGAGAGCCTGGAGACTTGACATTCAGGCCTAATTGGGTCTTATGATCAACATTATAATGGTGTGCAAACAAAAATTCTCAAATTTCCCACGGACAAGACCAAGTCTTGCCACGGACACATTTGTCCAACTACGGACATATTGATGGACACCATATTTGGGTCGTGCACCATGGGTCATGAGTAGATATACATTTTATTTTTAGTTTCCTACATAATAAATAAATACAAGATTGGTAAAAGTTTCAAAAAAAGAAATCACAACTTTTCTTTTTTTTTTCTAAAATAATTATAAAAAAAGTATTTTATTTTTTATTTAAAATTTAAATTATTTTATTAAAATTTTTAATCACTGTAGACTGCAATAAAACGTAAAGAATTTAAACCGTATAGTGAAAATAGCAGATCTGTAAGCTCACAATGTGGCAACATTGTAGAGCTTGTAGATCTGCTACTTTCACTATATACAGTATGTACTAGTATTATATACTATACTAGACCTTACCCGTTCGAAGATATGTGCTCCAAAATATGTGCAGAGTGTGGGTTGTGGGGAAAGTTACTGTAACTGGTGTGTGCGTGATAATATGTGGGAGAATCATAATGTAAGGAACAGCCCATGGAGGAGTGTATATTTATGATGGATACAAATAATTTAACAGCAAATTTAGGTGAATAGAAGTATGGCGATGTATGCGCTTGCTCCACATAGTTTTTTCATACCCGTTGGAGAGAATGAACATTCCTAACTGTGAGAGAGAGGGGTGTGTGTGTGTGGGGCTACAGATCCCATGGCCTGGAGGAACGGACCGTAACCCTGGCAACAGACAGCAGAGTTCAACAGAAGTGGTTAAGAAAACGCTAATAAACAGCTTTAATTTGGGAGAAATGAAATTTGGGCTCCGTCACCGTTGGTATAATGCTAATGGCCAATACCATGTGAACTTTGGGATCAGTTGCTGAAGCGAGTGAATAGATAAACGTAGATAAGTGTGAGCGTTAGAGCGTGAGTGAGTGAGTTTGCTGGTTTAATAGATAGATTATAATAATATACTAGTCAGGGCAGGAATTTCAGGGAGACCATGAAGGCCATGGCCGTCGTTGCCCCTCAATTTGGCCTTGTGCACCAGTGGCATGCCCTAAGGCCACAGTGGCCTTGATGCCCCAGCTGACTGTCTCTTCCTTGTCAGGTAGACACCAGTGTCCCCATCTTTAAACCAATCCAGTGACTTTGATTGGTGCATGGCTGAACATGGATCAGATTCTAAATATGATAATTGATTTATTTCACTGCAGATAGGCTACATATATGACATTTAAAATCATCCTTAACCCTTAAATTCAATTAATGAATTCAATGGACTAAGATTTGATGGCCTTCCTGTCCTGGCTTTTGGCCTTGTGCCCCCCAAAAATGGACAACACCTTGCCCTTAAAATGATGAAATTCCAGGCCTGATACTAGTAGTATAGTATACTACTATTGCCCAATTCGTATTTCCTTAAAATGAAAATAAGAGAACAAATTGAGACTCCACCCCCCAACACACATACTTATACTGGACACATTTCCCACTGGCAATCAAACACACAATGGCTGTCTGTCAACTACTCTGTGTCTGTCTGCTAACTTTACTGATGAGAGGTAAGTAGAATAAACAGCATCAGGGAGACACAATCAGTTTATTATACTATGTTAATTATGTTATATTAATTATAATGTTTAGACTGATGCTAGGTTCTCGGTTTACCTGTAATCATATGTATGTGTGTGTGTGTGTGTGTGTGTGTGTGTGTGTGTGTGTGTGTGTGTGTGTGTGTGTGTGTGTGTGTGTGTGTGTGTGTGTGTGTGTGTGTGTGTGTGTGTGTGTGTGTGTGTGTGTCTGTGTCTGTATATGGCCTAGAAGAAGAATATGTAATAACTAAGATGCGTTCAATTTGTTATTTTAACATTTTATTTACATTTCTTTGTTCAGGTGCTCAGTCACAATTAAATGGTAAGTAACTATTTTTATTTTATAGGTTTTTTCTTACCATCCTAAATAATAATTCAAGGTTTAGTTAGCCTATACGAAGCATAAGAAATTGCCAATCTACAAAAAAATGGCTGATATACCAAATAGGTGCTATGAGCTTGTAGATGGCCTGTTTTTAGTGCGTGACACTGTCAATGACGACGCATAAATACTTTGTTGGCTTTTCCACCCATTGATGGTTGTATTTCTTTCAGTCTGTGGCCGGGCTCCTCTGAACACCAGGATAGTTGGAGGTGAGGATGCTTCTACGGGTGCACCCCACCACAGGGAGCTGGCCCTGGATGGCCAGTATACATGGTGATTACTTCTGTGGTGGATCTCTTATTAACAAGGAATGGGTGCTGACTGCTGCTCACTGTTTTGACAGGTCAGTGCGTGGTGGACAAAATCAACACCAGTTCTTGAATCAAAATATAAGCTAGTAGACAGAGGTGGAAAAAGTATCAGTACTGCAGTGTGGAAAAACTCTTCTACATTTTAAGTAAATGTACTAAAAGTGCCAAAACTATTTGGCATATATTATTAATTTGTTTTATATTATTATTATTATTATTATTACCCGTAGTAGTAGTAGTAGTAGTAGTTTTCTAATTAATAAAATGTTTTTTCAAAATAGCAGATCAAAGCTCACAATGCATCGCATCATGACGCGTTGTGAGCTTGTAGATCAGCTATTTTCAAATAGCCAAATTTAAATGTAATAATAATATAAATATACAAAGTAACTACGTACAGTATTTGAGTACATGTACTTAGTTAATTTTCATGACAGACAATAGATGCTCATGGTCACAACTGCGAGTAAGACACAGTTTTATTTTTTATTTTTTATGTAAGTACATTTTAATACCAGTGAGTTGTATGTATTGTTTTCACAATACATTACAGATACATTACAGAACTGACTTGCATGTGTAGTTATAGTTTGTTGACATGGTGCATTTGGTGACGTTACTTGTTACTTGACAGCTTTCCTAGTAATGTAGTGGAGTCTAAAGTACATATATCTTTGAAATGTAGTGGAGTACACTAGTATATTTTATATAAGTATACAAATATATACTCAAGTAGTACTGATACTTAAAACAGGTACTTTCGAATAAACTTAACTTCATTACTGTCCATCACTACAAATATAAGATCAGCTACTTTCACAAGGCCATTTCATGTGAATAATGTAATAATATCGTGCTCATTATGGATTGTTCTTTTTTCTTTGATTCCTAGTAATGACCCCTCTGATGTCGTTGTTTATCTGGGTCGCCAGATTAAACATTTAGTCAACACTAACGAAAAGTCTCGGACGGTTAACCAGATCATCCTTCACCCCGACTTCAACAAAACCACAGAATTTGATAATGATATCGCCCTTCTGAAACTTTCCTCACCGGTGACTTTTACCAAGAATATCCGACCAGTCTGCCTGGCAGCATGGGGGAGCTCCTTCCACAGTGGCATTGACAGCTGGGTCACTGGCTGGGGAGACATTGAATATAAAGGTGAGTCCATTTAATTTGATTTGTAGCATTTCAAGGTGAACTCAATGTAGTTCATGTAAACAAAATAACAAACCATTATTACAAACAGATAACCTATACTGTATAGAACACACGCACGTACAGAACACGCACGCACGCACGCACGCACGCGCGCAGCCGCGCACACACACACACACACACACACACACACACACACACACACACACACACACACACACACGCACACACACACACACACACACACACACACAAAATATATAGTTAGTTATTATATACAAATATATAAGAATATAATAACTCTATAACTAAAATGGGTTAAATTTGTTATTTTAACAGTTTATTTCCATTCCTTTGTTCAGGTGCTCAGTCACAATTAAATGGTAAGTAACTATTTTATTTTGTAGTTTTTTTTACCATCCTAAATAATAATTCAAGGTTTTCCCAGATTTATATCATTGTCTGATGTGCAACATTTAAAGCTTTGTATAGTGAGTTGTAGTTTATACAATTCTAAACTTGTATAGAATTATACAACTATATTTGTGCAGTTGTTTTTATATATTTATACTTGTGGTAAAGTATTAAACTAAATTTGTGTCTTCCCTAGGGAGCTTTGTTGCCCTCCCTGCCCTGCGAAACCTCCAGGAGGTGAAGGTTCCAGTGGTGGGGAACAGACAGTGTACCTGCAACTATGGAGAGGGCACCATCACTGATAATATGATCTGTGCTGGATTCAGTGATGGAGGGAAGGACTCATGTCAGGTGATCATTTGAATGTGTTGAGTTCTCTGCAAGAATTTCATTCTTTTATTTCATTGTTTTAAAATGCTGTACTTTTCTCCTGAAGGGAGATTCGGGAGGCCCAATGGTGATCAAACATGGTTCTCGTTGGATTCAGTCTGGAATAGTGAGCTTCGCCCACGGTTGTGCCCTGCCTGATTTCCCTGGAGTCAACACCAGAGTGTCCCAGTACCAGTCTTGGATCAACAGCCATATCAGCAGCGACCAGCCAGGATTCATCACCTTCACCTCCTCTGGGACTGACAGGGACCTCAGCGTCAACTGTGATGGCCTGCCAAATAAGAGTGGCAGTAACGGCCGAAATCACCACGTGAAAATAGCAATTACTGTAGTAGCAATTCTTTTTATTTTTTGTGTTTCAATATTTTTTATTATAAGGAAGAACACACAAGACAAGACATACATAGACAAGACACCACTTGACACTACATCACAACCTTAACAATAGACCATGGACAAAAAACTAAACAAAAAGAACATAATTAAATCATAAAGTAATTGTTCACACCCCCTATAATACTGCCACCACCATCTCTCCCATATCTCTGCCATCCATATCCATCCCCTGCCTCACATTTGATACCATTTTCTATTAGCTGTTATTCTCCGTCACTCCAACACATAAGACTCTGAGCCACTCATCCCCCATACTTGGTGCCATTGGCCGCCATGTTTCCACAAACTCAGCCAGTGTGCCCCAGAGTACTTTCATTTTTAGTTATTTAGTTATTTTTTTATTATATTTATTATTATTTATATATTTAGTTATACTGTATAAGTTATATGTTTTTTGTGCGTTTTCTGCCTTTATTGATAGTGTGATAGTGAACAGTAGACTGACAGGAAACGGGGAGAGAGAGATGGGGAGTGACACGCAATGACGCAGCAATGGTTGTTGAGATAGGGCGTCGAACCCACCGGCACTAGATGAATGGACCTTACTTATGGAAAGAACAAGTAGACTTCACCAAAGAGTCTTGGAAAATACAAAAGTTTGAATAAATAAATATGTGAAATAGTAGTGTCACTCACCTCAGTTTTCTAAATATTGTATGTCTCACTCACATTCATTATGAATCATTACTCTAACTGAAATGATTACAAAGGACCCCCGCTATAGCTGTATAGTGCTTTCTCGGGTTTAGCAGGCTAGACCTTTTATCTGAACTATACTGTAATTGTATTGATGTATCCTTTGCCTTTAAACTAGTGTTTTTAGAATTGTACGGCTACCTTGTTTTTAAAGGCGTCTCCAAATAAAATGCATTAGGCCTTTTATTATTATTGCGACTGTAGGTCGCAGTTTAGTGGTCACAGCGTGACCGTATCTCTGTCTGTCTGTCTCTAGCCTCGGAAACCCAGACTTGTCTGTCTCTAACGCCTGACACTGGTTCCCCTGACACATCACTGTGACATCACATCAGTTTACTATCAGAACCATCACAGCTTGTCCGTAGACGTCCGTCCGTCCGTCCATCTGGACGTGTGCAATCTTTTACGGTCTATGGGTTTGTCGCTCTGACATCATGCTCTGACATCACTGTGATGTCACGGGAACCACTCTTAACAGAATGGATTTGCTGCTCTGGCTTCACTGTGATGTCACACTAACAGAATCTCTTCTATGCCAAAATAGTAAAAAACAAAACAAATACTGTATTATATATTAATTGGGGCCAAGCCTGAAAGCCTTGAACCCTATTGAAATTCTGTTTTTGTTTTTGTTTTTGAATGGTGGCACATGCAGGCTCTTAAGACAACTCTCACTAAAAGGTTTTCTGAAAAATGTGGCAGCCCATACTGTACGTACCATTGTGACTCAGGTATCTCTAAGTCCATGCAATTAGCATCAACACTTGCAAGCATATGATTGATAGGAACGTTAGCCGTTTGCTGAAACATAAATGATTTATGTTTGAAAGGTTGTTGCTTTACTTGAGCAGCGTGATTTTAACAAAGTGGCTACCCTGACATTGTGGTCAGCTTATAGGTTCCCGAAAAGTTCCCTTTTTTTTCTTTTTTTTTTGAGAAAAACACACCCAACACACCCACAGTAACCAACCACTGACATGTATTTTCTCCTCCCTTGATGATTAACTAATATATTTGATATTTTAAACCTAAATATATTGCCTAAATCATGACTTTGTATAAGCAGCTCTTACACAGTATACATTATCAAAATATACTTAAAATACAAAAGTAAGATTACTCATTATGCAGAAGGTCCCATTTCACAAGTTTTCAAATGTATAAAATACGCAATGTGAGCTCGTAGATCGTAGAAGTGGTTAATGTATGTTTTGCAATAATAATCAAAATATAACATGGACAAAAGAGAGGGTTATAGTGAAAATGTCCGGATTATAACAGACTTTTCCTCTCATGTACGAGTTGTTGATGATATCAGCTTCCTGTCAGAATGTCAGTTAGAAATCTGTTGAGTTCCAGAGAAACCACACCTTGGATAAATAACCTGTTATCTTAAAGATCTTCAAACTGAATGCGCCACATGCCCCCCCCCCCCCCCCCCCCCCTGTCAGATAATGTTTTGAACTTTTTGGAAATGCCCAAAATAGGGACACTACAGTATGTTGAAAGTGCTTAAAGCCACATATGTAACTTTCCTCTTCTAACCCGGATTTGAACCTGATTTGTACAAGTGCTGTCATTTCTACCATTGAGCTGATACAATTGAATCTTACCCTTCAGGTCAGAATTTGTGAATAAAGCACTGACTGCTTTAAAGCCGTTTACCCCTTTTTCCAGGCCAAAGAGACGAGGTAGAAGGAGAGCAAGCAAGGCCAGGAGTATCAAAGGACGGTTCAAACTGTTCTACCTTGGCAATGACAGGAGACTTAATGGAATCCTAAATGAAGAGTAAATGTTAGCCATTGTAACTTCATACTTCATTTTAATCATGTCCTTATCCCTGCAAGACCCGAATTAATTTCTACTTGCCAAAAAAAAAAATCAGATTGTTTTGTAGGAGTCATAATCAGAGGAAAATGTAATGTTTAAAAAATAATAATGTTTTTGTAAGGTTTTATAGCCGTAAATCATAAATCGAAAATCATGCTCTAATTTGCCTTTTGGGGATATTTTTCACAATAATAACATATGTACATGTTCTAGATATTCTAATGATCACCAAATGTTGTTCGTCAAGACTCTGGACTCCAGAGATCTTTAAGTGGTGTGAATGTCAGCCTCTGTGGGGGGTATTTATATGCAAATATCGTGGCCAATGGCATTGTAATACTAAACAATACGATTTAATGGTGATGTTAATGTTAATGTGAAAAAAGAACAGGAAAACTAATTATACACATTTTTTTAAATGATTTAAAAAATGTTGCCAAAAAGCAACACTGGGCCTTGCAGGGATATACGGCGATACGTAGATAGATAGATAGATAGAAAGATAGAGATTTTTATTAAAATGTCCTGCACCAAACAATGGCCAGCCCGCACAGGCTTACAAGACACTCACAAAACATAATACAGTACATAGCCTACATACACCAAGACACACCACAAACAGAAATGCAAAAGAACATATTGATTGTCCATGCTGTTTACGGATACAATGTTCTCCAACGCAGCCAACTGCCATGCTTTCTCTATGAATTTTGCTAAAACAAAAACGTCCTTCTTGAACAACCAGCATAACATAGAGCATTCAGTCGTCCAAAACAAATCTGGATTTTTGGCTTGCATTTGTTCAAATATGGAATGAATTTCTTAAGTCATGTTACAGTGGACACGTGTGTGTGTGTGTGTGTGTGTGTGTGTGTGTGTGTGTGTGTGTGTGTGTGTGTGTGTGTGTGTGTGTGTGCGTGCGTGCGTGCGTGCGTGCGTGCGTGCGTGCGTGCGTGCGTGCGTGCGTGCGTGCGTGCGTGCGTGCGTGCGTGCGTGCGTGCTATAATTATTGTATTAATAACTCTATTAATACCCCTGTACCTTTTTTTTCATTATGTCAAAAAGTAATCAACAAACTATAGGCTACTTTAAAAATGGTCAAACATTGTCTACAATATCCTCTGCTCAATTTAGTTTAGTTTTAATTTGTAGAATCCTGTATGAGGTCCATACCTGTTGTAACAAAATAAAGGTGGACACTAAAGTATACTCATATTGCTAAATACATTTAACAGATCCTTATAGACCTACCCATCTGCTGCAGTCTGTTGAATGCAGTACCATTATGATTTGTGAGGTTTTTAATTGATTTCCAATTAAAAGATGAACATACTTTCTCATAAAGCCATCAGATTTTTCCACTCAATTTTAATAGGGGTATGAAAAACGTCTAAGATACATTGGGAACAGATAAAAACCGATGACTTATTTGCGATTAATCGCACAATTAACTAGGTAAATCGTGCGATCACAATTAGAATATTTAATCGCTGGACAGTAGTAGTATGTATATAGGGATCCACTTCATACTCGCATGGGCATGGATTCGATTGACTGTTGTGCCCGCGACCGAGTCAGTCGGATATGTGGTTGTTCAGAATTGCTGATTGCTGTGGAAAGTTTTAGTCAATGAGATTCTATTTTAGCTGGGTGGGGATACTCACAGTTGATTCACCTGTCACAGGCCCACAGCAACCAGTCAGAATGAAACAGCTAGGAGGAACAGGAAGTGATGTCCAACTTTCACAATTCACACAAGGGTTCGTGGGACACAGGGAACTTGTGGATTCCTTTTTTGAAGAATTCTGATTTCCCTTCCCAGTAGGCCTAACTGACACATTTTGCTTTCACTGTAAGCTGAGTGAATTGTGCCGGACATGTGTCTCTTGTCAGAGTCTGTGGACGTGTCAATGAGCTGGTCCTCTTCTGTTGTATTCTGTAATTCCACTGTACTCACAAATTACACAAATACAGTACAAACAGCTACTAAAAACAAAGGTTTTAAACTGGTACCGGTATGTTAAAATTGGCAAATGAGAGAACCGGCTGGCGGCCTACGGCCACATTACTATGACTCAGACATAAAACAAACCAGATCACACCAGAAACATTTGTCCAAATACGGACATATTGATGACCCCCATATGGGACCGACCAACTTCATACTCGCATCGGCAAGGATTCTATGGAATGTTTGGTGTCCGTGATCTCCATGTATGGGCATAAAAGGGACACAGACAGATGGTACTCTGACGAAGCCCCCCGACACTATCGGTGCATTTTAACAACGGAAGTGCGCTATTTGTCAATGGGACCCGGCAACTACTGGCAATAGCCACGGGTGTTGCACCAAATTCTGGGTACAAGGATTCACTGCGGGCCCCCATGAATGCTCTTCATAGGGGGAGGGAGTTTAACCCATTTAGACTGGGAACACATTATTTGGTGCTTTAACTATTGAAAAATAGCAGATCTACAAGCTCACAGCGCGGCATCAGCGCGGCATTTTCAAGATTTTTTTAATCTTGAAAATTGGAAATGTGGAAAAAAGTCGTCAATGCCATTTCAACATACTTGAACGTATATGTTATGCTGGGTGGGGATACTCACAGCTGATTCACCGGTCACAGGCCCACAGCAACCAGTCAGAATGAAACATTGTGGCTTTTGCCACATTGGTAGCAAGGCGCAGAATATTAACTGTCAGGTCGCATACACAATCTTTAGAAGGCAATGGAAATCCCAAATTCTGTTGGGGAAGATGGAAATCCACAATTCTGTGGCTTTGTGGCTGAAAGACATGGGGTTTTTAAAGTTAAAAATTAAATTCATAGGTTCGACAGGAAAGTTATTCTCGAGCACCCACTTCGAGAATCCTTTCGGTATACTAATCAATGTCTTATAACTGGGTAGGCTTTCCAATAACTGCCCAATATGCAAATATCTATTTATATGATATTATATATGAAGCAGTGAAGTGTGATGTCTGTTAGCATTTGGATGACTTATTATATACGCAACCTGCGTCTGCATCTAGATGGTTCAACTCAATAGTTTTTTTCTTTTCTTTTCTAAATTCCTTTACACCCATATCCCTCCATGACCTACAAAAGCTAGTGAGTAGGCCTATAGCACAAAAACCTCATCTAGTCCTTTAACCGTTTCAAGATGCTTTTGGGAAAAGTTATTGAACTTCTCCTCCAGGTGTGAAATGTATCTGCTGTTTGTTTTGCTTTTTGTTTCTCTGAGATGCATTGTACAGTTCTGTGTTTTTGTTCTGCTTCCTATTATTTGAATGTTTTTATTGTGTTTGTTCCTGTTGTATGTAAAGCACTTTGTGAGGTCTCTCTGTGATAAGTGCTATACAAATAATGTCCTTACTGTACTTACTTTTCTTTGTTTCTACTGTATCTTTATTCATTTTGATATTATTTACTGTTGTTCTGTGTTTAATTATCATTTATTTATGTATTAATGTATTTGTCTTGTTTATATTTATATGAATATGTAACTTATGTTTGTGTAATAGTAGATAGAGATAGAGAGTATATTATGTTGATAGCAATATGGGGGGAGGTTGGGGAAAGGGATAAAATAGATAGAAAATGTCTTAACTGCTTCAATTTGAAATGCATATCTGTTAATCCTGTACAACATGAATAAAGATATTTACAAAAAAAAGGCCTACACTGTTTCACAAACAGTGGGTTGGGACACTGTGTTTGGGTCGTGCACCAATTTTTATGGTTTGTGAGTAGATTTCCCCTTTATTTTTAGTTTCCTACATAATGAATAAATAAAAGATTGGTAAAAGTTTCAGCAAAAGAAATCACGACTTTTCATCTTTTTTTTTCAAAAGTATTTTATTCAAAAAATGGAAAAACTTCCATAAATGCAATACAATTTAAATAATTTAAAGCGTATAGTGAAAATAACAGATCTGCAAGCTCACAATGTATAGTATACTATATTATAATAATATACTAGTAGCCTATACTACCATTATCAGATTTGTATATTTCCTTAAAAGGAAATAAGCTTAGTAAATGAAATAAGAGAACAAATTAATCATGAGTCAAATTGAGACTCCACCCCCCAACACAGACACATACTTATACTGAACACATTTCCCACTGGCAATCAAACACGCAATGGCTGTCTGTCAACTACTCTGTGTAGCAACTCTGATAACTCTACTGATGAGAGGTAAGTTGAACAGCATCAGGGAGACACACTGTTTATAGGTTAATTATATTAATTATAATGTTTAGACTGATGCTAGGTTCTCGCGGTTTACCTGTGATATTATATAGTTTACTGAGGCACAGCACTATGTATATATATATATATATATATATATATATATATATATATATATATATATATATATATAGCTTACAGTAAGTTGGATAAAGCGTCTGCTATTCTTGTTTGAATAGTTCCATCCCCATAGCCCTTGATCACTGTTGCATTGTTGCTATGTCATCATGGGATGCATTTTATATAGTTTTAATGCATTGTATTGCATTGTATTTGATGTATGTTTTATTGTTGTATACTGACTGACTGCCTGTGTGCCAAAGACAACTAATACTAAGTCTAACAAATGTAAGATTTTTATATTAAGTCGACTAAGACTAAACAATTTCAGATGACTAAAATAGGACTAAAATGTTGTTATTCAGAAGACTAAGACTGAATCTGAATTTGCCCCCCCCCCCCCCCCACACACACACACATACACACTGTAATCTTCGCCATTGGAAAATGAAATATACTAGTAAGACACCTGAGTGTGGAATGCGACCTCAGGGTGAGGTCAGGGCGAGGTCGCGCCAATTCTTGACTATCTGGCCAACCACAGCGTTTCTCTGACGATTCTAGTTGTTATCATTCTGGGGGGAGTTTGTTCATATTTTTGTGAGGGTATCAACCCTAGGAGACATGGGGAGAACATGCAAACTCCACACAGAAAGGCCCTATCGCCAACCCCACCTAGGGTGTGAGCGATAGGGCCTAAACATGGAGATGTGGAGAACACTATATATGGAGATAGTCCAGTCCATCATGTCATATGGGACTACCGTCATAGACAGTAGCCATTGTTAGGCCGGAGTCAATGGCTGTCTGTCTGACTGTCTGTACAGGAAGTGATGTCACATGACATACTTTTTATGCCCATTGATTGATTGATTGATTGAAGAATTTATTAGAAGTTTGCAATAGAAAAAAAAGTACAGTTTCATGACAGTACAAATCACTGGTACAAGGTCAACTAAAAGGAGATCCTAGAAAGCCGAGGCTTATTTCCACAGGAACCACACTTTAAGTATCTCATATAACATTGAAAGACAGACGGATAAATATATGAGTCATTCTGTACCACATCTCCATGTTTAGGCCAAACAGGTTGGCTCCATTTTTCCATGTATAGGTCCAAATGACCAACGTCGAGCTTGACAAGGAGGATACCGCACATTGTACCTCATCCACCCTTTCTTCTCTCTCCTTTTGGTATCTTTATCCTCCTCCTCCTTTTTTTCTTGTTTATGCTTCTCTTTTTTTCACAGCCGCCCCCATATTTACTTTAGAAAATATATATTAAATTCTAAGAACGTTTCGAGTACCAGTTTGATACAAGAGCGAATAAGCGCTACACTTCTGGAATCCTGTGCGTCGACTTAAAGTCGGATCCAGGCCTAATAACTCTATCTAGCCGCCCCCGTTGCCACCTCCTTTTCTTTTCTGAGACACATTGTACCTCATGCACCCTTTCTTCTCTCTCCTTTTGGTATCTTTATCCTCCTCCTCCTTTTTTTGTCTTTCTTAGTCTTGTGTATCCTTCTCTTTTGGCTACTGTCTATGACGGTAGTCCCATATGACATGATGGACTGGACTATCTCCATATATAGTGTTATCCACATTTCGTGTACACTGTAGCCGCCCCGTACAGGAAGTGATGTCACAACTCGCTGACATCACACTGACATCACAGAGGTTACGGAAGGAAGGAAGGAAGGAAGGACACTCAAGCGACACGGTTTTTCAGAGTATATGCGACCTTCGGTCGCAACAATAACTCTACAACTAAGATGCATTGTGAATGATCTCGGACTTCATTAACAGTTTATTTCTATTCCTTTGTTCAGGTGCTCAGTCACAATTAGATGGTAAGTAACTATTCTATTTTATAGTTCTTTTTTTTACCTTCCTAAATAATAATTCAAGTTACGGCGGAGCATAAAAAACTGCCAATCTACAAAACATGGCTGATCTACAAAATATAGCCATTCCATAAAATAGGAGACCTAAACTGCAACATGTTATGAACTTGTAGATGGCCTATTTTCAGTGCACAACGCTGTTGTAGGACGAAGCATAAAGACAAGTAAGCATTACTTTTGTTGGCTTTTCCACCTATCAATGACGGTTGTATTTCTTTCAGTGTGTGGCCGGGCTCCTCTGAACACCAGGATAGTTGGAGGTGAGGATGCTCCTACAGGGAGCTGGCCCTGGATGGCTAGAATACATAGTCCTATACCTGCTGTTACTGACAGAATAAACCTCTGTGGTGGATCTCTTATTAACAAGGAATGGGTGCTGACTGCTGCTCACTGTTTTCACAGGTCAGTGCATGGTGGACAAAGTAATCAACACCAGTTCTTGAATCAAAATATAAGCTAGTAGACAATTTTCTTACTAGAAATATCAGTACTGCAGGGTGGAAAAACTCTTCTACATTATGCTCAAGTAAATATACTAAAAGTGCCCAAAGTATTGGCATCTATTTTTATTTTGCTCCCTTTCACAGGTTTTCTAATCAATAAAATGTGTTTTGAAAATAGCAGATCTAATCCTGGTCTCAATAATGCCTCCCCCTGGCCAGCCGGGGCGCCTGATGGAGGGGAAAGGAACTGGTTGGAATAACGTGTTCCTTCCACGCGCTACGTCCATCTCGGGGAAATCCCCCCTGTCAGGTGAAAAGAAACAACTTGGACTACTCATGCATTGAAGGAAGCATGAGGTCAGTCCGTTGTCTCCCCAGGCACGGCAGAGGGAGAGCAGAGCCCAGGATTACATACCTAGGTAAGCAATTGGCACTGGGTGAAAAAATGGGTTGCAAAATCGTGGGATAAAAATTATAGAAAAAAGAAAAAGAAAATAGCAGATCTAAGCTCAAAATGCAACGCATCATGAAGCGTTGTGAGCTTGTAGATCAACTATTTTCAAATAGCCAAATTTAAATGTAATAATAATATAAATATACAAAGTAACTAGTAACTACGTACAGTATTTGAGTGACTACAATAGATGCTCATGGTCAAACCACTTTGACTTTTAATATCAGTGAGTTGCTCTATTGTTTTCACAATGCATTTACAGAACCATAACTCTCTGAAAGCACAGGTAAGGAATGCATTGACTTGCATGTGTAGTTATAGTTTGTTGCTATGGAAAGCTCCACCGGCTGTACCTCTGTCCGTCACATCATGTCACACTTTTGGCCCTACTCTTATCTCTGCCACCTTTGGCCCTATCTGATGCCAAACTTTGCACACACACTCCTTGGAAAAAACGTACTTCACTACTGTCCATCACTGTCTACAATCAGCTACTTTCACAAGTCCATATTAATATCGTACTCATTACGGATTGTTCTTTTTTCTATCATTCCTAGTAACGACCCCTCTGATGTCATTGTTTATCTGGGTCGCCAGATTAAACATGTGGACAACACTTACGAAGACACTCGGACGGTTATCCAGATCATCCGTCACCCCGACTTCAACAGAACCTCATTTCGCAATGATATCGCTCTTCTGAAACTTTCCTCACCGGTGACTTTTACCAACTATATCCGACCAGTCTGCCTGGCAGCATGGGGGAGCTCCTTCCACAGCGGCATCGACAGCTGGGTCACTGGCTGGGGCCACACTGAATATAACGGTGAGTGTAATAAGTGACCAAGTCCATTTAACACACACACACACACACACACACACACACACACACACACACACACACACACACACACACACACACACACACACACACACACACACACACACACACACACACACACACACACACACACACACACACACACACACACACACACACACACACACACACACACACACACACACACTCACTCAGTGGCCTTGTGGTTAGAGTGTCCGCCCTGAGACTGGGAGGTCGGGGGTTCAATTCACCGGCCGGGTCATACCAAAGACTATAAAAATGGGACCCAATGCCTCCCTGCTTGGCACTCAGCATCAAGGGTTGGATTGGGGGGTTGATCACCACCAAGGGGGGTCCAGGGACCACAGATGAAAATTAGCCTACGGCTGGCTAACTCTGGCTCATTTACATTGAAGTGAAAACTGACATGTCCATTAATGAGCACGGTCCCTGTCAAATAAAACAAACTTTCAACTTTACACACACACAACTATCAATTGAGGTGCAGTACAGATTGTAAAAAGAGGATGGGAGATGTGTTCAAATGAGGAAGGAAGTCAACTTTTATGCAGTTATTTTTATATATTTATACTTGTGGTAAGTCTTTCTCATTAAACTTAATTTGTGTCTTCCTAGGGAGCTTTCCGCAAAACCACCAGGAGGTGATGGTTCCAGTGGTGGGGAACAGAGAGTGTACCTGCAACTACTCAGTGAAGAGGGTGGGCCTCATCACTGACAATATGATATCTGTGCTGGATTCAGTGCTGGAGGGAAGGACTCGTGTCAGGTGATCATTTGAATGTGTTGAGTTCTCTGCAAGAATTTCTTCATGCAAAGCTTTCGTTGTTTTAAAATGCGGTATGTTTTCCCTGTAGGGAGATTCGGGAGGCCCAATGGTGATCAAACATGGTTCTCGCTGGATTCAGTCTGGAATAGTGAGCTTCGCCTACCGTTGTGCCGAGCCTGATTATCCTGGAGTCAAAACCAGAGTGTCTCAGTACCAGTTTTGGATCAACAGCCATATCAGCAGCGACCAGCCAGGATTCATCGTCTTCACCTCCTCTGGGACTGACAGTGACCTCAGCGTCAACTGTGATGGCCTGCCACCACTGCCAAATAAGAGTGGCAGTAAGGACCGAAATCACCACATGAAAATAGCAATTACTGTAGTAGCAATTATTTTTCTTTCTTTTTAAGTTATATATTTTTTTCTGCCTTTATTGATAGTGTGAGTGAACAGTAGACTGACAGAACAGAGGGAGAGTATGGGTAGTGACACGCAGCAAAGGTCGTTGGGATTGGGAGTTGAACCCACCTGCTGTCAGGCTGCCTAGGTGCCTGGACCTGAGAATAAGTATAGCCTTGCATTATAGATAGCTGTCAGAAGGAGTTGCTTCATGCTCGAGCTATCATGTATGCAAGACATTATGCTTGTAAATCGTCTATTTTTGTCAATGAAGTCAATGAATGACAAGCCTGCGCCAAAGAGCCTTGGAAAACACCAAAGTTTGAATAAATAAATATGTGAAATAGTAGTGTCATTCACCTCTGTTTTCTAATTACTGTCTCACTCACAGTCATCATGACATTACTCTCACTGGTATGAAATGAATACAACTATAGTGCTTTCTTGGGTTTAAATCCTATTAGCAGGCTAGACCTTATCTGAACTGTAACCTACTGTCTAGCAGCCAGATAGACCTTGTATCTGATCTAATATTGTTCTTTTCCTATATGCGAACTGCTAATAAAGTATTCAATCAATCAATCAATCAAACATATTGTGAAAGGTTGTAGGCCTACTACTATCATTGGTAAGTGCCATGAGTAGAAACAATTTCGTCTAGCAGCCACTAGAGAGCGCCATGTGCATTCAATTGAGCAGTAAATGATATTGAGAAATTGTGTGAGAAAATTGTGAATTGATTAAAAACAAATGAACTATATTCACGCCAAACACTGATCAGGGGTGTATTAGCCTATTATCATGAATTAGGGATTAGGCTAGTATTATTAGAATGTATTTAAAGGTCCTTGACTTAAAAGGTCCTTGACTTGAAAAAGGTTGAGAATCACTGAGATCAACCTACTTCATTCTAATCTGATCTGTCCGTCGGATGCGTGAAGCCATTGAAAGCAGCACTGCTCTGCGTGCGTTGCCTGTGCTGTAGGTGTGGCTGTTGGGAATGACAGGGAAGTGATCCAAACAGCGTGACTGTCAAACAACGGCACTGCCCAAGACATACCTACTGTACGTACAGGAGCCGTGGCGGACTGTGGCATACAGAATTGTGTTCCATACATCTAGCGTCCGATTGTACGGAGCCGGTCTGCTCGCGCCTTTAGGGAAAATAGGATCAGGGCAAACAGTCGGGCACATACTGTAACAGCAGCACACTGTACACCAGGGGCGCTGATACTGCATGTGCTGCGTCTCTCGAGTAGGCCTACTCAGTGGGAATGAGGAGCACCCAGCCACAAGCACCATCGCACTGGGCTAGATTTACATTACTATACAGTACATTGGCTGCTCCATTCACACCTTTACCAAGCTAGATTCAGGTTTTGCACCCAGTAGCGCGAACATATTTCGGTGTCACTGCTGTACGCGGACTGAGGCTGTGATCCTGGCAAATTGTAATCCATATAAATCTTTGTATCTTATATAACTTTTGTTGCCGGTGCTGATGGGTATATATACGAGGGGAGAGGATGGTATCGGCAAGGCGCCCACACCTATGGCCACAACAGCAAAGGCTACGGGGTTTCGTTCATTGGCGACTACTCCTCCAGCCTGCCTTCCCAGCATGCCATGGGGCTGGTGAGAGACCGTCTGACGTCCTGCGCCGTCGGTGGCGGTCAGCTGGTGGCCAACTTCACCATCCAGGGTCACAGACAGGTTGTGGACACAGAATGTCCAGGGGACACTCTTTACAGTGAGAACAAAGGCTGGGAGCACTTTGGTGTGAGTGGGTTTTTGGAGGTCATGCAACTATAGGCCTATCACAATTATAGGCCTATTATAGGCTATTCAGATTGGCTAAGATTGCCTTCCAAAGTTTGCACATACATTCACACTAGGCAGAGGAAGACATGTCACTTAAAAATTGTAAAATCAGCCTCATGGTGGCTATACAAGACTGTTTTATGTTTTTATCTATAACTTCACCGTTCAGTGTAAAACGTTTTATGCACACTCCCTAGAGGCTAAAGAAAAACTTTTGCCCTTAATTTCTCAAATTTGCGTTATATAGCTCCACCAGGAGGCCGACTTATGTAAAACTCTTTTTTAATATGACTCCTTCAGATTTTATCCAAATTTCACGCAACTTCCTACACATGATCTCTATGTGATCAAGACAGATATCTTTGCTTTTTCAGATTCCATCCTGATTGGTATTTTTTGAATAGCCAAGCGATGTACTATGTATATAGCCTATATACTTTGCAAGCCATACCCCGCAATCAATCCTCCAGGCTTTTTTCTTACCACAAACAATAAGATACAGCACCAACTGTAAAAATGTTTTCTGAAAAATGTGGCAGCCCATACTGTACGTAACATTGTGACTCAGGTCTCTCTAAGTCCATGCAATTAGCATCAACACTTGCAAGCATATGATTGATAGGAACGTTAGCCGTTTGCTGAAACATAAATGATTTATGTTTGAAAGGTGGTTGCTTTACTTGAGCAGCGTGGTTTTAACACTTCTGTGTACAAAGTGGCTACCCTGACATTGTGGTCAGCTTAGGTTCCCGAAAAGTTCCCTTTTTTTTTTTTTTTTTTTTGAGAAAAACACACCCAACACACCCACAGTAACCAACCACTGACATGTATTTTCTCCTCCCTTGATGATTAACTAATATATTTGATATTTTAAACCTAAATATATTGCCTAAAGCATGACTTTGTATAAACAGCTCTAACACAGTACCCTGCTAGAAAAACCAGCACAAGACCAGCAGTAAGACCAGCACCAGCACCAGCACAAACCAGCGCATGTTGTGTTTTCTAGCTGGTCTGTGCTGGTGCTGGTGCTGGTGCTGGTTTGTGCTGGTCCCACCATCTAAACCAGCATGAACCAGCACAGACCAGCACCAGCACAGACCAGCGCTGCTGGTCTGTGCTGGTGCTGGTCTGTGCTGGTGTGGTCAGGGACCCCCGGGGGACCCCCCTGAGAAGTGGACCAGGTCTTTGCTGGTTTAATTTGCTCCTTGCTCTGGTGCTTGAATCCTGTTCTGTATTCCATATTAGATTGTGACATTATTTTTGACATTGTGGGTGTGAGTGGGATTTGAACTTACTACCTCCGGCACTTCAGTCCTGCACTTATCCTCGGCGCCACTGGAACCTGTTAGTTAAAATGGGTGTTTGTCCCTATTTGTATATGACCAGCTTAGACCAGCACAGACCAGCACAGACCAGCACCAGCACAGACCAGCACCAGCACAGACCAGCAGTAAAACACAACATGTGCTGGTTTGTGCTGGTGCTGGTCTGTGCTGGTTTATGCTGGTTCATGCTGGTCTGTGCTGGACCAGCACCAGCACCAGCACAGACCAGCAGTAAAACACAACATGCGCTGGTTTGTGCTGGTGCTGGTCTGTGCTGGTCTATGCTGGTTCATGCTGGTCTGTGCTGGACCAGCACAGACCAGCAGTAAAACACAACATGTGCTGGTTTGTGCTGGTGCTGGTCTGTGCTGGTTTATGCTGGTTCATGCTGGTCTGTGCTGGACCAGCACCAGCACCAGCACAGACCAGCAGTAAAACACAACATGCGCTGGTTTGTGCTGGTGCTGGTCTGTGCTGGTCTATGCTGGTTCATGCTGGTCTGTGCTGGACCAGCACCAGCACCAGCACAGACCAGCAGTAAAACACAACATGTGCTGGTTTGTGCTGGTGCTGGTCTGTGCTGGTCTATGCTGGTTCATGCTGGTCTGTGCTGGTGCTGGTGCTGGTCTATGCTGGACCAGCAGCAGCACCAGCACAGACCAGCAGTAAAACACAACATGTGCTGGTTTGTGCTGGTGCTGGTCTGTACTGGTCTGTGCTGGTCTATGCTGGTTTATGCTGGTTCATGCTGGTCTGTGCTGGTGCTGGTGCTGGTCTGTGCTGGTGGACCAGCATGGGACCAGCACAGACCAGCATAGACCAGCACCAGCACCAGCACAGACCAGCATGAACCAGCATAGACCAGCACAGACCAGCATGAAAATTGTGCTGGTCTGTGCTGGTTTTTCTAGCAGGGTATACATTATCAAAATATACTTAAAATACAAAAGTAAGAGTACTCATTATGCAGAATGTCCCATTTCAAATGTATAAAATACGCAATGTGAGCTCGTAGATCGTAGAAGTGGTTAATGTATGCTTTGCAATAATAATCTAAATATAACATGGACAAAAGAGAGGGTTAAAGTGAAAATGTCAGGATTATAACAGACTCTTCCTCTCATGTACGAGTTGTTGATGATATCAGCTTCCTGTGAGGATGTCAGTTAGAAATCTGTTGAGTTCCAGAGAAACCACACCTTGGAGAATTAACCTGTTATCTTATCTGCGCCACATGACGCCCCCCCCCCCCCCCCCCCCCCCATAGTGCTTAAAGCCACACTATGTACCTTTCCTCTTCTAACCCGGATTTGAACCTGATTTGTACAAGTGCTGTCATTTCTACCATTGAGCTGATACAATTGAATCTTAACCTTCAGGTCAGAATTTGTGAATAAAGCACTGACTGCTTTAAAGCCATTTACCCCTTTTTCCAGGCCAAAGAGACGAGGTAGAAGGAGAGCAAGCAAGGCCAGGAGTATCAAAGGACGGTTCAAACTGTTCTACCTTGGCATGGACAGAAGACTTAATGGAATCCTAAATGAAGAGTAAATGTTAGCCATTGTAACTTCATACTTCATTTTAATCATGCTAGACAACTGAATTGCACGAGGGGGCTGTGGTTTTTCAATTGCTTAAAAAGAAAGCTGGACTGGTTATTTGAGGCCAGGACCTGCTGCAGTGGTGTCCTTATCCCTGCAAGACCCGAATTAATTTCTACTTGCCAAAAAAATAAAAAAAAATCAGATGGTGTTGTAGGAGCCCTAATCAGAGGAAAATGTCATGTTTAAAAAATAATAATGTTTTTGTAAGGTTTTATAGCCATAAATCATAAATCAAAAATCATGCTCTAATTTGCATTTTGGGGATATTTTTTCACAATAATAACATATGTACATGTTCTAGATATTCTAATGATCATCCAAAAAATATTACAGGCATTTTACATATGTTTGTGTGAGGAATAGCTTCAGTGAAAAAGTGAGATGTTGTTCGTCAAGACTCTGGACTCCAGAGATCTTTAAGTGGTGTGAATGTCAGCCTCTGTGGGGGGTATTTATATGCAAATATCGTGGCCAATGGCATTGTAATACTAAACAATGGGATTTAATGGTGATGTTAATGTTAATGTAATGATTTAAAAAATGTTGCCAAAAAGCGACACTGGGCCTTGCAGGGATATACGGCGATAGTATAGATAGATAGATAGATAGATAGATAGCCCGCACAGGCTTACAAGACACTCACAAAACATAATACATAGCCTACATACACCAAGACACACCACAAACAGAAATGCAAAAGAACATATTGATTGTCCATGCTGTTTACGGATACAATGTTCTCCAACGCAACTGCCATGCTTTCTCTATGAATTTTGCTAAAACAAAAACGTCCTTCTTGAACAACCAGCATAACATAGAGCATTCAGTCATCCAAAACAAATCTGGATTTTTGGCTTGCATTTGTTTAAATACGGAATTAATTTCTTAAGTCATGTTACAGTGGACACACGTGTGTGTGTGTGTGTGTGTGTGTGTGTGTGTGCGTGCGTGCGTGCGTGGGTGTGTGTATTAGGCCAGTCCAAGTTAACTTGTTTAATCAATTATTTGATTTGCAATTAATCACATATTTATGTATTTATTTTAGCCATTTGGCCTACCCGTATAGGACATCATAATTATTATTATTATTATTTTGGGAGGCCCTCAGCTTAATGTGCAACATTGTTTTCTCACTCAACAGTAAACAAACCAACATAGGCCTACAGGGTATCTGCACATTTCTAAAGTGACATTTTAATTGTGGGCTCGCCTATAAGGCGAGCACACTTTAGATGTTGTCATTGTGTGCTCGCCAGTACCTGGCGAGCACACTTTAGATATTGTCATTGTGGGCTCGCCAGTACCTGGCGAGCACACTTTAGATATTGTCATTATTGTGGGCTCGCCAGTACCTGGCGAGCACACTTTAGATATTGTCATTATTTATTTATCTAGTAAGTAGACGGGATTTTCGGTTCCTTTCTACTCCTACATACTTAGTGAGAAAATGAAAATAAAAACATCAATGTGTTCAGCTTACAGTGGCGATGTGTGCTATTACTTTATACAGCAATCGGCCAAATGGTGGCGCTGTAGGAAGCCTTCGAAAGTGCGATCTTTGAACAGGTATAGCTCATGCTGTGTTATACATACAGCCATGAAACCTGTATACACTTATGCGTCTCCTCATGCCGAACAACTTTTACCCTCTAACTTTTGACCTCTGACCTTTAGGTCTCCCACAATTCGGAATTATATGAAAAACAGTAAAAATCTATCTCCTCCTGGGTTTTTTTTGTTACGCGCACAAAACTTTTTTCACATGAACTTTGGACCAATACGGTCAGATTTATCTCGGTGGATTTCTTTTAAAGTGAAATATCATTTTTTAATAATTCAATCAATATTGCGGTTTTATGCAAATTATTCTTCGCCCTCTAAATCATACATGCAAAGTTACACGTTCATGGCATTTGGCAAAGATGTGGAGGGTTAGTCAAAGTATCACTGAAACCGATTTTATTCCAATCGGCCAAAGGGGGGCGCTATACGAAGCGTTTGAAAATTCAAACTTCAAACGGGCATAAGTCATGACTCGTTTCGTTTGAAGACACGCAACTTGTTACACGCGTGCTTTGACTCGAGCGGAAGACATCTGTGTCGTTGTTAAGTAAGCTCCGCCCTTCGATTTTCCGCCACTTTGAGCAGTTTGTAAAACGCGTAAACCCGCTTTTATTCTGGAATTTTCGCGTCACGTGCACAAAACTTTTTTTACGTGAACTTTGGACCGATATCTAAAGATCTGTCAGATCGGATTTCTTTAACATTGAAACATGCTTTTTTAAATAATTCAAACAATATTGCAGTTTTATGCAAATTATTCTTCTGCCTCTAAAACATACAAGCAAAGTCACATTTTCAAGACAAAATAGTGTAGAGGGTTAGTTCAAATATCACTGAAACCAATCTTACCCCAAATGGCCAAAGGGGGGCGCTATATAATTTTGAGCAGTTTGTAAAACGCTTAAACCCGTTTTTATTCTAGGATTTTTTTTGCAATTTGCATGAAACATTCTACACGCAATCTAAGGACCTTTATCTAACATGCCTATGAAGTGCACACAAAAAAATTATAAAATAATAATAATAAATATAGCTGCAAGCAGCGATAAAGTGTCCAAAGCCAAAAACACCTCAAATCATGAACACAGCCTGGGATGTGCGTGAAATCTTGCAAGCACATTCCCAATAGGTCAAGGAACAGATACCAACCTTCTCACATTGGCCTGTTATAGCGCCACCAGCGGGTCAACTTTTGCACAACACATTTTTGGAACAAAATGGACCAATCTTTGACGTCAGTAACGTCAAAGAGAGCACTGCCTGCGATCTTGACATTTTGTGCTTTTATAGCCATTGTTTTCTGGCTTGAAGCGAGCCCACAATTGTTTCGAAGGAACAATATTTTTCTAGTTGTGGGCTCGCCTATAAGGCGAGCACACTTTAGATATTGTCATTATTTATCTATCAGTCAGTCAGTCAGTCAGACAGTAGACGGGAACTTCGGTTCCTTTCTACTCCTACATACTTAGTGAGAAAATGAAAATAAAAACATCAATGTGTTCAGTTTACAGTGGCGAAGTGCGCTATTATTTTTTATAGCAATCAGCCAAATGGTGGCGCTGTAGGAAGCCTTCGAAAGTGCGAACTTTGAACAGGTATAGCTCATGCTGTGTTTTAGGTACAGCCATGAAACCTGTATACACGTATGCGTCTCCTCATGCCGAACAACTTTTACCCTCTAACTTTTGACCTCTGACCTTTAGGTCTCCCACAATTCGGAATTATATGAAAAACAGTAAAAATCTATCTCCTCCTGGGATTTTCGCATCAAGTGCACAAAACTTTTTTCACATGAACTTTGGACCAATACGGTCAGATTGATCAACCAGATTTTTTTTAAAGTGAAATATAATTTTTTAATAATTCAATCAATATTGCGGTTTTATGCAAATTATTCTTCGGCCTCTAAATCATACATGCAAAGTTACACGTTCATGGCATTTGGCAAAGATGTGGAGGGTTAGTCAAAGTATCACTGAAACCAATTTTATTCCAATCGGCCAAAGGGGGGCGCTATACGAAGCGTTTGAAAATTCAAACTTCAAACGGGCATAAGTCATGACTCGTTTTGTTTGAAGACATGCAACTTGTTACACGCGTGCTTTGACTCGAGCGGAAGACATCTGTGTCGTTGTTAAGTAAGCTCCGCCCTTCGATTTTCCGCCATATTGAGCAGTTTGTAAAACGCGTAAACCCGCTTTTATTCTGGAATTTTCGCTCCACGTGCACAAAACTTTTTTTACGTGAACTTTGGACCGATATCTAAAGATCTGTCAGATCGGATTTCTTTAAAATTGAAACATGCTTTTTTAAATAAATTCAATGAATATTGCAGTTTTATGCAAATTATTCTTCTGCCTCTAAATCATACATGCAAAGTAACATGTTCATGGCATTTGGCAAAGATGTAGAGTGTTAGTCCAAATATCACTAAAACCAATCTTACCCCAATTGAACAAAGGGGGGCGCTATATCATTTTGAGCAGTTTGTGAAACGCTTAAACCCGTTAGGATTTTCTTTTTGCAATTTGCATGAAACATTCTACACACAATCTAAGGACCTTTATCTAATATGCCTATGAAGTGCACACACACAAAAAAATTATAATAATGAATATAGCTGCAAGCAGCGATAAAGTGGCCAAAGCCAAAAACACCTCAAATCATGAACACAGCCTGCAATGTGCGTGAAATCTTGCAAGCACATTCCCAATAGGTCAAGGAACAGATACCACCCTTCTTACATTGGCCTGTTATAGCGCCACCAGCGGGTCAACTTTTGCACAACACATTTTTGGAACAAAATGGACCAATCGTTGACGTCAGTAACGTCAAAGAGAGCACTGCCTGCGATCTTGACATTTTGTACTTTTATAGCCATTGTTTTCTGGCTTGAAGCGAGCCCACAATTGTTTCGAAGGAACAATATTTTTCTAGTTTATCTATCAGTCAGTCAGTCAGTCAGTCAGACAGTAGACGGGAACTTCGGTTCCTTTCTACTCCTACATACTTAGTGAGAAAATGAAAATAAAAACATCAATGTGTTCAGTTTACAGTGGCGAAGTGCGCTATTATTTTTTATAGCAATCAGCCAAATGGTGGCGCTGTAGGAAGCCTTCGAAAGTGCGAACTTTGAACAGGTATAGCTCATGCTGTGTTTTAGTTACAGCCATGAAACCTGTATACACGTATGCGTCTCCTCATGCCGAACAACTTTTACCCTCTAACTTTTGACCTCTGACCTTTAGGTCTCCCACAATTCGGAATTATATGAAAAACAGTAAAAATCTATCTCCTCCTGGGATTTTCGCATCAAGTGCACAAAACTTTTTTCACATGAACTTTGGACCAATACGGTCAGATTGATCAACCAGATTTTTTTTAAAGTGAAATATAATTTTTTAATAATTCAATCAATATTGCGGTTTTATGCAAATTATTCTTCGGCCTCTAAATCATACATGCAAAGTTACACGTTCATGGCATTTGGCAAAGATGTGGAGGGTTAGTCAAAGTATCACTGAAACCAATTTTATTCCAATCGGCCAAAGGGGGGCGCTATACGAAGCGTTTGAAAATTCAAACTTCAAACGGGCATAAGTCATGACTCGTTTTGTTTGAAGACATCCAACTTGTTACACGCGTGCTTTGACTCGAGCGGAAGACATCTGTGTCGTTGTTAAGTAAGCTCCGCCCTTCGATTTTCCGCCATATTGAGCAGTTTGTAAAACGCGTAAACCCGCTTTTATTCTGGAATTTTCGCTCCACGTGCACAAAACTTTTTTTACGTGAACTTTGGACCGATATCTAAAGATCTGTCAGATCGGATTTCTTTAAAATTGAAACATGCTTTTTTAAATAAATTCAATGAATATTGCAGTTTTATGCAAATTATTCTTCTGCCTCTAAATCATACATGCAAAGTAACATGTTCATGGCATTTGGCAAAGATGTAGAGTGTTAGTCCAAATATCACTAAAACCAATCTTACCCCAATTGAACAAAGGGGGGCGCTATATCATTTTGAGCAGTTTGTGAAACGCTTAAACCCGTTAGGATTTTTTTTTTTGCAATTTGCATGAAACATTCTACACACAATCTAAGGACCTTTATCTAATATGCCTATGAAGTGCACACACACAAAAAAATTATAATAATGAATATAGCTGCAAGCAGCGATAAAGTGGCCAAAGCCAAAAACACCTCAAATCATGAACACAGCCTGCAATGTGCGTGAAATCTTGCAAGCACATTCCCAATAGGTCAAGGAACAGATACCACCCTTCTTACATTGGCCTGTTATAGCGCCACCAGCGGGTCAACTTTTGCACAACACATTTTTGGAACAAAATGGACCAATCGTTGACGTCAGTAACGTCAAAGAGAGCACTGCCTGCGATCTTGACATTTTGTACTTTTATAGCCATTGTTTTCTGGCTTGAAGCGAGCCCACAATTGTTTCGAAGGAACAATATTTTTCTAGTTGTGGGCTCGCCTATAAGGCGAGCACACTTTAGATATTGTCATTATTGTGGGCTCGCCTATAAGGCGAGCACACTTTAGATATTGTCATTATTTATTTATCTATCAGGCAATCAGTAGACGGGAACTTCGGTTCCTTTCTACTCCTACATACTTAGTGAGAAAATGAAAATAAAAACATCAATGTGTTCAGTTTACAGTGGCGAAGTGTGCTATTATTTTTTATAGCAATCGGCCAAATGGTGGCGCTGTAGGAAGCCTTCGAAAGTGCGATCTTTGAACAGGTATAGCTCATGCTGTGTTATACATACAGCCATGAAACCTGTATACACTTATGCGTCTCCTCATGCCGAACAACTTTTACCCTCTAACTTTTGACCTCTGACCTTTAGGTCTCCCACAATTCGGAATAATATGAAAAACAGTAAAAATCTATCTCCTCCTGGGTTTTTTTCGTTACGCGCACGAAACTTTTTTCACATGAACTTTGGACCAATACGGTCAGATTGATCAACCAGATTTTTTTTAAAGTGAAACATAATTTTTTAATAATTCAATTAATATTGCGGTTTTATGCAAATTATTCTTCTGCCTCTAAATCATACATGCAAAGTTACACGTTCATGGCATTTGGCAAAGATGTAGAGGGTTAGTCAAAGTATCACTGAAACCAATTTTATTCCAATCGGCCAAAGGGGGGCGCTATACGAAGCGTCTGAAAATTCAAACTTTAAACGGGCATAAGTCATGACTCGTTTCGTTTGAAGACATGCAACTTGTTACACGCGTGCTTTGACTCAAGCGGAAGACATCTGTGTCGTTGTTAAGTAAGCTCCGCCCTTCAATTATCCGCCATTTTGAGCAGTTTGTAAAACGCGTAAACCTGATTTTATTCTGGAATTTTCGCATCACGTGCACAAAACTTTTTTTACGTGAACTTTGGACCGATATCTAAAGATCTGTCAGATCGGATTTCTTTAACATTGAAACATGCTTTTTTAAATAATTCAAACAATATTGCATTTTTATGCAAATTATTCTTCTGCCTCTAAAACATACATGCAAAGTCACATTTTCATGACAAAATAGTGTAGAGGGTTATTTCAAATATCACTGAAACCAATCTTACCCCAAATGGCCAAAGGGGGGCACTATATAATTTTGAGCAGTTTGTAAAACGCTTAAACCCGTTTTTATTCTAGGATTTTTTTTGCAATTTGCATGAAACATTCTACACGCAATCTAAGGACCTTTATCTAACATGCCTATGAAGTGCAAACAAAAAAAATTATAAAATAATAATAATAAATATAGCTGCAAGCAGCGATAAAGTGGCCAAAGCCAAAAACACCTCAAATCATGAACACAGCCTGGGATGTGCGTGAAATCTTGCAAGCACATTCCCAATAGGTCAAGGAACAGATACCAACCTTCTCACATTGGCCTGTTATAGCGCCACCAGCGGGTCAACTTTTGCACAACACATTTTTGGAACAAAATGGACCAATCTTTGACGTCAGTAACGTCAAAGAGAGCACTGCCTGCGATCTTGACATTTTGTGCTTTTATAGCCATTGTTTTCTGGCTTGAAGCGAGCCCACAATTGTTTCGAAGGAACAATATTTTTCTAGTTTATCTATCAACCAGAGCATATCAAGTTCTCCTCAATACTTTGTCCGCTTTCAACTCCTACATACTTAGTGAGAAAATGAAAATAAAAACATCAATGTGTTCAGCTTACTGTGGCGACGTGTGCTATTACTTTTTACAGCAATCGGCCAAATGGTGGCGCTGTAGGAAGCCTTCGAAAGTGCGAACTTTGAACAGGTATAGCTCAAGCTGTGTTTGAGGTACAGCCATGAAACCCGTATACACGTATGCGTCTCCTCATGCCGAACAACTTTTACCCTCTAACTTTTGACCTCTGACCTTTAGGTCTCCCACAATTCGGAATTATATGAAAAACAGTAAAAATCTATCTCCTCCTGGGATTTTTGCGTCAAGTGCACAAAACTTTTTTCACATGAACTTTGGACCAATACGGTCAGATTGATCAACCAGATTTTTTTCAAAGTGAAATATAATTTTTTAATAATTCAATCAATATTGCGGTTTTATGCAAATTATTCTTCGGCCTCTAAATCATACATGCAAAGTTACACGTTCATGGCATTTGGCAAAGATGTGGAGGGTTAGTCAAAGTATCACTGAAACCAATTTTATTCCAATCGGCCAAAGGGGGGCGCTATACGAAGCGTCTGAAAATTCAAACTTCAAACGGGCATAAGTCATGACTCGTTTCGTTTGAAGACATGCAACTTGTTACACGCGTGCTTTGACTCAAGCGGAAGACATCTGTGTCGTTGTTAAGTAAGCTCCGCCCTTCAATTTTCCGCCATTTTGAGCAGTTTGTAAAACGCGTAAACCCGCTTTTATTCTGGAATTTTCGCGTCACGTGCACAAAACTTTTTTTACGTGAACTTTGGACCGATATCTAAAGATCTGTCAGATCGGATTTCTTTAACATTGAAACATGCTTTTTTAAATAATTCAAACAATATTGCATTTTTATGCAAATTATTCTTCTGCCTCTAAAACATACATGCAAAGTCACATTTTCATGACAAAATAGTGTAGAGGGTTAGTTCAAATATCACTGAAACCAATCTTACCCCAAATGGCCAAAGGGGGGCGCTATATAATTTTGAGCAGTTTGTAAAACGCTTAAACCCGTTTTTATTCTAGGATTTTTTTTGCAATTTGCATGAAACATTCTACACGCAATCTAAGGACCTTTATCTAACATGCCTATGAAGTGCACACAAAAAAAATATAAAATAATAATAATAAATATAGCTGCAAGCAGCGATAAAGTGTCCAAAGCCAAAAACACCTCAAATCATGAACACAGCCTGGGATGTGCGTGAAATCTTGCAAGCACATTCCCAATTGGTCAAGGAACAGATACTAACCTTCTCACATTGGCCTGTTATAGCGCCACCAGCGGGTCAACTTTTGCACAACACATTTTTGGAACAAAATGGACCAATCTTTGACGTCAGTAACGTCAAAGAGAGCACTGCCTGCGATCTTGACATTTTGTGCTTTTATAGCCATTGTTTTCTGGCTTGAAGCGAGCCCACAATTGTTTCGAAGGAACAATATTTTTCTAGTTTATCTATCAGTCAGTCAGTCAGTCAGACAGTAGACGGGAACTTCGGTTCCTTTCTACTCCTACATACTTAGTGAGAAAATGAAAATAAAAACATCAATGTGTTCAGTTTACAGTGGCGAAGTGCGCTATTACTTTTTACAGCAATCGGCCAAATGGTGGCGCTGTAGGAAGCCTTCGAAAGTGCGAACTTTGAACAGGTATAGCTCATGCTGTGTTTGAGGTACAGGCATGAAACCTGTATACACGTATGCGTCTCCTCATGCCGAACAACTTTTAGCCTCTGACTTTTGACCTCTGACCTTTAGATCTCCCACAATTTGGAATTATATGATAAACAGTAAAAATCTATCTCCTCCTGGAATTTTTGCGTTAAGCGTACAAAACTTTTTTCACATGAACTTTGGACCAATACGGTCAGATTGATCAACCAGATTTTTTTTAAAGTGAAATATAATTTTTTAATAATTCCATCAATATTGCGGTTTTATGCAAATTATTCTTCGGCCTCTAAATCATACATGCAAAGTTACACATTCATGGCATTTGGCAAAGATGTGGAGGGTTAGTCAAAGTATCACTGAAACCAATTTTATTCCAATCGGCCAAAGGGGGGCGCTATACGAAGCGTTTGAAAATTCAAACTTCAAACGGGCATAAGTCATGACTCGTTTTGTTTGAAGACATGCAACTTGTTACACGCGTGCTTTGACTCGAGCGGAAGACATCTGTGTCGTTGTTAAGTAAGCTCCGCCCTTCGATTTTCCGCCATATTGAGCAGTTTGTAAAACGCGTAAACCCGCTTTTATTCTGGAATTTTCGCTCCACGTGCACAAAACGTTTTTTACGTGAACTTTGGACCGATATCTAAAGATCTGTCAGATCGGATTTCTTTAAAATTGAAACATGCTTTTTTAAATAAATTCAATGAATATTGCAGTTTTATGCAAATTATTCTTCTGCCTCTAAATCATACATGCAATGTAACATGTTCATGGCATTTGGCAAAGATGTAGAGTGTTAGTCCAAATATCACTAAAACCAATCTTACCCCAATTGGCCAAAGGGGGGCGCTATATCATTTTGAGCAGTTTGTGAAACGCTTAAACCCGTTAGGATTTTTTTTTTGCAATTTGCATGAAACATTCTACACACAATCTAAGGACCTTTATCTAATATGCCTATGAAGTGCACACACACAAAAAAATAATAATAATGAATATAGCTGCAAGCAGCGATAAAGTGGCCAAAGCCAAAAACACCTCAAATCATGAACACAGCCTGCAATGTGCGTGAAATTTTGCAAGCACATTCCCAATAGGTCAAGGAACAGATACCACCCTTCTTACATTGGCCTGTTATAGCGCCACCAGCGGGTCAACTTTTGCACAACACATTTTTGGAACAAAACGGACCAATCTTTGACGTCAGTAACGTCAAAGAGAGCACTGCCTGCGATCTTGACATTTTGTACTTTTATAGCCATTGTTTTCTGGCTTGAAGCGAGCCCACAATTGTTTCGAAGGAACAATATTTTTCTAGTTGTGGGCTCGCCTATAAGGCGAGCACACTTTAGATATTGTCATTATTGTGGGCTCGCCTATAAGGCGAGCACACTTTAGATATTGTCATTATTTATCTATCAGTCAGTCAGACAGTAGACGGGAACTTCGGTTCCTTTCTACTCCTACATACTTAGTGAGAAAATGAAAATAAAAACATCAATGTGTTCAGTTTACAGTGGCGAAGTGCGCTATTATTTTTTATAGCAATCGGCCAAATGGTGGCGCTGCACGAAGCCTTCGAAAGTGCGAACTTTGAACAGGTATAGCTCATGCTGTGTTTGAGGTACAGGCATGAAACCTGTATACACGTATGCGTCTCCTCATGCCGAACAACTTTTACCCTCTAACTTTTGACCTCTGACCTTTAGGTCTCCCACAATTCGGAATTATATGAAAAACAGTAAATATCTATCTCCTCCTGGGATTTTCGCGTCAAGTGCACAAAACCTTTTTCACATGAACTTTGGACCAATACGGTCAGATTGATCAACCAGATTTCTTTTAAAGTGAAATATAATTTTTTAATAATTCAATCAATATTGCGGTTTTATGCAAATTATTCTTCGGCCTCTAAATCATACATGCAAAGTTACACGTTCATGGCATTTGGCAAAGATGTGGAGGGTTAGTCAAAGTATCACTGAAACCAATTTTATTCCAATCGGCCAAAGGGGGGCGCTATACGAAGCGTTTGAAAATTCAAACTTCAAACGGGCATAAGTCATGACTCATTTCGTTTGAAGACATGCAACTTGTTACACACGTGCTTTGACTCAAGCGGAAGACATCTGTGTCGTTGTTAAGTAAGCTCCGCCCTTTGATTTTCCGCCATTTTGAGCAGTTTGTAAAACGCGTAAACCCGCTTTTATTCTGGAATTTTCGCTCCACGTGCACAAAACCTTTTTTATGTGAACTTTGGACCGATATCTAAAGATCTGTCAGATCGGATTTCTTTAAAATTGAAACATGCTTTTTTAAATAAATTCAATGAATATTGCAGTTTTATGCAAATTATTCTTCTGCCTCTAAATCATACATGCAAAGTAACATGTTCATGGCATTTGGCAAAGATGTAGAGTGTTAGTCCAAATATCACTAAAACCAATCTTACCCCAATTGGCCAAAGGGGGGCGCAATATCATTTTGAGCTTAAATCCGTTTTTATTTGGGGATTTTTTTTTTGTTGCAATTTGAAACATTCTACACACAATCTAAGGACCTTTATCTAATGCCTATGAGGTAGTTTGTACATGAAAACATGAAGCGTCACAGAGCAAATGAATATTCTAAAAAGCTGCCATCGTTCCATAAAGGAAGAAACCTCGTCTTTGTGCAATCTCTTCTCACTATGCAGGGTTGGGGAATTCATAGCTCACCTGGTAAGGTTTTGCCTATCTATCAAAAGGTCCCCGGATGTCTGTGTCATGTCTGTGAATCTGTTTCAATTAGAAGTATTAAAGATAACACAAAATGCTTTTTGGAAGTAATTTTCCATACAGTATGACGTATATTGTGAATATAGCCAATCAACAATCTCCAAGTTTACAAGTTTTCTGATAGCAATGTGTTGAGAGCTTGTATAGATCCAATATTATATTGGTATCTCAAATCTATGTTTTTTAACATGCAACAGGATGTGCCTGGATTGTGTGGGGGGAGGATGTAATGTAAATGTAATGAAGTCACACCAATCAGTCACACAGTGTGAGGTGTATACATTGTATACAGCATACATGTCTTTCTATGACAGGCATAGGCGATTTTAAGGGGTGTCCTAGGGTGCACGTGCAACCCCTGGCCGCCAGGCGGCCATTTTGATTTTTTTTTTTTTTGTAATGTAACTTTACATCCACTCAGACCGAATACAACAACACCCCCTAGTGGTAGTGATAGAGGCTGGCAGCTCCAGGCAGCCCCCCCCCTCCCCTCCTGATGTGATGTCATATCCACGCGCCAGTATTGAAATTGAAAACAACATCTGTTAAAAATAAAGCATGGAGTTCGAGCTCTTCACTACTATGGACGTGACTACCGGTAGATATTATAATATAGCTGCTTGCCCTGAAACATTACATGGAGAGGATCATTTTGTACCTGACTTTCCTCTACAAAACACAGACCTCAGGCTCTATCAGCCAGGACTCTTGTCTCACTGTGCGTGACTGAACCATTTCCTCCTGACCAGCCCAAGGTAAGACTAAGACAGTCAGATCATGCTTTTATAAACCCTATTATATTAAGCCCAAAATGGTTCTGCCGCCGTGTAGAACCGAACCGATTTTAACTTGAAAAAATGCATTGGGTACAAAATTAACTGCAGAAATCCGCTAAAACAACATTACAAAACCGCTAATATCCGCAATTTTTTTCGCGCTGCGCGCGCGTGCATGAGGTAATAGAGGTCGTGCACCCCTTGCTGGAAGAGGCTAGAGTCGCCTATGATGACAGGAGTGTTTTCATCTCATCACTTGTAGGCATTTTATCAATGAGTCTGCATAGAACGTTTCTATTTTAATAAATATCAATCTGAATAAAAACAATATGGCCACCAGTGTACTGTAGTTATAGAAATACTTTCATCCTGAAGAGTTGCCTGGGGTTAGGAGTTGCCTGGGGTTGTGAAAATAGCAGATCTACAAGCTCACAATGCCTTGCGTTGTGAGCTTGCAATTTGAAAGAGTGAGGTCGCACAGGATGGAATTCATTTGCAAGTGTGATTTGAGTTGCGGTTGGTTGTTTGAGTTGGACAAAATGTTCCCAAATGGATATGACTGATGTCTGACATCATAGATGTCTTATGTTATAGACCACATGAGACTCAAACACATGTCCATAGACCTATATGGGCATTCCAAGCTATGGGATTAATATTGATGATATCAATGATCTCCATATATCATGCATACAAGAGACAAGGACATAATTCATTTGCAAGTGTGACTTGTGTCATTGCATTGTGTGTGTGTGTGTGGTGTGTGTGTGTGTGTGTGTGTGTGTGTGTGTGTGTGTGTGTGTGTGTGTGTGTGTTAATATTGATGACATCAGGGATCTCCATATATGGGCATTAAAGGGATTCTGTTAATGGGGTTCCCCTAACAGGACTTCATCTGGGAATGACCATATATGGACAGGTGATGTCACAACAGGTGTCACAATGTCACAATGTTACGGAAGGACGGTCGCAGTAAAGTACATGGGCTATTGATTGCGATGTGAGCGTTGTGAGTCTGCTATTTAGATCTGCTATTTTCAAATACATTGAAAAAAAAAAGTAAAATGTTTAATATTTTGGAAACATTTTAAAAACACAAATCTGGTATGGGAGTCCATAGGTCCATGGCACAAACTAGATAGGGGTCCTTGGACAAATACAATTTGGATGGTCCTTGAAATAAAAATGGTCGAAATACTGGTTCAAACAACATTAGGACGTAAGCCAAATAAGCAACTATACTTTAGAAACAGGCCTCAAAAAAACTACAACCCGCTATTACAGTACCAATATTTACAATCTACTTTACAGAAGAAAAAAAACAAGATCGAAGTCGCTTATAATAAAAGGATATGGCAACCCTGGTTGTGCCCCAACTTCTGGATACAATGTTTTTATTTTATTTTATTATTATAAATACAAGTAACTCATTTACTGTCCTTTATATATATAATTATAAGTTAAATAGGTTATATCATAAATCATAGATTGTTTTGTGTTCAGGCTTTGCTAATGGCAGCTAAATTGCATTGCATTGTGGGTCGTCTGGGTCCTTCACAGTTCACACATGGTTTCCTCAAACACATATAGCCATTTTGTGTACACCATTGGGAGAGCATTGAAGCATTAAGGTGAGTGAAGCATTTACTGTTTGTTGTTTAATCATGATCCTGAACCATTTCATTGTTTGTTCTGCTGATTTTGTTATTTTGTTCTTGATTTAAATACTGTATGTAATTGCTTTTAAAAATTACTTAAACTAGTCCTTACCCGTTCAAAGATATGAGCTCTGAAATGATGTGCAGTGTGTGGGTTATGGGATGTGCACTGTGCATACAGTATATGAGGGATGGAAAGTAACTTTAACTGGTGCTTGCATGATAATATGTAGGAGCATCAATGTAAGAAATACCCATTTCGTTTAATGGCTACAGAGATACTGTGTACCGATCTGCATGATTTTTGGAAAAAATCTGTAACAGGGCCAGACAACAGACCCCGCCTGCACACCTGCCTGCACACACACACACACACACACACACACACACACACACACACACACACACACACACAGAGCTGGTTACACATGCTGCCTCATGCTAGATGCAGAATAGATATGCCTCAAGCTAGATGCAGAATAGATATAGATACACCATAAAAATGCTAATATACAGCATATGATTTGTGAAAGTGACAAACGGGCTTCACAGTTATGTTAGGTGTGTTCATATGCTAATGGTGATGCGATTTCAGATCAATTGCTCAAGCCACTGAGGAGAAACGCTGTGACTGACAGACAGACAGACAGACAGACAGACAGTCATTCATTCATTCATTTGGAAAATTATATGTTTGATATTCAATAGTAGGTCTACTTGCTTTAAAAAAAACTTTTGCTTTAAAAAAAACTTTGCAGATATACAAACTCACAACAACATAGTAAAGTGTTTGGTAGGAACAAATATGACAACTGTCACTCATGTACCATGGAATTAACTACTTCCAAGGTATATATAATGTGGAAAGTTAATTGTTAATTAATCACTCAGGACAGCATTTGTGATCAGGGGAAAGCGGCAATGGAACACATTTGTGGTCATGTGAACATTATATTTTCAAGCCCCTTGAATTTCCCCCTTGCCATGAAGAACCTGTTAGTGCTGTAGAAAACATGCTTTTTTCACAAAAATGTTTTTTGCAAGTAAAAGTAGGTTTTCTTGCTGTCAACATAATCAGCTGTTGTGTCAAAACAAATTGATGCAGGCCTTGTTATCCCAACATGATAGACAGGGAGAAAGCTGTAAAAACCCAATTAAAGGGTGTACCAAACTTTCTCAGTTGATTCTTATGTATTTTTACCTGTAGAATCCATTTCTGATATATATGTTTTTGTATTGTGCATAATTAATGAGATAATTAGCATATTTGATTAAATTTGACTAAATATGCTAATTATCTCATTAGTTATGCACAATACAAAAAAATGCATTACGATGAACTGAGGAAAGTTTGGTAAACCCTTCTATACATTTTTATAGGGACTTTTCTTTCTGCCCATGTGTCACATTATTTGACACATGGGCGGAAATGACAGGACAAACCCTATTAAAAGAATGTCTGCTGTGTAAATCTTTGTATTGTGCATATTTAACCTGGTTAACCAGGTTTTTGTGTTTTTTTTTTTAAAACAATCATATTTTCACTGCCTTTTGTCTTGAATACATTCTGATAACTTCCATTGTTAGGAAACATCCCAAATTACTGGGAAATGTGCACATTTTTACAGATATATCTTTTAGTTCGCCTAGAGGGGAGCAAATGTAAAAAGTGTCTCAGTTTACCCCGCTCTCCCCTACACCTATTTGTTTATAGACTCATGTTTTGAAACATGACAGCCATGGTGGATCCATTATTAAATTTAAAGGGGTGTGGCTAGCGATTCAGGGTCTGGAACTAGGCTATAAAGGTGGCTCTCCACCAAACAAACTACTTCTAAATGCTTGAAACTTGTTAGTCTGTGGTCAGATGACATCAGTTGGACAGTGTTGCCAGGTTTGCTTATTATAGTCGTATTTGGTTTTGATGCCCAGTTATCCAGGTGCCATCCCGTGCCAACATGTCTCCAGAACCCAGATGGTTTTGGTATCCTGATATCCGTAATGCCCAGTTGGTTTGGTGCACACCAGACCTGTTATACTGTCGATATACTCTAAATGTGTTAAAGAATATGTTGATAAGTCATAATAACTATGACAGATTGTGAGCTTGTAAATCAATTATTGTTAGTACGCAACAATATTGTGTACATTAAAGGAGAATTTCGGGGTAAAACGGCTATCTTACGTTTCAAAGTATTTATTTGGTGTAAAAAAAAAAGTGGTTCAGTTGTCCCGTTGTGAAAAAAATGCAATAGGCTATTGTAGCATCTCGGTCTCTAACCGCTATTTTATGAAGTTGTGTTGTACAGCAGAGAAGTGCAGAGGAGGCAGAGACACCCAGAGGGAGCCGCACCCACCCCGGGGCTATGTCACTGAAGGGCGTTACCTACCAATGAACTTGGCTGATCAGCTTGATCAGAGGGCACCTGTGCGTGCCGCACCCCAAACACATAAAGTAGGCACCCTGGGCTGTCTCAAGGAAGGTTAGGCAGGAACAGACAACACCCAGAAGTTGGCACACCATGGGACGCCGCCATGACACTTTTGGGTGGCGGAAGTGACGAAGTGCTCATAGACGCTAATGTTATTTTGGGTCGCCACCCATGGAGCCTAGATGACGTTGGTGACTGTTCTTGCTGAGACCTTCTTTGGGCTGTCTTGCCTTCAGTTCTCCTCTCCTCTCCTCTCCTCCTTTGTGCAGCAGGAACACAGCTTTGTGGTAAGATCCTCTCAGCCACACTCAATTCCTTCCAGTAATTGATGTTGTTAAGTATTTTATAGTAATGTTGGCTTCTCTAATTCTCAGGCCGAATGGCTGCCCCGCTCCAAACCCAAAGCCTGGCCTGGCATGTATGGATTGGTATGCATGCTTGATGATGATAATGATGATGATGATGATGGCATGAGAATGGACGCTTTTACTCCCTGAAAACGAAGAACCTATGTTGAGTATAAATACTCCCCTTACCTTGAGCCGAAGAGGCAACGGCCTGCCTGGGCTCCCATACCTTGAACTGAGTAAAAGTACTTATCTGGCCTTACCTGCTAAAGTATCTGATTACCTACCTGTCTGAGTACTCACCTGGCCCTACCTGCTAAAGTACCTGATTACTGTATCTACCTGTCTGAGTACTTACCCAGCCCTACCTGCTAAAGTACCTGATTACCTACCTGATTGAATACTCACCTGGCCCTACCTGCTAAAGTACCTGATTACTCACCTTACCTAAGTACTCACCTGGCCCTACCTGCTAAAGTGTCCCGGTACCTACCTGCTGTACTCACCTGCCCTGAAGTATCCGATTACTCACTTTGTGCAGCTCCTACTGCCCCTCCTGGAAGGCGGGCGACCTACCTGAGTATACGAGTATTCCCCTAGGTATCCGAGTAGCCGGCCCAAGTACTCACCCCTCTTCTATGCCTCCTGGCACCGCCCAGCCCAGAGACTGTTGCCTGCCCAATTACCTTTGTTGAACTGAAGTACATTTAAGTTGTTTTATGCTGTTCTCCCTTCTTTTCTAAATAAATGCCGTATAAAACGGTTTAACCTGTGAACTTTGACTGGTCTCTTGCCTCCCGTACGCCACACTATATTCAATGTTTGTTCAAGCTGGGGTCTGACTCGGGAATGACTGGATGAATTAACCTGATTATTTTTCTCATTTCAAAGTCCATTTTTTCACTCCGTGTCAGCCCCAAATACTCTTCATAACACAACTGATTATTAATGTTCAGGAGGCGGCCATTATTGTTGTGAAAACAATGAACTTTGAACTCCCGTTGAAATCCTGTCTTTCACCAAGTCTCGCTGTTGCTTCTACGTCCCATCCACTTGCACTGGAGAACAAAAGTAGTGCGAGAGACAGGAATGGCTCAAACAAAAATGGAATATATGGATTTTTTTCTAAACGAGACAACTGGACCACTTTTTACACCAAATAAATACTAATTTATTTATTTGGTAAAGGTAATATGGCCATTTTACCCCCAAATTCTCCTTTAAATTAGTCTCTTATGTAGGCTCTCTGTTTTGCTCCTTCCATTAGCTACTATTTTGCAATGGCTTATGGATAACCACCATAAAATGTAAAGGGTATTAGATTATTTACTTATTTACCTAATTTTAGGTTGTGACGACAGACTATGCACCTACTAGTAGATAAAGTGAACAAAGGAAGTAGTCACCTTCTGATGGCCATTAGAAAAAAAAAGCACATTTGTCATTTTTACATGGGATTTCTTTAGACCAGAAACTACATGACATACTTTGTCATTATAGTGTTCCACTCTTGTAGTACTCCAGGTTATTATAACTGGCACAGTGTAATCTTTTAATAAAGCTAATTGATTTTTTTTATTCATGTTTCTACTCTATCTTCATGGTGATTTTCAACATCAGGTGAGAACAAATAATGATGTGCAATATAAGTAATACGTAATTCTATATAAATTATTATTCAGCTAGAAAAGAAAAGTCTGACTTATATTAGATACTTAGGCAAATCAGTGATTGTTTTATTAGATGTCTTGCTTCTATGGTCATTTGTTTTCATTGTTACTTTTAGGCTGCACTTAATTATGATTGATGTACATTGATTTAATCGAATGAATACAATATCTTAACAATATCACAAGCAACAATCAAGGCCAGAAAGTAGTTACTGTTTTGTTCTGCAACATGCAGTTGTACAGTAATGGTAATATCACAGGTTGTTGATGTCAATCAGTTGACATTAAAGTGAATGACTCATCTGTTTAATAGTTGCATTGTATGTACAGTAGGTAGGTAACTTCATGGTCAAGGTAGAAACAAAACAAACATAACAGCATATTTTAAAACAGCAATGTACCACAACTCAACAACAATTACCATGGCATTTTCACAGGCAAACATAGACACATTTCAACATCAACATATTACTATGTAACATTATTGTTGTCCTTTGGCTTTTGCATTTAAAATCCTTATTGGAATGATATAGTCTTTTAACTAATTTATTTTTTCATGTCTCATATTCTTCTTTAATGTTTCTATTCTGCCTTCATTTTGACTTTAAATATCAGGCAAGATGAATTACTTTTTGTGTGTATCAAATAGAGGGTGAAATTGATACTATTTGAACTTGAAATCATTAGTTAAATTTTTCCAATAAACCAATTGAGTTTGTGCTTGATTACTAATCTTTTGATATAGTAGTTATTTTATTCAGTAAATGTTATTTACTTTTATTTTATATATTATTATTATTATTATTATTATTTTATTGATGATGAATATACATGAAGGCTTTATTAGAATATATTACATTTTGTTGAAGAATAATGGTATCTCCACAAGTGTTTATTACCTTGACCTTGCCTGACAGTATGTAACTTTATTTTTGTCCTGTGGCTTTTGCATTTATAATTGCTATTGTAATGGTATAGTCATTTAACTAATGTTGTATTCCTTTTCTCCCATGTTTCTATTCTGCCTTCATGTTTCTATTCTTCCTTCATTGTGACTTTAAATATCAGGTAAGAATATATAGTGCACTTATGTGATTAATTACTTTTTGTGTTTCACTTATCAGTCAAGTAGAGTGTGAAATGGATACTACCATTGAAACCTTTCGTATCATTAAATAGTGTCAACAAGCAAATTCGTCCATTTATGCTTGATTAATAATCTTTTGCTTTTGTAGTAAAGCTTTTGCAAGTCTAATTTTTATAAAATGTATAAAAAATTAAAAATAAAGTAATATGTAAAGGCATTTAACTTGATTTAGGAGGGGTTAATGCCTGACATGCCTGACAAAATATGTATCAAACATTTATATATAGAATCAATTAACTTAAATTCTCTGATGTGCACATAAAAGACCAAGTAAACATTCAAATGGCCCCAGAAGTGTATTTTAAGTGAAATCTCCTTTTCTAAGAACATTGATAAAAATAAGGTCTATTAAAGTTGTTTATAATATGGTTACTCATGTATTCAGTCTCACTAACCTGCCTATTATGTCAGGTGTTCAAACTGTTCTTTTAGTATACTTATATAATAAAAATGTACTCATTTTCATTGAACTGTCAATGCATGTTTTTCTTATAGGCTATGTCCTGGTAGCCTACTATGTTTCCTCCTTGCCCCAACACTGCCCCATATATTAATTAAAAAACTGCATATAATCACAGATAGTTAATCAGCTGCTGATAAATTGCGCACCCCTAATCAATTAACATAACTTTCTGAAGTTTGATATTTCTGAATTATAAATCCTTCTTTTGAGTGATTTCATTATTAGGGCAGGAGAGATGCTCCACCAGCACTTAAATGATTTTTTTTTTCAAAATCTGTTTTTTAGAACCCTTATGGTGTCTAGTTATGATTTCTTGCACCTTCCCATTCACTTACTATATACTGGAAAAAACTTGCATGTGAGGGGTCAGAATAAAAAAAAACCCTAGTTGGATCCCTCACATACTAAATTAACAACATGGGACATTAGTTGACCATGGCTACAAGGGTGAAGGGTTAATTGCTAATAACCGGTAAAGGATTAGCAACCTCCTTCAGTGTGCCAAAATGACTTTTTATATTCAAAATTGAAAGATTAAATAGTGTACAAACTTTAGCACATTGAAGCAGGTTGTTAGTCACTTGTCTGAGATGCAGACAAAGACTAACATTTATTCTACAATGGCCTATTATGTCAGGTGTTCAAACATATTTTCTTTTAGTATACTTGTGTAATAAAAATGTATAAACCTGTCAATGCATGTTTTTCAGATGCCTCGGAAAAAAGGACAACGTCAACGAGAGTTGCTGAAAAGTAACAGGGAGGGTTGCCCTCGTCCTGATGAGGGTCCACCCTCAGCCAACATGGTTGGCAATCCCTCTGCAGAGGAAGGACAATACTCTGCAGAGGAGGGGGAATTCCCTCTCGGATTCTCCTTTGTTGGAGAGAGGGAATTCCAGGGCCTTAATATGCCAACAGCAGATGGCGGCAAATCCTCTGCTGTGGAGGGGGAATTCCCTCTCGGATTCTCCTTTGTTGGAGAGAGGGAATTTCAGAGCTTTAATATGCCAACAGCAGATGGCGGCAAATCCTCTGCTGTGGAGGGGGAATTCCCTCTCGGATTCTCCTTTGTTGGAGAGAGGGAATTTCAGAGCTATAAAAACCATGAAAACCTTGTTGAAAACTATGCTATAAACTATGCTGAAACCTATGCTGAAACCTATGCTGAAACCTATGCTGAAACCTATGCTGAAAAAAACTCTGGCAAAAACTCTGACTCTGGCAAAAACTCTGGCAAAAACTCTGGCTATACTTCTGATCATGAGTCTTTGGATTCAACTTTGATACAAGGCATTACTACTGATTGCCCTCAAGTATCTTTTGTTCATGGTTCATTCCATCAAGGTCATGAACAATTTGGTTCATATGCTGGAAAGCAATGTGTCCCAAATAGTCTGACGGCAATAATCATGAGTACAGTTAGAAATGTCTTTACCTGGGGGTCAACGGACCTAGATGAGATCCTACACCATGGGAATGTATTGTATGCTTCTTTGAGTCAAGCAGGTAAAATTGGTCATAGAAGTGGATATGTTGAAGTTAATGAATTGCCCAGCAGACACGTACTGTGTAATATTCCTGTATCAGTGATATATGGGGAGACCTTTTGTGGTGAAGTTGGTGTTTCTGAATATGATGAAGGATTGCAGGACATGGCATTACCATTGGATGAGGCGATACAAAGGGTTTTTGTAGACTTTGATGCATGTTTGTTCACCTTGAAAGGAACTACCTGTGCAGTTGTTAGAGAGAACGACTGGTATGCTGTAATTGATTCCCATGCACGTAATTGTGAAGGGCTTGTTGATGGAAATGGAAAAAGTGTTCTGGTATATCATGCTGGCATTGCAGAATTATACAAAAATATCTGGAATCTTGCACAGTCTTTGCGTGCAGTTGGTGAGCAATTTGATGTGACTGGAGTCAAAGTAACTGTGATAGATGACACAGAGCAACGATACTATGCACATAAGCCATCTATGATGAGTACAAGTTCATATACTTGTCGATCACTCTACAGTGATGTGTTGAAAAGTACACATTCAACAGTTCATGCCCCAAAGCCTTGTTTGAAGGTTGACTCATCTACTACAGTAAATGATATTGAAATACAAGATGTCATCATTACTGATGTCATAACACCTAAATTGTCTTTCAAGCCACTTAGATCTGTGGATCAGGACATCTTGTGTTCGCAATTAAATGTTAGTAATGAAAGTGCCCAAACTGTAGAGCAAAGCAAAGACTTTGCACCAATGGGTGATCCTTGTGAGCATAAACTAATCAAAGGTGATGGCAACTGCTTCTTCAGAGCACTGGCTTTTGCAATCTGTGGTAATGAGAATAACCATTTAAAAATCCGTCGTGCTATATTTAAACATCTTAGTCAAAATACATCAGCATTTCAACAGTATTTGAGAGGAGGCTATGAATCTATGCAGCAATACTTGACTAAATCCCAAATGTATTATTCAGGAACATGGGCTACTGAGGTTGAAATCTTTGCAGCTGCTGACTTGTTGCAAACAACTATTATGACATTTAATAATGGTATATGGATTGGATGGAATGGTATTTTCTCTAGTTGTCGTGTAACTACAGGTATACAGAGATGTCAAGCAATATATTTAAATAACACTAATGGAAATCATTATGATGTTGTAACATGTGTTAAGAGAAAGGATGACCCACATTGTTGTGCAGGGATGTGTAAAAATACAGCAGGAGAAAAAATGACAACGCAATCAAGAAAAATACAGAAAAATGAAATATTCAAGGATTGTCAAATGACACAAAATGACAAAGAATGTGACGGATATAAAATGGATCAAGCATTTCATCAGGATCACTTGGATAATTACCGATACCACAATGATGAATCAATCAATCAATCTGGTGTGATAAGTGTTACCGCATCATACAGTCAAAATGCAGTGAAATACCATACACGTTCCAGGAATAAACAATGTCTCTGTAATTCTTTAATTTTCCTGGCATTTCTTCATGAGAAAGGAGACCTCAAAAGAGCAGAACTTAATCGTGTATTGGATAGAGGCGATGCAATGTATAATGACATCTATAATGAGAGCCTGAGAGAGTTTGCTGAAAAGGAATGGGAAGGAAAGGAAGTTGAGAAACCACCTGCTCCTGGTCATTTGGCAACTGATGAGCTCCCAGACAGAGTTTGTGCAGATAAACATCAATACCACATGACCAAGAATTCAAGATATGGCACATTAGGAGAACCTGAATCTGGTGCTATAAATGAATACCTGGATCTACAATCAGGACTCAGCTGTTTGTTATCAGAGGTGAAATATGCTTTGCTGGTAATGAGCGGTTTAGCGATTGCCATTTTCAGGAACAGATCAGGTAAATTTGGTTTATTTGACCCGCACTCAAGACAACCTAATGGACTACCCCATTTCATAGGTGGACATGGAACAGCTGTAATGCGTATTTTTCCACAGTTGTCTGATATGTATAATCATATCATTGAAATTCACAGACTCTTTGAAACACCACAGTCATGCGATTATGAGCTGATGCCTGTAGAATTTCACAGTGAGGACATACCTTACCTGGAAGACATGTCACAACAACTTGATGTTGAACCAATGTGTGAGCAGGAGGTTGCCATCAAAGCTGAAACCAATGTACCCAGCTTGTCAAACACAATCTTGTTATCCACACATGACACTACTTGCAATGAATCAAACATGAACATGATGGAAACAAATGCACACTTGGCTACGTCAGAGATGCAAAACCTCAACAAAGACATGTTGAACACTTCAAAATATTCCAAAAAGCGAAGGAGAAAAAATAAAAGAGCAATGGTTTTTGAAAAGAAAGCTATGAAATCACACAATGACATCAAACTAAAAGCTGAATCACAAATGGAAGCAGACAAAAGACAAGAACAGAAAAGGTCCTACATAACCAGGAGGCGCAGACAAGATGCTGACTTCAAAGAAACAGAAAAGTCCTACCTGAAGAAACGAATTGCAAATGACCCTGTATTCAGACTGAAACGCAATCAAAACATGAAGACTTATTTTGCTAGTCGTTTGGCAAATGACCCTGTATTCAGACTGAAACGCAATCAAAACATGAAGACTTATGTTGCTAGTCGTTTGGCAAATGACCCTGTATTCAGACTGAAACGCAATCAAAACATGAAGACTTATGTTGCTAGTCGTTTGGCAAATGACCCTGTATTCAGACTGAAACGCAATCAAAACATGAAGACTTATGTTGCTAGGCGTTTGGCAAATGACCCTGTATTCAGACTGAAACACAATCGAATCATGGCAAGACTCATGAAAAACAACTACAGATGTGACCGTGCATTTAGAATGATTCATAAAATTAGGTGTGCAATGAAAATCAAAATTGGATACAGAAGGAATAATATACAACGTAAACAAACTATTCAGCCAGAAGAGCCTTTAAAAGAAACGTATTTGATTCAAACAGAACCATTGACTCAACAGACAGAAACAGAAGAGAGAAATTCAGAAATTAAAAAAGCTATAGATTACTTTCGATTACAGATAAAAAAGGGCCCCACTCATGTTTGCACTGTCTGCCTTAGAGCACTGTTTCCAAATCAAGTACGAAAATGCATTAGGACAAAATACGTAAAAAATCCACATGTAGCGTCTGCTTGCTTGACAGGAAAGTATGTTCATGTTTGTAATGATAAATGCAGAGATCCACAACAGTGCAAAGTACCTAATGAGAGGAGGAAGGAATGGATTTGTCCCACATGCCATCGATATCTTGAAAGAGGAAGTATGCCCCCACTTGCTGAGGCTAATAATTTGGAGCTAGCACCAATTCCTCCTGAATTGTTTGATCTTAACATATTGGAGCGGCACCTCATATCAAAGCACATAGCGTTTGCTAAAATCATTGCGCTTCCCAAAGGCCAACAGAGAGCAATATGTGGTAATGTAGTCTGTGTGCCATCTGAAGTAGAAGCAACAGTAAATATCTTACCCAGACTTAGAAGTGAATCTCAAGTCCTGAGAGTCAAGTTGAAGAGACGATTGTGTTTCAAAGGACATCAACTGTTCCAGACTGTCAGTTGGACAAAACTCGTGCGGGCCTTACGCACTCTTAAAAACATAAATCCCATATATGAGGTCGTCACTATCAGAGATGAGGCTGAATTATGCGACCCAACAATTAATGAGGAACAAGACAACCAAGTTGATGAAATCATGGAAGATGACTATGATGAAGATGACTGGATGGACATTGACCAGTGTGAGCTCAATGCACTGAATCAGACACAAAATGGCCTTGCAGATGAGGAACGACATATTCTGACACGTGATGACAACCACAAACAGGACCAGTCAGAAGATGCAGAACAAGGCGGTGATCAGCCAACTGGTGGCATTGTCCTAGAATCATGTCTACAACCATCTGACATTGCAGATGAGTTATTAACTTATAGTGAAGGAATTTATAGTGTTGCACCTGCTGAAGGTAATAAACCAGTCAGCTTTTTCAAAACACCTAAGCTCGAATGTTCTGCATTCCCTGTTCAATTCCCCACTGGTCAAAACGCATTTGACGATGAAAGACCCAAAAAGTTATCACCCAGCAGTTATTTCAAGTCAAGACTTATGAATGTAGATGCACGTTTTGCCAGAGACACAAATTACTTGTTCTTTGCACAAATGGTAACGGAAATACACTTAGCCACTTCCAGTATGACAATACAACTGCGTAAAGGAAAACCTGTCACACGAGATGGACGCAAAATAACCTCCAGAATGCTGCGAGACAAACTTGAGGTTCAGAGACTAGTGCGGTACAAAGACGCTATCAGATTCATGCAGCCACTGAGAGGGACCCCAGCATATTGGGAGAAAACTACCAAAGATCTGTTTGCTATGATCAGACAATTAGGGAAGCCAACCTTTTTTGGTACATTTTCTGCTGCTGAGATGCGATGGCCTGAGGTGATTAAAGCAATTAAGAGACAAGAAGGTGAAGAGGTTAATTTTGAAGAACTTGATTGGACTACAAAGTGTGCAATATTAAGAAGCAATCCGGTCACAACAATGCGCATGTTTGATAAACGTGTTGATGAATTATACAGACTGATGCATTGTGATGCACAGCCAATTGGCCCTGTTGTTGATCACTTTTATAGATTAGAATATCAAAATCGTGGTTCACCTCACATACACTCTATATTATGGATAGATGGAGCACCTGTGTATGATGAGGACTCTTATGAGAAGGTCTGTGAGTTTATTGACAAGTACATAACGGCTCAATTGCCTGACCCAAATACCGAACCAGAACTGTACAGAAAGGTTACACAGCTTCAGACCCACAGCAGAAATCACTCCAAGTCGTGTCGCAAAAACAACAAACCCGGCTGCCGATTTGGATTTCCTAAACCCCCTGCCAGTAAAACCACGATAACGAGACCTTCACTGACTGATAATCTGGAAATATTGAATACTGCTAAGAAGAAGCTTAAACCGATGATCGAGTTGCTTAACGACCCTCAAATTGCATCTATGGATTTATCACAGATACTGGATAAATGCAATTTAAGCTGGCAAGAGTATACAGAATCCCTTGAGGTACTGAGCAACTCCAACCAGGTTATACTGAAACGTGATCCAAAGGACTGCATGATAAACGCATACAATCGTGATCTACTTGATGCTTGGGATGCCAATATGGATCTTCAGTACATTCTTAACGGTTACTCTGTGGTTATGTACATCACAGCCTACATCACCAAGGCTGAGCATGGAATGAGCGAATATCTCAAAGCAATGATTGAAAACTCACACCAAGATGACATCAACATGAGCGAACTTGGAGAAATGAGACAAGTCATGCAGGCCTATACAAAAAAGAGAGAAGTTAGTGCACAGGAGTGTGTAACCCGTGTATGCGGCATAAAAATGAAAAATTGTTCACGCAAAGTCTTATTCATACCAACTGATGACAATAGACTGAAAATGAGTTATCCTCTTTCACGCTTGGAGAGCAAAACACCAGACTCAGAAGATGTGTGGATGACTGGGTTGACAGAAAAATACTATGCTAGACCTGAAAGACCAGACTTTGAGGAGATGTGCTTGGCTGATTTTGCTTCTACTTGCAGGGTTGTCTATGGTACTCAGAAAAAGGGTGAAGGTGTTCTACCCCTACTTAATAAGATGGGATTCATTCAGAAGAGATCAAAAGGGAAACCTGCAATCATTAGATATTACAGTGTCTCACAGAAAAAGAATCCTGAGGAATTTTGTGGCACACTACTTAAACTGTATCTCCCACACCGCGGAAAGTCACAATTGAAAAGTCAACACTTCCCAACATACCAGTCCTTCTTGACTAGTGCCAGTGTTCAGCTACCAGGTTCAGACTGTGTCCAGTTTGTGTCTGAGATTGTCAGTCAAAACAAATCCAAATATGAGAAGTACAGTCAAGAGATTGAGAGTGCCATTGAGGAATTTGAGAAGAACGGGCCCATGAGAGATGAATGGTGTAATCTGGCTCCTGAATCTGAACTGGTTAGGTTGGAATGCATTGCAGAACGTGAAGCCGAACATTTGGATGACGGACATGAACAAGATGATATCCCAGAGTATAGTAATCAAACTGTAACAGGAACCGCACCAATGGAGGCACTTCAGATAGATCCTGTAGTGTTACGCCAAATGTATCAAAGTCTGAACCAAAAGCAGGTGTCCATATTCTACACCATTAGAGACTGGTGCATAAAGCGTGTTTGTGGCCTAGAAGCAAAGCAGTTTCTTTTGTATATAAACGGTGGTGCTGGAACAGGGAAGTCACATCTCATCAAGTGTATCTACTCGGAGGCATCCAAGATACTACGCAAACTCCCGAGAAATTTTGAGGAAACTGATATATCGAAGCCTACTGTGCTGTTAACCGCTTTTACTGGTACTGCAGCTTTCAATATTTCAGGAAAAACTCTGCATTCCATCCTTAAGCTACCGAGAATTCTAGTGATTCCATACATTGGCCTTGGCAACAAACTGGATGAAGTGAGAGCAGAGCTCTCAAATGCTGAAATTATTGTCATTGATGAAATATCCATGATTTCAAAGAATCTTTTTGCCTACGTAGATGAAAGACTAAGACAAGTCAAAGGAATTAGAAAGCCTTTTGGAGGAATGTCAGTACTTGCTGTTGGAGATTTCTATCAGCTACCACCAGTTAGACAAAAACTTCTCTGTCTATACGAACCATGTGAGATCGACCGTTGGCGCGACCATTTTACGATGATCACATTGACAGAGATAATGCGTCAGAAGGATGATCTCGCTTATGCAGAGACATTGAACAGGATCCGTGTCAAACAAAAGTCAGAAGCCTTGACTGAAGCAGACCGTGCTTTGCTTTCACAGGCCATCACTGAACCAGCACTTTGCCCAAAGGATGTACTTCACATTTTTGGTACCAATCCAGAGGTAGATAAGCACAACAAAGACATTTTAAAGCTGATTCATTCTGACATCACAAACATTGATGCAGATGACTATAAAAAGCAACAAGGAAGAATGGTCAGACAAGCTAAACCATGTGAAGGAAAAAAACCAGACCTACCAGACACACTACAAGTTGCTCTAGGTGCTCCTGCTATGCTCACCAGAAACATTGATGTGGACGATGGACTCGTGAATGGTACATTTGGTAAAATTGCCAGAATTGTGACTTGTGAAAAAGATGGGGCTATGTATACACAAATGATTGGTCTTCAGTTGGACAACAAAAATGCAGGACAGAGGCACCGTGGTAAAGCTTCTGGAGGACTCGATGATATTGTGTACATAGAAAGAGTAGAAGATCGTTTGAAGCAAGGAGTGATACGCAGACAGTTTCCCATGAGGCTTGCATTTGCATGTACAATACACAAGGTTCAGGGCAGGACAACCCCAACTGCTGTAGTGTCACTAAAACACATTTTTGAAGCTGGTATGGCTTACGTAGCCCTCAGTAGAGTAAACTCTCTCAGTGGATTGCACATAATTGATATGGATGAGAGTAAAATCTACTCCAAACCTGAAATCACTGCAGCCCTCGAGAGCATGACACAAGTCAGCTTTGATGACATAATGCCACTTGCTCACAGCACACAAACTCTGAACAGGCCTGACACACTCAGCGTCATCCATCACAACACCGAAGGACTTGCACCTCATATCAATGATATAAAGTGTCATCATGAGCTGTGTCTAGCAGACGTGTTATGTCTTACAGAAACTCACCTGCAAGGATCATTTGTTGCTGACAGTCTCCATTTAGAAGGATACAGTATGTTCAAACGTAACCGACACGTTTCTTACACCAACGATTCTTGCATGGCCAATCTAAACGGTGGTGGAGTTGCTATATATGTAAAAACACACATTCAAGCCTGTGAAAAGCAATATATACATAACGTAACTGACTTGGAGTTCATGGTTGTCAAAGTTGAAGCCCCACTCAATGCACTGATTGCTGCTGTGTACAGACCTCCAACCTACAATGTTGACTCATTCATCTCGAATCTGAAAAACCTTTTGGGGTCTTTAGAAATCATGGATCATCACCCAATCATTGTGTGCGGAGACTTTAATGAAAACCTTTTGTCCAGCACACCACATCCAATATTTGATGTTTTTGAATCCAGAGGATATGTACAAGTAATCACAAGTGCAACCACTGAAAAGAACACACTGTTGGACCACATTTTCATCTCTCAACCACAGAATTGTATCCAGTCAGGAATATTACAAACATACTATAGTTACCACAATCCTGTGTACTGTGTAATAACTTCTAATGTTTCTGTTGAAAGCACCCTGGTTCAACATCATGAAGCAAATAAGACAAAGAGAAAGCCACTAGGATCCGACACCAAAACTCCTCCAACTGCTACTATCAAGACAACTGCTCACATATGTCCCCATTGTAACAAAACATGTAAATCAAGGGCCGGCCTCATCAGCCACCTTAGGACACACAAATGACCAAACCCACAGACAAACGATCATAGTAGTTTCAAGTTGAAGATTGGCAAAAATGATGACATGTGGAACATCACTGTGTAAAACTGCTGTAGAGTAACAGGGAAAAAAGAAGCTCTAACAGTATTTCTGTCACCTAAAAAAGAAAAATGATGAAGCCCTGAAGAATATCGATGAATAACCAGGAATGCCACACAGTCAAACAAGCCCAAAAATACATCAAAGAAACTTTCAATATACCACTCACCCAAACTATTTTAATGTATTTTAATGTATTTTAAACCATGTTTGAAAGCACCTAATTTCAGGCACTGCTTGCCCGAGCAACTTGAAAGACCTTACAGTGTCAAGTTATCCAGTCAGGAATATTACAAACATACTATAGTTACCACAATCCTGTGTACTGTGTAATAACTTCTAAAGTGTCTGTTGAAAGCACCCTGGTTCAACATCATGAAGCAAATAAGACCAAGAGAAGGCCACTAGGATCCGACACCAAAACTCCTCAAACTGCCACTATCAGGACACCAAAACTCCTCAAACTGCCACTATCAGGACAACTGCTCACATATGTCCCCATTGCAACAAAACATGTAAATCAAGGGCCGGCCTCACCAGCCACCTGAGGACACACAAATGACCAAACCCACAGACAGACAATCATACTAGTTTCAAGTTGAAGATAGCCAACAATGATGACATGTGGAACATCACTGTGGAACATCACTGTGGAACATCGCTGTAAGTTAACAGGAAAAAAGGACCTTACGAATAACCAGGAATGCCACAAACTAACAGTCAAATGAGCCCAAAAATACATCAAAGAAACTTTCAATGTAACAAATATACCAATGATACGACTCACCCAAACCATTTTAATGTATTTTAATGTATTTTAAACCTAATTTCAGGCACTGCTTGACTGAGCAACCTGAAAGACCTTCCTGTGCAAAGTTCGCCTGCAACTCTTGAACTGTAAGTATCCTTCTGGATTCACTAAATCATGAAGCATCTGACCATATAGGCCCTACCCAATTGTGATTGTGTTTTTATAATTGTAGTTGATTTCACTGAGTGTGTGTTGCATTAAAGGACAACTTTGGTTTTTTACAACAAGGGTTCATATTTTAGATTGTAATTAGAGAAAAGAAAAAGTTAATGTTAAAATGTTTTCATTTGCTTTGTTCTATTGTTTTATCACGTTTACCGGGCTGAAATGTGGGGCATGCGTACGCATGGGGGCATGCGTACAAGTGGCTAAATATGTATTTTTAGACACAATAAGCCAGCAGTATCTTTATTGCTATTTACAGTAACACTTCTAGCCCCCATAAGTCACATCCAACCATGAAAGGTTGTGTTGTATCTTGGGAATGGGCTTATTCTGTGTAAAATGACATATTTACTCCAACACGTCCATGCCCCAAACACTGAAATAAGAATCTCTAAAACAATAGAACGAAGCAAATGAAAACATTTTAACATTCACTTTTTCTTTTCTCTAATTACAATCTAAAATATGAACCCTTGTTGTAAAAAAACAAAGTTGTCCTTTAACAACTGGTGAAGTCAACTCGACTCTGTAAAAAGTTGAGTTGATGTCGATTTTATCGTTTGATGACATCATCACATCACACACGACCCCCCATTATTTGGGGGGGGGGGGGGTCACATAGATTCATAAAAAAATCTTATGAATCTATGTGAAACATTGTTTTCCCACTCAACATTTCTAAACTGCAAATTGAAGGACTTTTTAATACCTCTAAAATGACAAATTTAACATTGTCCAAATTGTCAAATATATAGAGGCAGAAATTGTGAAAATTGCCAATCTTACATGCTCACAACGCCTCATTGTGTGTGTGTGTGTGTGTGTGTGTGTGTGTGTGTGTGTGTGTGTGTGTGTGTGTAGTATGTATGTTCGTCTTTTATAGGCTCAATCCTGTTGAAGTGGGCCTTTTCAATAAATATATTGCCATAAATGGTAAATGGTAAATGGTGCATTTATATAGCGCTTTTAATCCAAAGCGCTTTACATAGATTGTGCATTACATTCACCCATTCACACACACATTCATACACCGGTGGCGGAGGAAGCCATGCAAGGCACCAACCTACTCACCGGAGGCAATTAGGGGTCCAGAGTCTTGCCCAAGGACCCTTCGACATTAACTCAGGGGGAGCCCGGATTCGAACTGGGAACCCTTCGGGATTTATACCCTTCGTGCTCTAATACCAGTTTCTCTACCCCTGAGCTATGCCGCCCCTAATGAAGTCTGTTGCCATGGCCGTTCCGAGATAAATCATCAGTGTATGGACTGCCTGCTGCCAACACTGGTAAATATACTTGAACTGTATCAGTTCAAATGTGAACCAATAGACATGTTATATTATAAAACTATGTAATGTTCTAAAGTCAGCATTTTAACAGTCTATACAGTAGAAAATTAAGAACAATATGCAAACCTAATTATTGTGAAAACAATGCACTTTGCCATATGCCTACAATCCCTACATACATCAAAAGTATAAATGATCTGGTCTTGGATGATGATGCCAGTCTGACAAAGAAGTTGTGTTGACGTGCACATATAGTAAACGGCTTATGGGTGGTAAATGGTAAATGGTGCATTTATATAGCACTTTAATCCAAGGCACTTTACATAGATTGCATTACATTCACCCATTCACACACACATTCATACACCGGAGGTGGAGGAAACCATGCAAGGCACCAACCTACTCACCGGGCATTAATATCAGTTTATCAACCTTTTTTAGACATCATCACCCAAGAGACCATCATCAACGCTGAGTCTGCGTGGGATTGGTTCCTCCAGGTGGCTAAAGACGTGAGTCAATTGTTGTAGCAATATAGTTGTATATAAGATGGTTTGTTCTAGTTCCTAAATTAGCCATTGATTGTGTGCCATCTAATTAATGGCTTAGAAAAGAATTGGCCTGAGGTGAGATTTACTAGCTGACCTCTGTTGTTAATTCCTGAGGACCTTCATGAATGTCACTTTTCCTTTGTGTTATCTTTGACCAGTTCAACTTCTGTGTTACCCAACCAGACACCAGAATGATTCCTGCCGACTTCCTCATTCCTGCCCAGTCACAGAACCCCATCAGGGACAACCTTCATCACAAGGTACTCTCCCCAATGACCCAATAACGGTTCTCATAGTTTTTAATCATTATTTGCAGAAGATATCTGATCATTTTGAATGTGAAAACATGTACTGTACTTCAGTCTGCTTTATTCATCTGTTGTAATCCAGTGCCTGTGGGCAACTGAACAAACTGTAAGCGTCTCTTTCTAAATGGTTCAAATTAATAGTCTCTCCTGACATTTTAGTTGTTTTGAAAGTAAAATATCCCTTTAAGCTTGCCAGACTCAACTCTTAAATTTTACAGAGGTTAATATCCCAATGGACATTAACTTGTCTGCTTATTTAAACCTCACTGTAGATTGCTGTTTTGTTCAATACCAATTTTGAATTATGTTATGTTCTTTTCATCCCTGTCCAACATTAGGTCTTCCAAGGGAACAAACCAAGCAACTCAATTATTTTCAAGAAACTGAGTCCCTTTATGCTTGGAGTTCTGGTTGGTAAGTAGTGGATCTTTTAACAGATTGTTCCCTTGCCCTGTTGGCATATTTGGTCTGGAGGAAGAACTTTGAGCAGATAGTTTATGATGTTTCTGCAGTAGAAAAGAACTGGCCTGAGGTCAGATTTACTTGCTGGCCACTGCTGTAAATTCCTGAGGACCTTTGTAAATGTCACTTTTCCTATCTTTGACCAGTTCAACTCATGTGTTATCCAACTAGGCACCAGAATGATTCCTGCCAACTTCCTCATTCCTGCCCAGTCACAGAACCCAATCAGGGGCAACCTTCATCACAATTAAGGTACCCTCCCCAGTGACCCAATAACGGTTCTCATAGTTTTTAATCATTATTTGCAGAAGATATCTGACCATTTTGAATGTGAGAACATGTACTGTACCTCTGTCTCCTTTATTCATCTGTTGTAATCCAGTGCCCGTGGGCAACTAAACAAACTGTAAGCATCTCTTTCTAAATGGTTCAAATTAATAGTCTGTCCTGACTCTTTCTTTGGTTGTTCAGATCCTGGTGGCCAACTTTCTGGCCCAGACAGAATCGCTGATGAAGGGGAAGACCTCAGACAAGGCCCGCAAAGAGCTGGAGGTTAGTGTTTCTGCTGTTGGGAAGTCATTCCTAACAGGGTCCTATTCGCATTAGAGTAGGGTTAGGGTGGGCCTTGGGAACATAGATATGCTCTGTGTCATCTCCTCACTCTGTACCTTCTGCCCATTGTGTCACCACTGTAAAAATAAGTTGTATGTTTTTTCTTTCCCTAATTCCACCTCAGGATCATTTCCGTAACACGCCTCTGGAAAAGAATCTTCCGGTGCTTCTGGCTGTGCTGGGAGTCTGGTACATCAACTTCTTCCAGGCTGAGACCCACACCATGCTGCCCTACGACCAGTATATGCACCGCTTTGCTGCCGACTTCCAGCAGGTCAGTCACACAGAGACTGAAACGCTGAACAAAAGGGTTGAGAGGCAGAGGGACTGAAAGATGGAAGACAGGAGCTGGGGAATAACATCTGTTGGTACAACAGGTTATATGTACTGAGTTGTAAGTACAGGCCAGTCTATGACAACAGTACTATGACATCATATTGATGATCATGGGAAGACAGGAGCTGGGGAATAACATCTGTTGGTACAACAGGTTATATGTACTGAGTTGTAAGTACAGGCCAGTCTATGACAACAGTACTATGACATCATATTGATGATCATGTTATTCCATAGGGATTTGAGGCTTTCTTTTTGTCTGCTGATCCGACTGACTTTCTTGGTTCCATATAGGCTAACTCATTTTCTGCCAGTCAACTGCCTGATCAACAATTCAACTTTTTTTATAAAAAGTAATTTTTTAGATATTCTTTGCGGAAAAAACATGTTTCGCATGAAACACCTGTTTATTAAGGTAACTCCACTAAACAGACTTCTTCAGAGTCTTTCAGACAGGCAGTATGGCTTATAGTTGCATCATGTGCACATACTGTATACATGCAATATACTGTACACAGTGTGTTTTGTGTGAGTGAACAAGTAGCATCTGTATCTAAAGTTCAGAGTCAGACACAAAGTTTTACTGTAAGTGTTAGGCCCCCTGCAGCGTTGACCTGGTTGAAATCAGGAAAGCCTGGTTGCTGTCAGGATGGCAGAGATAGAGAAGCTGCATTGCGTCTGGTTGTGATCGTTGCTTGTGGTCCACAGGGTGACATGGAATTTAACAGGAAGAATATCAGCAAAAGTGGAACCCATGTCCCATACCACACTGGACCGATCGTCTGGGGAGAGCCAAGGACCAATGGACAGCATGCCTTCTATCAGCTCATTCATCAAGGTACTGTGATATTAACACACCCTGTCTTCTACTCTGATGCATTATATTAAAAAAATATTTTTGTTCAACATTTGAAATGTGTTTTTTTGGGTTGGTTGACTAAGTTGTTGTCTTCCCTTCCCATAGGGTCGAGCTAGGCAAGCAGCTGGCCAATCAGATCAAACATGAGCTCAAAGATAACTCTGAGGTCACGTCCCATGATTCCTCCTCCAACGGGCCTATCAACTTCCTGAAGAAAAACTTTGCCTGAATAACCTCCCTCTGCTCTGAGCTTCAGTTTGTGATCCAACACAATTGGCTAAATAATTTAAGTGTTGTCCTCCCATAAAGTTTTGCACACAGTCTAAGGACATTAATGATAACTTAAGTTAACATGTTCACGGCCACGGAAGCCTGCGTTTTGTATTTTCTCCTATTTTGGTAGTTTATAGTAGAGCAGGTAAGCATTAGGGTTCTGTTGTAACTTTTATTTTGTGTTTAGGTTAGTAGTTTATAACTCAAGGTTAGTATTAGTATGTTTTGATTGTTTCCCTGATTTGCTCCGTGTGTCTTTATGATTTTGTAGTATTTTCCAATTTCAAATAATGTAAATATCTTAAGTTATGAATAAAAACGGGTTTCACTCCCAATTCATGTTACATCCCCTTTTTTCCCTAGACGGGGACGTAACAATCGCCAGTATGTTAATTTGAGTGTTGATGTACATTGTGAGACATGACTGTATGTTGATGTGTATAACCTTTTAAAGGAAATCATATGGTTGCTTTTTGAAGGGAAGAAATACAATCTCCAATTAATAATGTGCAGATATTACTGTTGTTGAAGATATGCCCCACACAACTTAGTCAGCATTGAGTTGCAAAATAAATGTTCCATTTGTCACTTTATGCACTTGTATCGTCATGCTTTGGTTACATAGCACATGCCATGTGATGGACAATTATTCATATCCCTCAAAGGTTAAAACAAAGTGTTGTTCAATAACAAACCCGTCTCTACAGATCTCTTGCATTTTTCAGCCATGTACCTCACTGGTTTCCATTTAAAAAAAAGAATGGTATAGCCTGTGTCTCAGCATCCTCCATTTTGCATGCACATTCCCACTAGGTCAAGGAACAGATGCCACCCTTCTCACATTGGCCACCAAGCAGGTCAACTTTTGAATAACACATTTTTGGAACACAATGCCTTAAAATAACACATGCAGCATCTGATTGTCATGAAAGGTTCAAGAACACAGTTTTTTCCACTACTTGCAGCTATATTTTTATGTTGATTTGATTGTCCATACTGTTAGGTTCATGTAATAACTCTGCTTGTCTGCATTGTAATTAAATTTACATTTTATTGCCTGCAAACTTGACATTTTGTACTATTATAGCCATAGTTTTCTGGCTTGAAGCGAGCCCACAATTGTTTCGAAGGAACAATATTTTTCTAGTGAGAACTTGATATTGTCATATCAAGTTCTCCTCAAAACTTCGGTTCCTTTCTACTCCTACATACTTAGTGAGAAAATGAAAATAAAAACATCAATGTGTTCAGCTTAGAGTGGCGAAGTGTGCTATTATTTTTTACAGCAATCGGCCGAATGGTGGCGCTGTAGGAAGCCTTTGAAAGTGCGAACTTTGAACAGGTAGAGCTCATACTCTGTTATACGTACAGTCATGAAACCTGTATACACGTATGCGTCTCCTCATGCCGAACAACTTTTACGCTCTGACTTTTGACCTCTGACCTTTAGATCCCCCAGAATTTTGAATTATATGAAAAACAGTAAAAATCTATCTCCTCCTGGGATTTTTGCGTTACTCGCACGAAACTTTTTTCACATGAACTTTGGACCAATACGGTCAGATTGATCAACCAGACTTTTTTTAAAGTGAAACATTATTTTTTAATAATTCACTCAATATTGCACTTTTATGCCAATAATTCTTTTGCCTCTAAATCATACATACAAAGTTACACGTTCATGGCATTTGGCAAAGATGTGGAGGGTTAGTCAAAGTATCACTGAAACCAATTTTATTCCAATCGGCCAAAGGGGGGCGCTATACGAAGCGTTTGAAAATTCAAACTTCAAACGGGCATAAGTCATGGCTCGTTTCGTTTGAAGACATGCAACTTGTTACACGCGTGCTTTGACTCGAGCGGAAGACATCTGTGTTGTTGTTAAGTAAGCTCCGCCCTTCGATTTTCCGCCATATTGAGCAGTTTGTAAAACGCGCAAACCCGCTTTTATTCTGGAATTTTCGCTCCACGTGCACAAAACCTTTTTTACGTGAACTTTGGACCGATATCTAAAGATCTGTCGGATCGGATTTCTTTAAAATTGAAACATGCTTTTTAAAATAAATTCAATGAATATTGCAGTTTTATGCAAATTATTCTTCTGTCTCTAAATCATACATGCAAAATAACATGTTCATGGCATTTGGCAAAGATGTAGAGTGTTAGTCCAAATATCACTAAAACCAATCTTACCCCAATTGGCCAAAGGGGGGCGCTATATCATTTTGAGCAGTTTGTGAAACGCTTAAACCCGTTAGGATTTTTTTTTTGCAATTTGCATGAAACATTCTACACACAATCTAAGGACCTTTATCTAATATGCCTATGAAGTGCACACACACAAAAAAATTATAATAATGAATATAGCTGCAAGCAGCGATAAAGTGGCCAAAGCCAAAAACACCTCAAATCATGAACACAGCCTGCAATGTGCGTGAAATCTTGCAAGCACACTCCCAATAGGTCAAGGAACAGATACCACCCTTCTTACATTGGCCTGTTATAGCGCCACCAGCGGGTCAACTTTTGCACAACACATTTTTGGAACAAAATGGACCAATCGTTGACGTCAGTAACGTCAAAGAGAGCACTGCCTGCGATCTTGACATTTTGTACTTTTATAGCCATTGTTTTCCGGCTTGAAGCGAGCCCACAATTGTTTCGAAGGAACAATATGTTTCTAGTGACAATATCTAACCGTCATATCAAGTTCTCCTCAAAACTTCGGTTCCTTTCTACTCCTAGATACTTAGACAGAAAATGAAAATAAAAACATCAATGTGTTCAGCTTACAGTGGCGAAGTGTGCTATTATTTTTTACAGCAACCGGCCAAATGGTGGCGCTGTAGGAAGCCTTCGAAAGTGCGAACTTTGAACAGATGGAGCTCATGCTCTGTTATACGTACAGTCATGAAACCTGTATACACGTATGCGTCTCCTCATGCCGAACAACTTTTACGCTCTGACTTTTGACCTCTGACCTTTATATCCCCCAGAATTTTGAATTATATAAAAAACAGTAAAAAACTATCTCCTCCTGGGATTTTTGCGTTACGCGCACAAAACTTTTTTCACATGAACTTTGGACCAATACGGTCAAACTAGTGTCGGCGGATTTCTTTTAAAGTGAAATATATTTTTTGAATAATTCAATCAATATTGCGGTTTTATGCAAATTATTCTTCGGCCTCTAAATCATACATGCAAAGTTACACGTTCATGGCATTTGGCAAAGATGTGGAGGGTTAGTCAAAGTATCACTGAAACCAATTTTATTCCAATCGGCCAAAGGGGGGCGCTATACGAAGCGTTTGAAAATTCAAACTTCAAACGGGCATAAGTCATGACTCGTTTCGTTTGAAGACATGCAACTTGTTACACGCGTGCTTTGACTCAAGCGGAAGACATCTGTGTCGTTGTTAAGTAAGCTCCGCCCTTCAATTTTCCGCCATTTTGAGCAGTTTGTAAAACGCGTAAACCCGCTTTTATTCTGGAATTTTCGCTCCACGTGCACAAAACCTTTTTTACGTGAACTTTGGACCGATATCTAAAGATCTGTCGGATCGGATTTCTTTAAAATTGAAACATGCTTTTTTAAATAAATTCAATGAATATTGCAGTTTTATGCAAATTATTCTTCTGCCTCTAAATCATACATGCAAAGTAACATGTTCATGGCATTTGGCAAAGATGTAGAGTGTTAGTCCAAATATCACTAAAACCAATCTTACCCCAATTGGCCAAAGGGGGGCGCTATATCATTTTGAGCAGTTTGTGAAACGCTTAAACCCGTTAGGATTTTTTTTTGCAATTTGCATGAAACATTCTACACACAATCTAAGGACCTTTATATAATATGCCTATGAAGTGCACACAGACAAAAAAATAATAATAATGAATATAGCTGCAAGCAGCGATAAAGTGGCCAAAGCCAAAAACACCTCAAATCATGAACACAGCCTGCAATGTGCGTGAAATCTTGCAAGCACATTCCCAATAGGTCAAGGAACCTTCTTACATTGGCCTGTTATAGCGCCACCAGCGGGTCAACTTTTGCACAACACATTTTTGGAACAAAATGGACCAATCTTTGACCTCAGTAACGTCAAAGAGAGCACTGCCTGCGATCTTGACGTTTTGTACTTTTATAGCCATTGTTTTCTGGCTTGAAGCGAGCCCACAATTGTTTCGAAGGAACAATATTTTTCTAGTGACAATATCTAACCGTCATATCAAGTTCTCCTCAAAACTTCGGTTCCTTTCTACTCCTACATACTTAGTGAGAAAATGAAAATAAAAACATCAATGTGTTCAGCTTACAGTGGCGAAGTGTGCTATTATTTTTTACAGCAATCGGCCAAATGGTGGCGCTGTAGGAAGCCTTCGAAAGTGCGATCTTTGAACAGGTATAGCTCATGCTGTGTTATACGTACAGCCATGAAACCTGTATACACTTATGCGTCTCCTCATGCCGAACAACTTTTACCCTCTAACTTTTGACCTCTGACCTTTAGGTCTCCCACAATTTGGAATTATATGAAAAACAGTAAAAATCTATCTCCTCCTGGGATTTTTGCATAACGCGCACGAAACTTTTTTCACATGAACTTTGGACCAATACGGTCAAACTAGTCTCGGCGGATTTCTTTTAAAGTGAAATATAATTTTTTAATAATTTAATCAATATTGCGGTTTTATGCAAATTATTCTTCGGCCTCTAAATCATACATGCAAAGTTACACGTTCATGGCATTTGGCAAAGATGTGGAGGGTTAGTCAAAGTATCACTGAAACCAATTTTATTCCAATCGGCCAAAGGGGGGCGCTATACGAAGCGTTTGAAAATCCAAACTTCAAACGGGCATAAGTCATGACTCGTTTCGTTTGAAGACATGCAACTTTTTACATGCGTGCTTTGACTCAAGCGGAAGACATCTGTGTCGTTGTTAAGTAAGCTCCGCCCTTCGATTTTTCCGCCATTTTGAGCAGTTTGTAAAACGCGTAAACCCGCTATTATTCTGGAATTTTCGCGTCACGTGCACAAAACCTTTTTTACGTGAACTTTGGACCGATATCTAAAGATCTGTCAGATCGGATTTCTTTAACATTGAAACATGCTTTTTTAAATAATTCAAACAATATTGCATTTTTATGCAAATTATTCTTCTGCCTCTAAATCATACATGCAAAGTCACATTTTCATGACAAAATAGTGTAGAGGGTTAGTTCAAATATCACTTACCCCAAATGGCCAAAGGGGGGCGCTATATAATTTTGAGCAGTTTGTAAAACGCTTAAACCCGTTTTTATTCTAGGATTTTTTTTGCAATTTGCATGAAACATTCTACACGCAATCTAAGGACCTTTATCTAACATGCCTATGAAGTGCACACAAAAAAAATATAAAATAATAATAATAAATATAGCTGCAAGCAGCGATAAAGTGGCCAAAGCCAAAAACACCTCAAATCATAAACACAGCCTGGGATGTGCGTGAAATCTTGCAAGCACATTCCCAATAGGTCAAGGAACAGATACCAACCTTCTCACATTGGCCTGTTATAGCGCCACCAGCGGGTCAACTTTTGCACAACACATTTTTGGAACAAAATGGACCAATATTTGACGTCAGTAACGTCAAAGAGAGCACTGCCTGCGATCTTGACATTTTGTGCTTTTATAGCCATTGTTTTCTGGCTTGAAGCGAGCCCACAATTGTTTCGAAGGAACAATATTTTTCTAGTGACAATATCTAACCGTCATATCAAGTTCTCCTCAAAACTTCGGTTCCTTTCTACTCCTACATACTCAGGCAGAAAATGAAAATAAAAACATCAATGTGTTCAGCTTACAGTGGCGAAGTGTGCTATTATTTTATACAGCAATCGGCCAAATGGTGGCGCTGTAGGAAGCCTTCGAAAGTGCGAACTTTGAACAGGTAGAGCTCATGCTCTGTTATACGTACAGCCATGAAACCTGTATACACGTATGCGTCTCCTCATGCCGAACAACTTTTACGCTCTGACTTTTGACCTTTGACCTTTAGATCCCCCAGAATTTTGAATTATATGAAAAACAGTAAAAATCTATCTCCTCCTGGGTTTCTTTCGTTACGCGCACAAAACTTTTTTCACATGAACTTCGGACCAATACGGTCAGATTGATCAACCAGATTTCTTTTAAAGTGAAATATAATTTTTTAATAATTTAATCAATATTGCAGTTTTATGCAAATTATTCTTCGGCCTCTAAATCATACATGCAAAGTTACACGTTCATGGCATTTGGCAAAGATGTAGAGGGTTAGTCAAAGTATCACTGAAACCAATTTTATTCCAATCGGCCAAAGGGGGGCGCTATACGAAGCGTCTGAAAATTCAAACTTCAAACGGGCATAAGTCATGACTCGTTTCGTTTGAAGACATGCAACTTGTTACACGCGTGCTTTGACTCAAGCGGAAGACATCTGTGTCGTTGTTAAGTAAGCTCCGCCCTTTGATTTTCCGCCATTTTGAGCAGTTTGTAAAACGCGTAAACCCGCTTTTATTCTGGAATTTTCGCGTCACGTGCACAAAACTTTTTTTACGTGAACTTTGGACCGATATCTAAAGATCTGTCAGATCGGATTTCTTTAACATTGAAACGTGCTTTTTTAAATAATTCAAACAATATTGCATTTTTATGCAAATTATTCTTCTGCCTCTAAAACATACATGCAAAGTCACATTTTCATGACAAAATAGTGTAGAGGGTTAGTTCAAATATCACTGAAACCAATCTTACCCCAAATGGCCAAAGGGGGGCGCTATATAATTTTGAGCAGTTTGTAAAACGCTTAAACCCGTTTTTATTCTAGGATTTTTTTTGCAATTTGCATGAAACATTCTACACGCAATCTAAGGACCTTTATCTAACATGCCTATGAAGTGCACACAAAAAAATTATAAAATAATAATAATAAATATAGCTGCAAGCAGCGATAAAGTGTCCAAAGCCAAAAACACCTCAAATCATGAACACAGCCTGGGATGTGCGTGAAATCTTGCAAGCACATTCCCAATAGGTCAAGGAACAGATACCAACCTTCTCACATTGGCCTGTTATAGCGCCACCAGCGGGTCAACTTTTGCACAACACACTTTTGGAACAAAATGGACCAATCTTTGACGTCAGTAACGTCAAAGAGAGCACTGCCTGCGATCTTGACATTTTGTGCTTTTATAGCCATTGTTTTCTGGCTTGAAGCGAGCCCACAATTGTTTCGAAGGAACAATATTTTTCTAGTTGTGGGCTCGCCTATAAGGCGAGCACACTTTAGATATTGTCATTATTTATTTATCTATCAGGCAATCAGTAGACGGGATCTTCGGTTCCTTTCTACTCCTACATACTTAGTGAGAAAATGAAAATAAAAACATCAATGTGTTCAGTTTACAGTGGCGAAGTGTGCTATTATTTTTTATAGCAATCGGCCAAATGGTGGCGCTGTAGGAAGCCTTCGAAAGTGCGATCTTTGAACAGGTATAGCTCATGCTGTGTTATACATACAGCCATGAAACCTGTATACACTTATGCGTCTCCTCATGCCGAACAACTTTTTCCCTCTAACTTTTGACCTCTGACCTTTAGGTCTCCCACAATTCGGAATTATATGAAAAACAGTAAAAATCTATCTCCTCCTGGGATTTTCGCGTCAAGTGCACAAAACTTTTTTCACATGAACTTTGGACCAATACGGTCAGATTGATCAACCAGATTTTTTTTAAAGTGAAATATAATTTTTTAATAATTTAATCAATATTGCGGTTTTATGCAAATTATTCTTCGGCCTCTAAATCATACATGCAAAGGTACACGTTCATGGCATTTGGCAAAGATGTGGAGGGTTAGTCAAAGTATCACTGAAACCAATTTTATTCCAATCGGCCAAAGGGGGGCGCTATACGAAGCGTTTGAAAATTCAAACTTCAAACGGGCATAAGTCATGACTCGTTTCGTTTGAAGACATGCAACTTGTTATACGCGTGCTTTGACTCGAGCGGAAGACATCTGTGTCGTTGTTAAGTAAGCTCCGCCCTTCGATTTTCCGCCATTTTGAGCAGTTTGTAAAACGCGTAAACCCGCTTTTATTCTGGAATTTTCGCTCCACGTGCACAAAACTCTTTTTTACGTGAACTTTGGACCGATATCTAAAGATCTGTCAGATCGGATTTCTTTAAAATTGAAACATGCTTTTTTAAATAAATTCAATGAATATTGCAGTTTTATGCAAATTATTCTTCTGCCTCTAAATCATACATGCAAAGTAACATGTTCATGGCATTTGGCAAAGATGTAGAGTGTTAGTCCAAATATCACTAAAACCAATCTTACCCCAATTGGCCAAAGGGGGGCGCTATATCATTTTGAGCAGTTTGTGAAACGCTTAAACCCATTAGGATTTTTTTTTTTGCAATTTGCATGAAACATTCTACACACAATCTAAGGACCTTTATCTAATATGCCTATGAAGTGCACACACACAAAAAAATAAAAAATAATAATGAATATAGCTGCAAGCAGCGATAAAGTGGCCAAAGCCAAAAACACCTCAAATCATGAACACAGCCTGCAATGGGTGTGAAATCTTGCAAGCACATTCCCAATAGGTCAAGGAACAGATACCACCCTTCTTACATTGGCCTGTTATAGCGCCACCAGCGGGTCAACTTTTGCACAACACATTTTTCGAACAAAATGGACCAATCTTTGACGTCAGTAACGTCAAAGAGAGCACTGCCTGCGATCTTGACATTTTGTACTTTTATAGCCATTGTTTTCCGGCTTGAAGCGAGCCCACAATTGTTTCGAAGGAACAATATTTTTCTAGTTTTTTATAGCAATCGGCCAAATGGTGGCGCTGCACGAAGCCTTCGAAAGTGCGAACTTTGAACAGGTATAGCTCATGCTGAGTTTGAGGTACAGCCATGAAACCTGTATACACTTATGCGTCTCCTCATGCCGAACAACTTTTACCCTCTAACTTTTGACCTCTGACCTTTAGGTCTCCCACAATTCGGAATAATATGAAAAACAGTAAAAATCTATCTCCTCCTGGATTTTTTTCGTTACGCGCACGAAACTTTTTTCACATGAACTTTGGACCAATACGGTCAGATTGATCAACCAGATTTCTTTTAAAGTGAAATATAATTTTTTAATAATTCAATCAATATTGCGGTTTTATGCAAATTATTCTTCGGCCTCTAAATCATACATGCAAAGTTACACGTTCATGGCATTTGGCAAAGATGTGGAGGGTTAGTCAAAGTATCACTGAAACCAATTTTATTTCAATCGGCCAAAGGGGGGCGCTATACGAAGCGTCTGAAAATTCAAACTTCAAACGGGCATAAGTCATGACTCGTTTCGTTTGAAGACATGCAACTTGTTACACGCGTGCTTTGACTCAAGCGGAAGACATCTGTGTCGTTGTTAAGTAAGCTCCGCCCTTCAATTTTCCGCCATTTTGAGCAGTTTGTAAAACACGTAAACCCGCTTTTATTCTGGAATTTTCGCGTCACGTGCACAAAACTTTTTTTACGTGAACTTTGGACCGATATCTAAAGATCTGTCAGATCGGATTTCTTTAACATTGAAACATGCTTTTTTAAATAATTCAGACAATATTGCATTTTTATGCAAATTATTCTTCTGCCTCTAAAACATACATGCAAAGTCACATTTTCATGACAAAATAGTGTAGAGGGTTAGTTCAAATATCACTGAAAGCAATCTTACCCCAAATGGCCAAAGGGGGGCGCTATATAATTTTGAGCAGTTTGTAAAACGCTTAAACCCGTTTTTATTCTAGGATTTTTTTTGCAATTTGCATGAAACTACACGCAATCTAAGGACCTTTATCTAACATGCCTATGAAGTGCACACAAAAAAATTATAAAATAATAATAATAAATATAGCTGCAAGCAGCGATAAAGTGTCCAAAGCCAAAAACACCTCAAATCATGAACACAGCCTGGGATGTGCGTGAAATCTTGCAAGCACATTCCCAATAGGTCAAGGAACAGATACCAACCTTCTCACATTGGCCTGTTATAGCGCCACCAGCGGGTCAACATTTTTGGAACAAAATGGACCAATCTTTGACGTCAGTAACGTCAAAGAGAGCACTGCCTGCGATCTTGACATTTTGTGCTTTTATAGCCATTGTTTTCTGGCTTGAAGCGAGCCCACAATTGTTTCGAAGGAACAATATTTTTCTAGTGACAATATCTAACCGTCATATCAAGTTCTCCTCAAAACTTCGGTTCCTTTCTACTCCTACATACTTAGTGAGAAAATGAAAATAAAAACATCAATGTGTTCGGTTTACAGTGGCGAAGTGTGCTATTATTTTTTACAGCAATCGGCCAAATGGTGGCGCTGTAGGAAGCCTTCGAAAGTGCGAACTTTGAACAGGTATAGCTCATGCTCTGTTATACGTACAGCCATGAAACCTGTATACACGTATGCGTCTCCTCATGCAAAACAACATTTACGCTCTGACTTTTGACCTTTGACCTTTAGATCCCCCAGAATTTTGAATAATATGAAAAACAGTAAAAATCTATCTCCTCCTGGGTTTTTTTCGTTACGCGCACGAAACTTTTTTCACATGAACTTTGGACCAATACGGTCAGATTGATCAACCAGATTTTTTTTAAAGTGAAACATAATTTTTTAATAATTCAATTAATATTGCGGTTTTATGCAAATTATTCTTCTGCCTCTAAATCATACATGCAAAGTTACACGTTCATGGCATTTGGCAAAGATGTAGAGGGTTAGTCAAAGTATCACTGAAACCAATTTTATTCCAATCGGCCAAAGGGGGGCGCTATACGAAGCGTCTGAAAATTCAAACTTCAAACGGGCTTAAGTCATGACTCGTTTCGTTTGAAGACATGCAACTTGTTACACGCGTGCTTTGACTCAAGCGGAAGACATCTGTGTCGTTGTTAAGTAAGCTCCGCCCTTCGATTATCCGCCATTTTGAGCAGTTTTAAAACGCGTAAACCCGCTTTTATTCTGGAATTTTCGCGTCACGTGCACAAAACTTTTTTTACGTGAACTTTGGACCGATATCTAAAGATCTGTCAGATCGGATTTCTTTAACATTGAAACATGCTTTTTTAAATAATTCAAACAATATTGCATTTTTATGCAAATTATTCTTCTGCCTCTAAAACATACATGCAAAGTCACATTTTCATGACAAAATAGTGTAGAGGGTTAGTTCAAATATCACTGAAACCAATCTTACCCCAAATGGCCAAAGGGGGGCGCTATATAATTTTGAGCAGTTTGTAAAACGCTTAAACCCGTTTTTATTCTAGGATTTTTTTTGCAATTTGCATGAAACATTCTACACGCAATCTAAGGACCTTTATCTAACATGCCTATGAAGTGCACACAAAAAAAATATAAAATAATAATAATAAATATAGCTGCAAGCAGCGATAAAGTGGCCAAAGCCAAAAACACCTCAAATCATGAACACAGCCTGGGATGTGCGTGAAATCTTGCAAGCACATTCCCAATAGGTCAAGGAACAGATACCAACCTTCTCACATTGGCCTGTTATAGCGCCACCAGCGGGTCAACTTTTGCACAACACATTTTTGGAACAAAATGGACCAATCTTTGACGTCAGTAACGTCAAAGAGAGCACTGCCTGCGATCTTGACATTTTGTGCTTTTATAGCCATTGTTTTCTGGCTTGAAGCGAGCCCACAATTGTTTCGAAGGAACAATATTTTTCTAGTTTATCTATCAACCAGAGCATATCAAGTTCTCCTCAATACTTTGTCCGCTTTCAACTCCTACATACTTAGTGAGAAAATGAAAATAAAAACATCAATGTGTTCAGCTTACTGTGGCGACGTGTGCTATTACTTTTTACAGCAATCGGCCAAATGGTGGCGCTGTAGGAAGTCTTCGAAAGTGCGAACTTTGAACAGGTATAGCTCAAGCTGTGTTTGAGGTACAGCCATGAAACCCGTATACACGTATGCGTCTCCTCATGCCGAACAACTTTTACCCTCTAACTTTTGACCTCTGACCTTTAGGTCTCCCACAATTCGGAATTATATGAAAAACAGTAAAAATCTATCTCCTCCTGGGATTTTCGCGTCAAGTGCACAAAACCTTTTTCACATGAACTTTGGACCAATACGGTCAGATTGATCAACCAGATTTTTTTCAAAGTGAAATATAATTTTTTAATAATTCAATCAATATTGCGGTTTTATGCAAATTATTCTTCGGCCTCTAAATCATACATGCAAAGTTACACGTTCATGGCATTTGGCAAAGATGTGGAGGGTTAGTCAAAGTATCACTGAAACCAATTTTATTCCAATCGGCCAAAGGGGGGCGCTATACGAAGCGTCTGAAAATTCAAACTTCAAACGGGCATAAGTCATGACTCGTTTCGTTTGAAGACATGCAACTTGTTACACGCGTGCTTTGACTCAAGCGGAAGACATCTGTGTCGTTGTTAAGTAAGCTCCGCCCTTCAATTTTCCGCCATTTTGAGCAGTTTGTAAAACGCGTAAACCCGCTTTTATTCTGGAATTTTCGCGTCACGTGCACAAAACTTTTTTTACGTGAACTTTGGACCGATATCTAAAGATCTGTCAGATCGGATTTCTTTAACATTGAAACATGCTTTTTTAAATAATTCAAACAATATTGCATTTTTATGCAAATTATTCTTCTGCCTCTAAAACATACATGCAAAGTCACATTTTCATGACAAAATAGTGTAGAGGGTTAGTTCAAATATCACTGAAACCAATCTTACCCCAAATGGCCAAAGGGGGGCGCTATATAATTTTGAGCAGTTTGTAAAACGCTTAAACCCGTTTTTATTCTAGGATTTTTTTTGCAATTTGCATGAAACATTCTACACGCAATCTAAGGACCTTTATCTAACATGCCTATGAAGTGCACACAAAAAAAATATAAAATAATAATAATAAATATAGCTGCAAGCAGCGATAAAGTGGCCAAAGCCAAAAACACCTCAAATCATGAACACAGCCTGGGATGTGCGTGAAATCTTGCAAGCACATTCCCAATAGGTCAAGGAACAGATACTAACCTTCTCACATTGGCCTGTTATAGCGCCACCAGCGGGTCAACTTTTGCACAACACATTTTTGGAACAAAATGGACCAATCTTTGACGTCAGTAACGTCAAAGAGAGCACTGCCTGCGATCTTGACATTTTGTGCTTTTATAGCCATTGTTTTCTGGCTTGAAGTGAGCCCACAATTGTTTCGAAGGAACAATATTTTTCTAGTTGTGGGCTCGCCTATAAGGCGAGCACACTTTAGATATTGTCATTATTTCTATACTAGGCAGGCAGTCAGTGCAAGTATCAAAAAACTTCGGTTCCTTTCTACTCCTACATACTTAGTGAGAAAATGAAAATAAAAACATCAATGTGTTCAGCTTACTGTGGCGACGTGTGCTATTACTTTTTACAGCAATCGGCCAAATGGTGGCGCTGTAGGAAGCCTTCGAAAGTGCGAACTTTGAACAGGTATAGCTCATGCTGTGTTTGAGGTAAAGCCATGAAACCTGTATACACGTATGCGTCTCCTCATGCCGAACAACTTTTACGCTCTGACTTTTGACCTTTGACCTTTAGATCTCCCACAATTTGGAATTATATGAAAAACAGTAAAAATCTATCTCCTCCTGGGTTTTTTTCGTTACGTGCACGAAACTTTTTTCACATGAACTTTGGACCAATACGGTCAGATTGATCAACCAGATTTCTTTTAAAGTGAAATATAATTTTTTAATAATTCAATCAATATTGCGGTTTTATGCAAATTATTCTTCGGCCTCTAAATCATACATGCAAAGTTACACGTTCATGGCATTTGGCAAAGATGTAGAGGGTTAGTCAAAGTATTACTGAAACCAATTTTAGTCCAATCGGCCAAAGGGGGGCGCTATACGAAGCGTTTGAAAATTCAAACTTCAAACGGGCATAAGTCATGACTCGTTTCGTTTTAAGACATGCAACTTGCTTACACGCGTGCTTTGACTCGAGCGGAAGACATCTGTGTCTTTGTTAAGTAAGCTCCGCCCTTCGATTTTCCGCCATTTTGAGCAGTTTGTAAAACGCGTAAACCCGCTTTTATTCTGGAATTTTCGCTCCACGTGCACAAAACTTTTTTTACGTGAACTTTGGACCAATATCTAAAGATCTGTCAGATCGGATTTTTTTTTTAAATTGAAACATGCTTTTTTAATAATTCAATGAATATTGCAGTTTTATGCAAATTATTCTTCTGCCTCTAAATCATACATGCAAAGTAACATGTTCATGGCATTTGGCAAAGATGTAGAGTGTTAGTCCAAATATCACGAAATCCAATCTCACTCCAATTGGCCAAAGGGGGGCGCTATATCATTTTGAGCAGTTTGTGAAACGCTTAAACCCGTTAGGATTTTTTTAGCAATTTGCATGAAACATTCTACACACAATCTAAGGACCTTTATCTAATATGCCTATGAAGTGCACACACACACAAAAAGAAAAATAATAACAAATATAGCTGCAAGCAGCGATAAAGTGGCCAAAGCCAAAAACACCTCAAATCATGAACACAGCCTGCAATGTCCGTGAAATCTTGCAAGCACATTCCCAATAGGTCAAGGAACAGATACCACCCTTCTTACATTGGCCTGTTATAATAGCGCCACCAGCGGGTCAACTTTTGGCACAACACATTTTTGGAACAAAATGGACCAATCTTTGACGTCAGTAACGTCAAAGAGAGCACTGCCTGCGATCTTGACATTTTGTACTTTTATAGCCATTGTTTTCTGGCTTGAAGCGAGCCCACAATTGTTTCGAAGGAACAATATTTTTCTAGTGACAATATCTAACCGTCATATCAAGTTCTCCTCAAAACTTCGGTTCCTTTCTACTCCTACATACTTAGACAGAAAATGAAAATAAAAACATCAATGTGTTCAGCTTACAGTGGCGAAGTGTGCTATTATTCTTTACAGCAATCGGCCAAATGGTGGCGCTGTAGGAAGCCTTCGAAAGTGCGAACTTTGAACAGATAGAGCTCATGCTCTGTTATACGTACAGTCATGAAACCTGTATACACGTATGCGTCTCCTCATGCCGAACAACTTTTACGCTCTGACTTTTGACCTCTGACATTTAGATCCCCCAGAATTTTGAATTATATAAAAAACAGTAAAAATCTATCTCCTCCTGGGATTTTTGTGTTACGCGCACAAAACCTTTTTCACATGAACTTTGGACCAATACGGTCAAACTAGTCTGGTCGGATTTCTTTTAAAGTGAAATATATTTTTTTAATAATTCCATCAATATTGCGGTTTTATGCAAATTATTCTTCTGCCTCTAAATCATGCATGCAAAGTTACACGTTCATGGCATTTGGCAAAGATGTAGAGGGTTAGTCAAAGTATCACTGAAACCAATTTTATTCCAATCGGCCAAAGGGGGGCGCTATACAAAGCGTTTGAAAATTCAAACTTCAAACGGGCATAAGTCATGACTTGTTTCGTTTGAAGACACGCATCTTGCTTACACGCGTGCTTTGACTCGAGCGGAAGACATCTGTGTCGTTAAGTAAGCTCCGCCCTTCGATTTTCCGCCATTTTGAGCAGTTTGTAAAACGCGTAAACCCGCTTTTATTCTGGAATTTTCGCTCCACGTGCACAAAACTTTTTTTACGTGAACTTTGGACCGATATCTAAAGATCTGTCAGATCGGATTTCTTTAAAATTGAAACATGCTTTTTTAAATAAATTCAATGAATATTGCAGTTTTATGCAAATTATTCTTCTGCCTCTAAATCATACATGCAAAGTAACATGTTCATGGCATTTGGCAAAGATGTAGAGTGTTAGTCCAAATATCACTAAAACCAATCTTACCCCAATTGGCCAAAGGGGGGCGCTATATCATTTTGAGCAGTTTGTGAAACGCTTAAACCTGTTTTCTTTTAGCAATTTGCATGAAACATTCTACACACAATCTAAGGACCTTTATCTAATATGCCTATGAAGTGCACACACACACACACACACACACACAAAAATTATAATAATAATAATAAATATAGCTGCAAGCAGCGATAAAGTGGCCAAAGCCAAAAACACCTCAAATCATGAACACAGCCTGCAATGTGCGTGAAATCTTGCAAGCACATTCCCAATAGGTCAAGGAAAAGATACAACACTTCTTACATTGGCCTGTTATAGCGCCACCAGCGGGTCAACTTTTGCACAACACATTTTTGGAACAAAATGGACCAATCTTTGACGTCAGTAACGTCAAAGACAGCACTGCCTGCGATCTTGACATTTTGTACTTTTATAGCCATTGTTTTCTGGCTTGAAGCAAGCCCACAATTGTTTCGAAGGAACAATATTTTTCTAGTTGTGGGCTCGCCTATAAGGCGAGCACACTTTAGATATTGTCATTGTGGGCTCGCCTATAAGGCGAGCACACTTTAGATATTGTCATTATTTATTTATTTATTTATCTATCAGGCAGGCATATCAAGTATCAAAAAACTTCGGTTCCTTTCTACTCCTACATACTTAGTGAGAAAATGAAAATAAAAACATCAATGTGTTCAGTTTACAGTGGCGAAGTGTGCTATTACTTTTTACAGCAATCGGCCAAATGGTGGCGCTGTAGGAAGCCTTCGAAAGTGCGAACTTTGAACAGGTATAGCTCATGCTGTGTTTGAGGTACAGGCATGAAACCTGTATACACGTATGCGTCTCCTCATGCCGAACAACTTTTAGCCTCTGACTTTTGACCTCTGACCTTTAGATCTCCCACAATTCGGAATTATATGAAAAACAGTAAAAATCTATCTCCTCCTGGGTTTTTTTCGATACGCGCACAAAACTTTTTTCACATGAACTTTGGACCAATACGGTCAAACTAATCTCGGCGGATTTCTTTTAAAGTGAAATATAATTTTTTAATAATTCAATAAATATTGCAGTTTTATGCAAATTATTCTTCGGCCTCTAAATCATACATGCAAAGTTACACGTTCATGGCATTTGGCAAAGATGTAGAGGGTTAGTCAAGGTATCACTGAAACCAATTTTATTCCAATCGGCCAAAGGGGGGCGCTATACGAAGCGTCTGAAAATTCAAACTTCAAACGGGCATAAGTCATGACTCGTTTCGTTTGAAGACATGCAACTTGTTACACGCGTGCTTTGACTCAAGCGGAAGACATCTGTGTCGTTGTTAAGTAAGCTCCGCCCTTCGATTTTCCGCCACTTTGAGCAGTTTGTAAAACGCGTAAACCCGCTTTTATTCTGGAATTTTCGCGTCACGTGCACAAAACTTTTTTTACGTGAACTTTGGACCGATATCTAAAGATCTGTCAGATCGGATTTCTTTAACATTGAAACATGCTTTTTTAAATAATTCAAACAATATTGCATTTTTATGCAAATTATTCTTCTGCCTCTAAAACATACAAGCAAAGTCACATTTTCATGACAAAATAGTGTAGAGGGTTAGTTCAAATATCACTGAAACCAATCTTACCCCAAATGGCCAAAGGGGGGCGCTATATAATTTTGAGCAGTTTGTAAAACGCTTAAACCCGTTTTTATTCTAGGATTTTTTTTGCAATTTGCATGAAACATTCTACACGCAATCTAAGGACCTTTATCTAACATGCCTATGAAGTGCACACAAAAAAATTATAAAATAATAATAATAAATATAGCTGCAAGCAGCGATAAAGTGTCCAAAGCCAAAAACACCTCAAATCATGAACACAGCCTGGGATGTGCGTGAAATCTTGCAAGCACATTCCCAATAGGTCAAGGAACAGATACCAACCTTCTCACATTGGCCTGTTATAGCGCCACCAGCGGGTCAACTTTTGCACAACACATTTTTGGAACAAAATGGACCAATCTTTGACGTCAGTAACGTCAAAGAGAGCACTGCCTGCGATCTTGACATTTTGTGCTTTTATAGCCATTGTTTTCTGGCTTGAAGCGAGCCCACAATTGTTTCGAAGGAACAATATTTTTCTAGTGACAATATCTAACCGTCATATCAAGTTCTCCTCAAAACTTCGGTTCCTTTCTACTCCTACATACTTAGACAGAAAATGAAAATAAAAACATCAATGTGTTCAGCTTACAGTGGCGAAGTGTGCTATTATTTTTTACAGCAATCGGCCAAATGGTGGCGCTGTAGGAAGCCTTCGAAAGTGCGAACTTTGAACAGATAGAGCTCATGCTCTGTTATACGTACAGTCATGAAACTTGTATACACGTATGCGTCTCCTCATGCCAAACAACTTTTGCACTCTGACTTTTGACCTCTGACCTTTAGATCCCCCAGAATTTTGAATTATATAAAAAACAGTAAAAATCTATCTCCTCCTGGGATTTTTGCGTTACGCGCACAAAACTTTTTTCACATGAACTTTGGACCAATACGGTCAAACTAGTCTCGGCGGATTTCTTTTAAAGTGAAATATAATTTTTTAATACTTCAATCAATATTGCGGTTTTATGCAAATTATTCTTCAGCCTCTAAATCATACATGCAAAGTTACACGTTCATGGCATTTGGCAAAGATGTGGAGGGTTAGTCAAAGTATCACTGAAACCAATTTTATTCCAATCGGCCAAAGGGGGGCGCTATACGAAGCGTTTGAAAATTCAAACTTCAAACGGGCATAAGTCATGACTCGTTTCGTTTGAAGACATGCAACTTGTTACACGCGTGCTTTGACTCAAGCGGAAGACATCTGTGTCGTTGTTAAGTAAGCTCCGCCCTTCGGTTTTCCGCCATTTTGAGCAGTTTGTAAAACGCGTAAACCCGCTTTTATTCTGGAATCTTCGCTCCACGTGCACAAAACTTTTTTTACGTGAACTTTGGACCGATATCTAAAGATCTGTCAGATCGGATTTCTTTAAAATTGAAACATGCTTTTTTAAATAAATTCAATGAATATTGCAGTTTTATGCAAATTATTCTTCTGCCTCTAAATCATACATGCAAAGTAACATGTTCATGGCATTTGGCAAAGATGTAGAGTGTTAGTCCAAATATCACTAAAACCAATCTTACCCCAATTGGCCAAAGGGGGGCGCTATATCATTTTGAGCAGTTTGTGAAATGCTTAAACCCGTTAGGATTTTTTTTTTGCAATTTGCATGAAACATTCTACACACAATCTAGGGGCCTTTATCTAATATGCCTATGAAGTGCACACACACAAAAAAAAATAATAATAATGAATATAGCTGCAAGCAGCGATAAAGTGGCCAAAGCCAAAAACACCTCAAATCATGAACACAGCCTGCAATGTGCGTGAAATCTTGCAAGCACATTCCCAATAGGTCAAGGAACAGATACCACCCTTCTTACATTGGCCTGTTATAGCGCCACCAGCGGGTCAACTTTTGCACAACACATTTTTGGAACAAAATGGACCAATCTTTGACGTCAGTAACGTCAAAGAGAGCACTGCCTGCGATCTTGACATTTTGTGCTTTTATAGCCATTGTTTTCTGGCTTGAAGCGAGCCCACAATTGTTTCGAAGGAACAATATTTTTCTAGTTATTTCTATACTAGGCAGGCAGTCAGTGCAAGTATCAAAAAACTTCGGTTCCTTTCTACTCCTACATACTTAGTGAGAAAATGAAAATAAAAACATCAATGTGTTCAGCTTACAGTGGCGAAGTGTGCTATTATTTATTATAGCAATCGGCCAAATGGTGGCGCTGTAGGAAGCCTTCGAAAGTGCGATCTTTGAACAGGTATAGCTCATGCTGTGTTATACATACAGCCATGAAACCTGTATACACTTATGCGTCTCCTCATGCCGAACAACTTTTACCCTCTAACTTTTGACCTCTGACCTTTAGGTCTCCCACAATTCGGAATTATATGAAAAACAGTAAAAATCTATCTCCTCCTGGTTTTTTTTTGTTACGCGCACAAAACTTTTTTCACATGAACTTTGGACCAATACGGTCAGATTTATCTCGGTGGATTTCTTTTAAAGTGAAATATCATTTTTTAATAATTCAATCAATATTGCGGTTTTATGCAAATTATTCTTCGGCCTCTAAATCATACATGCAAAGTTACACGTTCATGGCATTTGGCAAAGATGTGGAGGGTTAGTCAAAGTATCACTGAAACCAATTTTATTCCAATCGGCCAAAGGGGGGCGCTATACGAAGCGTTTGAAAATTCAAACTTCAAACGGGCATAAGTCATGACTCGTTTCATTTGAAGACATGCAACTTGTTACACGCGTGCTTTGACTCAAGCGGAAGACATCTGTGTCGTTGTTAAGTAAGCTCCGCCCTTCGATTTTCCGCCATTTTGAGCAGTTTGTAAAACACGTAAACCCGCTTTTATTCTGGAATTTTCGCTCCACGTGCACAAAACTTTTTTTACGTGAACTTTGGACCGATATCTAAAGATCTGTCAGATCGGATTTCTTTAAAATTGAAACATGCTTTTTTAAATAAATTCAATGAATATTGCAGTTTTATGCAAATTATTCTTCTGCCTCTAAAACATACATGCAAAGTCAAATTTTCATGATGAAATACTGTAGAGGGTTAGTCCAAGTTTCACTAAAACCAATCTTACCCCAATTGGCCAAAGGGGGCACTATATCATTTTGAGCAGTTTGTGATACGCTTAAACCCGCTTTGATTCTGGAATTTTCGCATCACATTGTAAGCGCTTTGAGTTCGCAACTTGCTTAGAAAAGCGCTATAAAAATGCTTTTTTGAGAGTAGTTATTATGTATGGCATAATTTGTTGTGAATAAAGCCAATAAACAATCTCCCAAGTTTTCTGATAGCAATGCGTTGAGACCAAACTCTCTATTTCTGCTAGTTTGGGCCCCACTAGATATTGGTATCTCAAATCTATGTTGTTTAACATGCAAAAGGACGTGCATGGATTGTGTGGGGGGAGGATGTAATGTAAATGTAATGAAGTCACACCAATCAGTCACATGGGGTGGGGTCTGGGGTTGAATAAAAAGTCTATTGTATACAGCCATTTCCTACATGTCTTTCTAAACATATGGCAGGAGTGTTTTCATCTTACCTGTACTTGTATACTTGAGTCTGCATAGAATGTTTTATATTTTAATAAACATCACTCTGATTAAAGAGATATGGCCACCATAGTGTACTAGTGGTTATAGCAAATACCTTTCATGCTGAAGGTTAGGAGTTATGAAAATAGCAGATCTACAAGCTCACAATGCCTTGCGTTGTGAGCTTGCAATTTGAAAGAGTGAGGTCACACAGGACGGAATTCATTTGCAAGTGTGATTCGAGTTGCGGTTTAAGTTGGACAAAATATTTCCCCAAATATGAATATGACTGACGTCTGACATCATAGATTTCTTATGTTATAGACCACATGAGACTCACACAATATGTCCATATATGGGCATTCCAAGCTACAGGCTTAATATTGATGATATCGAGGATCTCCAAGGACAGAATTAATTTGCAAGTGTGACTTGTGTCGTTGCAGCTACACTGCTTCGACTGACACAATATGTATATACTGTATATATATATATATATATTGGAATTCCCAGATATGGGCTTAATATTGATGACATAAGGGATCTCCATATATGGGGATTAAAGGGATTCTGTTCATGTGAGTGTCATTCCCCTAACAGGACGTCATCTGGGAATGACCATATATGGACAGGTGATGTCACAACAGGAGTACATGGGCTATTACATGGGCTATTGATCACAATGTGAGCGTTGTCAGTTTTAGATATCGATGGCCAAAGCGCAAAACCTCCTATCTGCTAAAATCACTTTATTGGGAAAAACCTATCAACTATTTCTAGTCACATGACATTTTTGGCAAAATGAGGGGCAGAACGATCTTGCAGACAGACTGACCATGTGCAGCATAGCCAATAGTACCCATTTCAAGTGAAATTCAAAAATCATAAAATTTGCAGATAGGAGGTTTTGCGCTTTGGCCCTCGATATGCTATTTTAAAATACATTCTTGAAAAAAAAAATCAAATGTTGAATATTTTGGAAACATTTTCAAAACACAAATCTGGTATGGGGGTCCATAGGTCCATGGTACAAACTAGATAGGGGTCCTTGGACAAATACAATTTGGATGGTCCTTGCAACAAAAATGGTCGAAATACTGGTTTAAACAACATTAGGTTGCCAAATAAGCAACTATACTTTAGAAACAGGCCTAAAAAAACACAACCTGCTACTACAGTACCAATATTTACTAATTGTAATCTACTTTACAGAAAAACAAGACCAAAGTCGCTTATAATAAAAGAACATGGCAACCCTGGTTGTGCTCCAACTTCTATTCAGGCTTTGCTAATGGCAGCCAAATTGCGTTGCATTGTGGGTCATCTGGGTCCTTCACCATTGTTTCATCAAACAAATATAGCCATTTTCAATGTTTACACCATTGGAAGAGCATTGAAGCATTAAGGTGAGTTTGTTCAAGTATGAAGCATTTCCTGTTTCTTGTTTAATCATGATCCTGAACTATTTCATTGTTTGTTCTGCTGATTTTGTTCTTGATTTAAATACTGGAGTAATTGCTTTTAAAATTACTTAAATATTCAATAGTAGGCCTACTTGCTTTAAAAAAAACTTGGAAGCAATAATATCAGTAGTGAAATTTGCACATATACAAGCTCACAACAACATAAACGTCCAAGGTATATATAATGTGAAAAGTTAATTGTTAATTAATCAGTCAGGACAGTAATCATGATTACACCTATTGGTTTATAGACTCATGTTTTGAAAGCCATGGTGGATTTGGCCATCTTTTTGATTAAAGGGTGGTTCAAACTTGGTCAGAACAAAGTGTCATGTACAAAGTTGTTTAAGTTGCAAAAATGCTATATTAGTTGGTTCAATTATATTTTTATTCCCCTCTATTTTCTTTAACAGTAGGCTACTATTTTCTTTTATATAACCTATATATTTTTAAAAGGTAGCTCTCGACCAAACAAACTACTTCCAACTGCTTGAAACATGTTAGTCTGTTGTCTGCTGGCATTAGTTGGACAGCGTTGCCAGTTTTGCTTATTATAGGCGTATTTGGTTTTGATGCCCAGGTGCCCACATGTCTCCAGAACCCAGATGGTTTTGGTTCCCTGACATCTGTAGTGCCCAGTTGGTTTGGTGCACACCAGATCTGTTACAGTATACTGTAGATCAGTGTTGTAAAAAGTACTCACATTTTATACTTAAGTAAAAGTATCAATACAGAAATGTAGAAATACTCCGTTAGGGTGCCCTCAGACCAAAATACCTATGAGAGTGGAATCCGCGTTCCACCAATGCATTTCAATGAGAGTGAAGCGGTTTTATGCCAGCAGAGGATTTCTGCAAAAAACGCTCCCTTCTCATTGAAATGCATTGGCGGAACGCGGATTCCACTCTCATAGGTATTTTGGTGTGTGGGCACCCAGAGGCATGAAACCGCTTCACTCTCATTGAAATGCATTGGTGGAACATGGATTCCACTCTCATAGGTATTTTGGTCTGAGGGCACCCTTACAAGTAAAAGTCCAAAATTCAAAATGTACTTGAGTAAAAGTATTGGCATCAAAATATACTTAACTCTCAAATACCTGGAACGTGCCTGAGTCGCATTAGATTTTAACCACTTTAACCATTATTTTATGCTTTAACTTTAGAAAAATAGCAGATATACAAGCTCACAGCACGGCACCGAGTGCCGCGCTGCGAGCTTGTAGATCTGCTATTTTTGAAAAATCTTGAAAATGAGTGCAAATCTTTGAATATCTTTGACTCGATCTTTGACCCGACTTCTAAATCCCTCCTCTAAATCAGTGGTTCTCAAACTTTTCCATGTCAAGGACCCACACAATTACAGGTATTTGGCCACGGACCCCCATCTCAAAATATGTTGTTCCAGGGACCCCCCGGAAGCAAATATTTGAGTTACAAATGTTCGCTTTTAAATAGATATATTCAAAGACTTGCCAAGAAAAATCATGATTTAAAAAAAATAGCAGATCTACAAGCTCGCAGCACGGCACTCGGTGCTGCGCTGTGAGCTTGTATATCTGCTATTTTTCAATAGTTAAAGCAGTCAATAATTGTAGGCCTAAATGGGTTAAAGTACGAAAAGTAAAAGTACTTTGCAGTTATACAGTAATGGTAACATCACAGGTTGTTGATCTCAAGCTGTTAACATTAAAGTGATATGACTCATCTGTTACTAGTTGCATTGTATGTACAGTAGGTAGGTAAGTTCATGGTCAAGGCAGAAACAAAACAAGCATAACAGCATCTTTTAAAACAACAAGGTACCACTACTCAACAACCACAATGCCATTACCACGGCATTTGCACAGGCAAACATAGACACATTTCAACATCAACATGTTAATATGTAACATTATTGTTGTCCTTTGGCTTTTGCATTTAACATCTTTATTGGAATGGTATTGCCTTTTAACTAATGTATTTTCATGTCTCATATTCTGCCTTAATGTTTCTATTCTGCCTTCATTGTGACTTTAAATATCAGGTAAGAACATACAGTACACTTATGTGATGAATTACTTTTTGTGTGTATCAAGTAGACGGTGAAATCGATACTGCTATTTAAACTTCAATAAACCAATTGAGTTTGTGCTTGATTACTAATGTTTTGATATAGTAGTTATTTTATTTAGTAAATGTTAGGTATTTTATTGATGATAAATATACATGAAGGCTTTTTTATTGATGATGAATATACATGAAGGCTTCATTAAAATATATTACATTTTGTTGAAGAATAATGGTATATCCATAAGTGTTTATTACATTGACCTTGCTTGACAGTGTGTAACTTTATTTTTGTCCTGTGGCTTTTGTATTTATAATTGTTATTGTAATGGTAACGAATGTAATTGTATTCCTTTCCCCCCATGTTTCTATTCTGCCTTCATGTTTCTATTCTTCCTTCATTGTGACTTTAAATATCAGGTAAGAACATATAGTGCACTAAGTGATGAATTACTTTCTTTATTTTACTTATCAGTCAAGTAGAGTGTGAAATGGATACTACCTTTGAAACCTTTGGAATCATTAAATAGCGTCAATAAGCAAATTCATCCATTTATGCTTGATTAAAAATATTTTGCTTTTGTTGTAAAAAAAAAAGTAAAGTAATATCAGTCATCAGAACCAGTGTGTTTTAATGGAGTTAAACTTGATTTAGGAAGGGTTCATGCCTGACACAATTTGTATCAAATATTTATATATAGAATCAATTAACTTGATTTTTTTTTCAGATGCCTCGTCCGAAAGGATCGCAAAAGCGAGAAACAATGAAGAGGAATAGGGTCAGCCTCCCTCTTCCTCTTCCACCTGAAGAGGAAGAGGGTGAGTCCTCTGCCAACATGGTAAGTAAAGCTTCTGGAGAGGAGCTGGAATTTCTTTGTGGAGAGGAGCTGGAATTTCCTCATGGAGAGAGTGTTACTTTCAGCGCTCTAAGTACCAGAAATACTCGAAGTGAAATAGAGAAAAACTTGACACAGAGACATCAGCTTCCTGCTGGAACTCAGTCACACACATAACTGAGGCTTGGTTTATTCACACCCATTATATACAAAACCGGCAGTGATGTTTTAACAAGCATTTCCTGTTTCCTGTTAGTAGTCCTTTCAGGCTTTCAGAGTAAGAGTTCAACAAAATTGAGATCATATCTTAACACCTCCACTTGATCTCACATTGATTTGATTCATATATACATTTTTTTTCTCCACTTTTTTCTTTTTACAATTTAATAAAACTTAGACAGTTTCTCCAACAGAGTATCTTTCAAAAAAAAAAACACCAACACCACATTCACATTTCGGCTGCAATAAGCACACTTAAATACACATTGCTTTCAATCAGATCATCTCAAATCACATGAACGCCCTTTTTTTCTTTTCTTCTTTTGTTTAGCTAGGTTTAGCATGGACAGATTCTCAGGCACATAATTGTTCATCATATCCCCCACTGCTTTCTTTCCCCCAGCAGTCTGTAGCAGTAGTCTACATTCATCCGAACTTTATCACACACAGTTACATCATTCAATGAGGCTGGTTTCATCCTCATACTAGGTGAACGTTTAGTATGACTTTTAGCCTCTGACTGATGCCTTCTCTGAGATGTTACTACTACAGCCTCGGGAACCTGTGGTAGGAGTGAATGCTTTCGCCTAGACCTAGTCTGCCTCGGCAGCTCAAAACTGGCAACTGGTCTGGATCTGTTGGTCCACACACTTAACCTTGTGCTTCTGCATCTGTCTGTAGACATTACACTGATCAACATCAATAGTGTTCACTGTGTTCAAGTAATACATACAGATGTTGAACATTGTACCATCTCTACATTTGAGAACATGTTTACCTTTCGTGAAAACAACAGTAGCACCTCTGGTAGTTGCGGTTTGCACGGAAAAAACGTCCTGTGGGTATGTAGGGAAGTAAAATCCTTGCACTAGTAGATGGGCCAAAAACATACCCTCCCAAAGTTCATACCTCTGCTTGTCTCCATCAAAACATAGCCTTGACACCAAGTATGGTGGCGGTCCTCCTTCTCTGTGTGCAATATGTTCATTTTGATGTTTCCCCCAGTATGTGTAGGCCTCCAACATTGGGCTTCAATTGATAGCTTCAGTTTAATTCTGACTGGCGTCTACGCCGCCGTGGACAGTGCAACTGTGTGCGCTGTCCAAGTAAAAGCAATAGGTTGTGCATCTCTCTGTTCCTATTTCTGTGAACTGTAATATTGTATAATTTATATGCTAAAACACGGCCACTTGTTGTCTTGCATTTCAGGGCCATGGCAAATGCTGTTTTGCTGACCTGTCACTCATTGTGAATTATTCTACAACTCCTATAGTCTATAGGTGTAGGGATACTTGCTAATAACCAGTAAGGGATTAGCAACGAGCTTCAGTGCGCCAAAATAACTTGTGCAAAATAAATGTCAATTATTTGACAATTCAACTGTTTTCACATTTGAAATGTTGTCTTATATAATGGAGTACAAGTTGTATATTGTTGTATAACTTTTTGTATATTTTTTTATATTCAAAATTGAAAGATGAAATAGTGAACAAACTTTAGCACATTGAAGCAAGTTGTCAGTCACTTGTCTGGGGTGCAGACAAAGACAAACATTTATTATACAATGGCCTATTATGTCAGGTGTTCAAACCTATTTTTCTTTAGTATACTTGTGTAATAAAAATGTATAAACATGTCAATGTTTGTTTTTCAGATGCCCTGTCAACGCGAGTTGACAAAAAGGAAGAGGGATGGTTGCCCTCATCTTGATGAGGGTCCACCCTCAGCCAAAATGGTTGGCAAACCTACGGCAGAGGATGGCAAATCCTCTGTTGTGGAGGGGGAATTCCCTCTCAGATTCTCCTTGATTGGAGAGAGGGAATTCCCACCTACGGCAGAGGATGGTAAATACTCTGCCGAAGATGGGGAATTCCCTCTCGGATTCTCCTTGGTTGGAGAGAGGGAATCCACGCATAAAAACTGGGAATTCCCTCTCGGATTCTCCTTGATTGGAGAGAGGGAATTCTCAAACTATATGGAAAAAAACAATATGGAAAAAAACTATATGGAAAAAAACGATATGGAAAAAAACTCTGGCAAAAACTCTGGCAAAAACTCTGGCAAAAACTCTGGCAAAAACTTTGATCACGAGTCTTTGGATTCAACTTTGATACAAGGCATTACTACTGATTGTCCTCAAGTATCTTTTGTTCATGGTTCATTCCATCAAGGTCATGAACAATTTGGTTCATATGCTGGAAAGCAATGTGTCCCAAATAGTCTGACGGCAATAATCATGAGTACAGTTAGAAATGTCTTTACCTGGGGGTCAAAGGACCTAGATGAGATCCTACACCATGGGAATGTGTTGTATGCTTCTTTGAGTCAAGCAGGTAAAATTGGTCATAGAAGTGGATATGTTGAAGTTAATGAATTGCCCAGCAGACACGTACTGTGTAATATTCCTGTATCAGTGATATATGGGGAGACCTTTTGTGGTGAAGTTGGTGTTTCTGAATATGATGAAGGATTGCAGGACATGGCATTGCCATTGGATGAGGCGATACAAAGGGTTTTTGTAGACTTTGATGCATGTTTGTTCACCTTGAAAGGAACTACCTGTGCAGTTGTTAGAGAGAACGACTGGTATGCTGTAATTGATTCCCATGCACGTAATTGTGAAGGGCTTGTTGATGGAAATGGAAAAAGTGTTCTGGTATATCATGCTGGCATTGCAGAATTATACAGAAATATCTGTAATCTTGCACAGTCTTTGCGTGCAGTTGGTGAGCAATTTGATGTGACTGGAGTCAAAGTAACTGTGATAGATGACACAGAGCAACGATACTATGCACATAAGCCATCTATGATGAGTACAAGTTCATATAGTAGTCGATCACTCTACAGTGATGTGTTGAAAAGTACACATTCAACAGTTCATGCCCCAAAGCCTTGTTTGATGGTTGACTCATCTACTACAGTAAATGATATTGAAATACAAGATGTCATCATTACTGATGTTATAACACCAAAATTGTCTTTCAAGCCACTTAGATCTGTGGATCAGGACATCTTGTGTTCTCAATTAAATGTTAGTAATGAAAGTGCCCAAACTGTAGAACAAAGCAAAGACTTTGCACCAATGGGTGATCCTTGTGAGCATAAACAAATCAAAGGTGATGGCAACTGCTTCTTCAGAGCATTGGCTTTTGCAATCTGTGGTAATGAGAATAACCATTTAAAAATCCGTCGTGCTATATTTAAACATCTTAGTCAAAATACATCAGCATTTCAACAGTATTTGAGAGCAGGCTATGAATCTATGCAGCAATACCTGACTAAATCCCAAATGTATTATTCAGGAACATGGGCTACTGAGCTTGAAATCTTTGCAGCTGCTGACTTGTTGCAAACAACTATTATGACATTTAATAATGGTATATGGATTGGATGGAATGGTATTTTCTCTAGTTGTCGTGTAACTACAGGTATACAGAGATGTCAAGCAGTATATTTAAATAACGTAAATGGAAATCATTATGATGTTGTAACATGTGTTAAGAGAAAGGATGATCCATTTTGTTGTGCAGGGATGTGTAAAAATACAGCAGGAGAAAAAATGACAACGCAATCAAGAAAAATACAGAAAAATGAAATATTCAAGGATTGTCAAATGACACAAAATGACAAAGAATGTGACGGATATAAAATGGATCAAGTATTTCATCAGGATCACTTGGATAATTACCGATACCACAATGATGAATCAATCAATCAATCTGGTGTGATAAGTGTTACCGCATCATACAGTCAAAATGCAGTGAAATACCATACACGTTCCAGGAATAAGCAATGTCTCTGTAATTCTTTAATTTTCCTGGCATTTCTTCATGAGAAAGGAGACCTCACAAGTGCAGACCTTAATCGTGTATTGGATAGAGGCGATGCAATGTATAATGACATCTATAATGAGAGCCTGAGAAAGTTTGCTGAAAAGGAATGGGAAGGAAAGAAAGTACAGAAACCACCTGCTCCTAGTCATTTGGCAACTGATGAGCTCCCCGACAGAGTTTGTGCAGATAAACATCAATACCACATGACCAAGAATTCAAGGTATGGCACATTAGGAGAACCTGAATCTGGTGCCATAAATGAATACCTGGATCTACAATCAGGACTCAGCTGTTTGTTATCAGAGGTGAAATATGCTTTGCTGGTAATGAGCGGTTTAGCGATTGCCATTTTCAAGAACAGATCAGGTAAATTTGGTTTATTTGACCCGCACTCAAGACAACCTAATGGACTACCCCATTTCATAGGTGGACATGGAACAGCTGTAATGCGTATTTTCCCACAGTTGTCTGATATGTATAATCATATCATTGAAATTCACAGACTCTTTGAAACACCACAGTCATGTCATTATGAGCTGATGCCTGTAGAATTTCACAGTGAGGACATACCTTACCTGGAGGACATAGTAATGCCACAACAACATAATGTTGACATTGATGTTGAACCAATGTGTGAGCAGGAGGTTGCCATCAAAGCTAAAACCGATGTACCCAGTTTGTCAAACACAATCTTGTTATCCACACATGACACTACTTGCAATGGATCAAACATGAACATGATGGAAACAAATGCACAATTGGATACGTCAGAGATGCAAAACCTCAACAAAGAAATGTTGAACACATCTAGATATTGCAAAGAGCGAAGGAGAAAACTAAAGAGAAGAGCAATGATTTTTGAAAATGAAGATATGAAATCACACAATGACATCAAACTAAAAGCTAAATCACAAATGGAAGAAGACAATGGAAAACAGAAAAGGTCCTACATAACCAAGAGGCGCAGAGAAGAAGCTGATTTCAAAGAAACAGAAAAGTCCTACCTGAAGACTTATATTGCTAGGCGTTTGGCAAATGACCCTGTATTCAGACTGAAACACAATCAAAACACGAAGACTTATATTGATAGACGTTTGGCAAATGACCCTGTATTCAGACTGAAACGCAATCAAAACACAAAGACTTATATTGATAGGTGTTTGGCAAATGACCCTGTATTCAGACTGAAACGCAATCAACACACGAAGACTTATATTGATAGACGTTTGGCAAATGACCCTGTATTCAGACTGAAACGCAATCAAAACACAAAGACTTATATTGATAGGCGTTTGGCAAATGACCCTGTATTCAGACTGAAACACAATCAAAACACGAAGACTTATATTGCTAGGCGTTTGGCAAATGACCCTGTATTCAGACTGAAACACAATAAATTAATGGCAAGACTCATGAAAAACAACTACAGACATGACCGTGCATTTAGAATGATTCATAAAATTAGGTGTGCAATGAAAATCAAAATTGGATACAGAAGGAACAATATACAACGTAAACAAACTATTCAGCCAGAAGAGCCTTTAAAAGAAACGTATTTGATTCAAACAGAACCATTGACTCAACAGACAGAAACAGAAGAGAGAAATTCAGAAATTAAAAAAGCTATAGATTACTTTCGATTACAGATAAAAAAGGGCCCCACTCATGTTTGCACTGTCTGCCTTAGAGCACTGTTTCCAAATCAAGTACGAAAATGCATTAGGACAAAATACGTAAAAAATCCACATGTAGTGTCTGCTTGCTTGACAGGAAAGTATGTTCATGTTTGTAATGATAAATGCAGAGATCCACAACAGTGCAAAGTACCTAATGAGAGGAGGAAGGAATGGATTTGTCCCACATGCCATCGATATCTTGAAAGAGGAAGTATGCCCCCACTTGCTGAGGCTAATAATTTGGAGCTAGCACCAATTCCTCCTGAATTGTTTGATCTTAACATATTGGAGCGGCACCTCATATCAAAGCACATAGCGTTTGCTAAAATCATTGCGCTTCCCAAAGGCCAACAGAGAGCAATATGTGGTAATGTAGTCTGTGTGCCATCTGAAGTAGAAGCAACAGTAAATATCTTACCCAGACTTAGAAGTGAATCTCAAGTCCTGAGAGTCAAGTTGAAGAGACGATTGTGTTTCAAAGGACATCAACTGTTCCAGACTGTCAGTTGGACAAAACTCATACGGGCCTTACGCACTCTTAAAAACATAAATCCCATATATGAGGTCGTCACTATCAGAGATGAGGCTGAATTATGCGACCCAACAATTAATGAGGAAGAAGACAACCAAGTTGATGAAATCATGGAAGATGACTATGATGAAGATGACTGGATGGACATTGACCAGTGTGAGCTCAATGCACTGACACAAAATGGCCTTGCAGATGAGGAACGACATATTCTGACACATGATGACAACCACAAACAGGACCAGTCAGAAGATGCAGAACAAGACGGTGATCAGCAAACTGGTGGCATTGTCCTAGAATCATGTCTACAACCATCTGACATTGCAGATGAGTTATTAACTTATAGTGAAGGAATTTATAGTGTTGCACCTGCTGAAGGTAATAAACCAGTCAGCTTTTTCAAAACACCTAAGCTCGAATGTTCTGCATTCCCTGTTCAATTCCCCACTGGTCAAAACGCATTTGACGATGAAAGACCCAAAAAGTTATCACCCAGCAGTTATTTCAAGTCAAGACTTATGAATGTAGATGCACGTTTTGCCAGAGACACAAATTACTTGTTCTTTGCACAAATGGTAACGGAAATACACTTAGCCACTTCCAGTATGACAATACAACTGCGTAAAGGAAAGCCTGTCACACGAGATGGACGCAAAATAACCTCCAGAATGCTGCAAGACAAACTTGAGGTTCAGAGATTAGTGCGGTACAAAGACGCTATCAGATTCATGCAGCCACTGAGAGGGACCCCAGCATATTGGGAGAAAACTACCAAAGATCTGTTTGCTATGATCAGACAATTAGGGAAGCCAACCTTTTTTGGTACATTTTCTGCTGCTGAGATGCGATGGCCTGAGGTGATTAAAGCAATTAAGAGACAAGAAGGTGAAGAGGTTAATTTTGAAGAACTTGATTGGATTACAAAGTGTGAAATATTAAGAAGCAATCCGGTCACAACAATGCGCATGTTTGATAAACGTGTTGCGGAAATATACAGACTGATGCTGTCTGATGCAGAGCCAATTGGCAATGTTGTTGATCACTTTTATCGGTTAGAATATCAAAATCGTGGTTCACCTCACGTACACTCTATATTATGGATAGATGGAGCACCTGTGTATGATGAGGACTCTTATGAGAAGGTCTGTGAGTTTATTGACAAATACATAACCGCTCAATTGCCTGACCCAAATACCGAACCAGAACTGTACAGAAAGGTTACACAGCTTCAGACCCACAGCAGAAATCACTCCAAGTCATGTCGCAAAAACAACAAACCCGGCTGCCGATTTGGATTTCCTAAACCCCCTGCAAATAAAACCACAATAACGAGATCTTCACTGACTGATAATCTGGAAGTATTGAATACTGCTAAGAAGAAGCTTAAACCAATGATCGAGTTGCTTAACGACCCTCAAATTGCATCTATGGATTTATCACAGATACTGGATAAATGCAATTTAAGCTGGCAAGAGTATATAGAATCCCTTGAGGTACTGAGCAACTCCAACCAGGTTATACTGAAACGTGATCCAAAGGACTGCATGATAAATGCATACAATCGTGATCTACTTGATGCTTGGGATGCCAATATGGATCTTCAGTACATTCTTAACGGTTACTCTGTGGTTATGTACATCACAGCCTACATCACCAAGGCTGAGCATGGAATGAGCGAATATCTCAAAGCAATGATTGAAAACTCACACCAAGATGGCATCAACATGAGCGAACTTGGAGAAATGAGACAAGTCATGCAGGCCTATACAAAAAAGAGAGAAGTTAGTGCACAGGAGTGTGTAACCCGTGTATGCGGTATAAAAATGAAAAATGCTTCACGCAAAATCTTATTCATACCAACTGATGACAATAGACTGAAAATGAGTTATCCTCTTTCATGCTTGGAGAGCAAAACACCAGACTCAGAAGATGTGTGGATGACTGGGTTGACAGAAAAATACTATGCTAGACCTGAAAGACCAGACTTTGAGGAGATGTGCTTGGCTGATTTTGCTTCTACTTGCACGGTTGTCTATCGTACTCAGAAAAAGACTGAAGGTGTTCTACCCCTACTTAATAAGATGGGATTCATTCGGAAGAGATCAAAAGGGAAACCTGCAGTCATTAGATATTACAGTGTCTCACAGAAAAAGAATCCTGAGGAATTTTGTGGCACACTACTTAAACTGTATCTCCCACACCGCAGAAAGTCACAATTGAAAAGTCAACACTTCCCAACATACCAGTCCTTCTTGACTAGTGCCAGTGTTCAGCTACCAGGTTCAGACTGTGTCCAGTTTGTGTCTGAGATTGTCAGTCAAAACAAATCCAAATATGAGAAGTACAGTCAAGAGATTGAGAGTGCCATTGAGGAATTTGAGAAGAACGGGCCCATGAGAGATGAATGGTGTAATCTGGCTCCTGAATCTGAACTGGTTAGGTTGGAATGCATTGCAGAACGTGAAGCCGAACATTTGGATGACAGACATGAACAAGATGATATCCCAGAGTATAGTAATCAAACTGTAACAGGAACCGCACCAATGGAGGCACTTCAGATAGATCCTGTAGTGTTACGCCAAATGTATCAAAGTCTGAACCAAAAGCAGGTGTCCATATTCTACACCATTAGAGACTGGTGCATAAAGCGTGTTTGTGGCCTAGAAGCAAAGCAGTTTCTTTTGTATATAAACGGTGGTGCTGGAACAGGGAAGTCACATCTCATCAAGTGTATCTACTCGGAGGCATCCAAGATACTACGCAAACTCCCGAGAAATTTTGAGGAAACTGATATATCGAAGCCTACTGTGCTGTTAACCGCTTTTACTGGTACTGCAGCTTTCAATATTTCAGGAAAAACTCTGCATTCCATCCTTAAGCTACCGAGAATTCTAGTGATTCCATACATTGGCCTTGGCAACAAACTGGATGAAGTGAGAGCAGAGCTCTCAAATGCTGAAATTATTGTCATCGATGAAATATCCATGATTTCAAAGAATCTTTTTGCCTACGTAGATGAAAGACTAAGACAAGTCAAAGGAATTCGAAAGCCTTTTGGAGGAATGTCAGTACTTGCTGTTGGAGATTTCTATCAGCTACCACCAGTTAGACAAAAACTTCTCTGTCTATACGAACCATGTGAGATCGACCGTTGGCGCGACCATTTTAGGATGATCACATTGACAGAGATAATGCGTCAAAAGGATGATCTCGCTTATGCAGAGACATTGAACAGGATCCGTGTCAAACCAAAGTCAGAAGCCTTGACTGAAGCAGACCGTGCTTTACTTTCACAGGCCATCACTGAACCAGCACTTTGCCCAAAGGATGTACTTCACATTTTTGGTACCAATCCAGAGGTAGATAACCACAACAAAGATATTTTAAAGCTGATTCATTCTGACATCACAAACATTGATGCAGATGACTATAAAAAGCAACAAGGAAGAATGGTCAGACAAGCTAAACCATGTGAAGGAAAAAAACCAGACCTACCAGACACACTACAAGTTGCTCTAGGTGCTCCTGCTATGCTCACCAGAAACATTGATGTGGACGATGGACTCGTGAATGGTACATTTGGTAAAATTGCCAGAATTGTGACTTGTGAAAAAGATGGGGCTATGTATACACAAATGATTGGTCTTCAGTTGGACAACAAAAATGCAGGACAGAGGCACCGTGGTAAAGCTTCTGGAGGACTCGATGATATTGTGTACATAGAAAGAGTAGAAGATCGTTTGAAGCAAGGAGTGATACGCAGACAGTTTCCCATGAGGCTTGCATTTGCATGTACAATACACAAGGTTCAGGGCAGGACAACCCCAACTGCTGTAGTGTCACTAAAACACATTTTTGAAGCTGGTATGGCTTACGTAGCCCTCAGTAGAGTAAACTCTCTCAGTGGATTGCACATAATTGATATGGATGAGAGTAAAATCTACTCCAAACCTGAAATCACTGCAGCCCTCGAGAGCATGACACAAGTCAGCTTTGATGACATAATGCCACTTGCTCACAGCAAGTGGCATTAAGGACTTGCACCTCATATCAATGATATAAAGTGTCATCATGAGCTGTGTCTAGCAGACGTGTTATGTCTTACAGAAACTCACCTGCAAGGATCATTTGTTGCTGACAGTCTCCATTTAGAAGGATACAGTATGTTCAAACGTAACCGACACGTTTCTTACACCAACGATTCTTGCATGGCCAATCTAAACGGTGGTGGAGTTGCTATATATGTAAAAACACACATTCAAGCCTGTGAAAAGCAATATATACATAACGTAACTGACTTGGAGTTCATGGTTGTCAAAGTTGAAGCCCCACTCAATGCACTGATTGCTGCTGTGTACAGACCTCCAACCTACAATGTTGACTCATTCATCTCGAATCTGAAAAACCTTTTGGGGTCTTTAGAAATCATGGATCATCACCCAATCATTGTGTGTGGAGACTTTAATGAAAACCTTTTGTCCAGCACACCACATCCAATATTTGATGTTTTTGAATCCAGAGGATATGTACAAGTAATCACAAGTGCAACCACTGAAAAGAACACACTGTTGGACCACATTTTCATCTCTCAACCACAGAATTGTATCCAGTCAGGAATATTACAAACATACTATAGTTACCACAATCCTGTGTACTGTGTAATAACTTCTAATGTGTCTGTTGAAAGCACCCTGGTTCAACATCATGAAGCAAATAAGACCAAGAGAAAGCCACTAGGATCCGACACCAAAACTCCTCAAACTGCCACTATCAAGACAACTGCTCACATATGTCCCCATTGTAACAAAACATGTAAATCAAGGGCCGGCCTCATCAACCACCTTAGGACACACAAATGACCAAACCCACAGACAAACGATCATACTAGTTTCAAGTTGAAGATTGGCAAAAATGATGACATGTGGAACATCACTGTGTAACACTGCTGTAGAGTAACAGGGAAAAAAGAAGCTCTAACAGTATTTCTGTCACCTAAAAAAGAAAAATGATGAAGCCCTGAAGAATATCGATGAATAACCAGGAATGCCACACATTAACAGTCAAACAAGCCCAAAAATACATCAAAGAAACTTTCAATATACCACTCACCCAAACTATTTTAATGTATTTTAATGTATTTTAAACCATGTTTGAAAGCACCTAATTTCAGGCACTGCTTGACCGAGCAACTTGAAAGACCTTCCAGTGTCAAGTTATCCAGTCAGGAATATTACAAACATACTATAGTTACCACAATCCTGTGTACTGTGTAATAACTTCTAATGTGTCTGTTGAAAGCACCCTGGTTCAACATCATGAAGCAAATAAGACCAAGAGAAGGCCACTAGGATCCGACACCAAAACTCCTCAAACTGCCACTATCAGGAAACCAAAACTCCTCAAACTGCCACTATCAGGACAACTGCTCACATATGTCCCCATTGCAACAAAACATGTAAATCAAGGGCCGGCCTCACCAGCCACCTGAGGACACACAAATGACCAAACCCACAGACAGACAATCATACTAGTTTCAAGTTGAAGATAGGCAACAATGATGACATGTGGAACATCACTGTGGAACATCGCTGTAAGTTAACAGGAAAAAAGGACCTTACGAATAACCAGGAATGCCACACACTAACAGTCAAATGAGCCCAAAAATACATCAAAGAAACTTTCAATGTAACAAATATACCAATGATACGACTCACCCAAACCATTTTAATGTATTTTAAACCTAATTTCAGGCACTGCTTGACTGAGCAACCTGAAAGACCTTCCTGTGCAAAGTTCGCCTGCAACTCTTGAACTGTAAGTATCCTTCTGGATTCACTAAATCATGAAGCATCTGACCATATAGGCCCTACCCAATTGTGATTGTGTTTTTATAATTGTAGTTGATTTCACTGAGTGTGTGTTGCATTAACAACTGGTGAAGTCAACTCGACTCTGTAAAAAGTTGAGTTGATGTCGATTTTATCGTTTGATGACATCATCACATCACACACGACCCCCCATTATTTTATTTTGTTTGGGGGGGGGGGGGGTCACATAGATTCATAAAAAAATCTTATGAATCTATGTGAAACATTGTTTTCCCACTCAACATTTCTAAACTGCCAATTGAAGGACTTTTTAATACCTCTAAAATGACAAATTTAACATTGTCCAAATTGTCAAATATATAGAGGCAGAAATTGTGAAAATTGCCAATCTTACATGCTCACAACGCCTCATTGTGTGTGTGTGTGTGTGTGTGTGTGTGTGTGTGTGTGTGTGTGTGTGTGTGTGTGTGTGTGTGTGTGTGTGTGTGTGTGTGTGTGTGTGTGTGTGTGTGTGTGTGTGTGTGTGTGTGTGTGTGTGTGTGTAGTATGTATGTTCGTCTTTTATAGGCTCAATCCTGTTGAAGTGGGCCTTTTCAATAAATATATTGCCATAATGAAGTCTGTTGCCATGGCCATTCCGAGATAAATCATCAGTGTATGGACTGCCTGCTGCCAACACTGGTAAATATACTTGAACTGTATCAGTTCAAATGTGAACCAATAGACATGTTATATTATAAAACTATGTAATGTTCTAAAGTCAGCATTTTAACAGTCTATACAGTAGAAAATTAAGAACAATATGCAAACCTAATTATTGTGAAAACAATGCACTTTGCCATATGCCTACAATCCCTACATACATCAAAAGTATAAATGATCTGGTCTTGGATGATGATGCCAGTCTGACAAAGAAGTTGTGTTGACGTGCACATATAGTAAACGGCTTATGGGTGGTAAATGGTAAATGGTGCATTTATATAGCACTTTAATCCAAGGCACTTTACATAGATTGCATTACATTCACCCATTCACACACACATTCATACACCGGAGGTGGAGGAAACCATGCAAGGCACCAACCTACTCACCGGGCATTAATATCAGTTTATCAACCTTTTTTAGACATCATCACCCAAGAGACCATCATCAACGCTGAGTCTGCGTGGGATTGGTTCCTCTAGGTGGCTAAAGACGTGAGTCAATTGTTGTAGCAATATAGTTGTATATAAGATGGTTTGTAGCATGTTCTAGTTCCTAAATTAGCCATTGATTGTGTGCCATCTAATTAATGGCTTAGAAAAGAATTGGCCTGAGGTGAGATTTACTAGCTGACCTCTGTTGTTAATTCCTGAGGACCTTCATGAATGTCACTTTTCCTTTGTGTTATCTTTGACCAGTTCAACTTATGTGTTACCCAACCAGACACCAGAATGATTCTTGCCGACTTCCTCATTCCTGCCCAGTCACAGAACCCCATCAAGGACAACCTTCATCACAAGGTACTCTCCCCAGTGACCCAATAACGGTTCTCATAGTTTTTAATCATTATTTGCAGAAGATATCTGATCATTTTGAATGTGAAAACATGTACTGTACTTCAGTCTGCTTTATTCATCTGTTGTAATCCAGTGCCTGTGGGCAACTGAACAAACTGTAAGCGTCTCTTTCTAAATGGTTCAAATTAATAGTCTCTCCTGACTCTTTCTTTGTTCAGATCCTGGTGGCCAACTTTCTGGCCCAGACAGAAGCCCTGATGAAGGAGAAGACCTTAGACGAGGCCCACAAAGAGCTGAAGGCCAGCGGCCTGGGAGGACCGGCCCTGGAGAACCTGCTACCTCACAAAGTAGGTGCACACAGATCATAGATCTGTTAGTCAGCTGATTGTTAATTTCTGTTATTTATCTTAACCATAATAGACTGTAATGTCCCAGTTCTGGCCAACAATAGGCAAACATTCAGGGACAATAGCATATGTATAAGCTCATCATCAAGTTGTGCACTATCTTGAGATAATGTTTGATTTTGAGAATTGGGGTAGAGTGGGAAAAGGAAGGAACCGTGTATAGACCCTCAGTGGACTCGGGTCAACAAAGTGTATTAACCTGGTATTATGAGTCACTAGAAAAAATAATGGGTGTTTTTAATGAATCTATCATGGTTAAAATGGAGTTTGAAATTACAATGGGTGTGTATGGGGAGGGCACCTGGACAGGGAGAGCCTGATAACATTTACATCAAATATCTAAATACTGAATCAAGCAAATAAAAAACTGTCAAGTGTTCTCATAAAAGCAGATAAAATGACAAAAAGTTGTTTTGAAAGTGAAATATCCCTTTAAGCTTGCCAGACTCAACTCTTAAATTTTACAGAGGTTAATATCCCAATGGACATTAACTTGTCTGCTTATTTAAACCTCACTGTAAACTGCTGTTTTGTTCAATACCAATTTTGAATTATGTTATGTTCTTTTCATCCCTGTCCAACATTAGGTCTTCCAAGGGAACAAACCAAGCAACTCAATTATTTTCAAGAAACTGAGTCCCTTTATGCTTGGAGTTCTGGTTGGTAAGTAGTGGATGTTTTAACAGATTATTCCCTTGCCCTGTTGGCATATTTGGTCTGGAGGAAGAACTTTGATCAGATAGTTTATGATGTTTCTGCAGTAGAAAAGAACTGGCCTGAGGTCAGATTTACTTGCTGGCCACTGCTGTAAATTCCTTAGGACCTTTGTGAATGTCACTTTTCCTATCTTTGACCAGTTCAATTTATGTGTTATCCAACCAGGCACCAAAATGATTCCTGCCAACTTCCTCATTCCTGCCCAGTCACAGAACCCAATCAGGGCAACCTTCATCACAATTAAGGTACCCCCCCAGTGACCCAATAACGGTTCTCATAGTTTTTAATCATTATTTGCAGAAGATATCTGACCATTTCGAATGTGAGAACATGTACTGTACCTCTGTCTGCTTTATTCATCTGTTGTAATCCATTGCCCGTGGGCAACTGAACAAACTGTAAGCATCTCTTTCTAAATGGTTCAAATTAATAGTCTGTCCTGACTCTTTCTTTGGTTGTTCAGATCCTGGTGGCCAACTTTCTGGCCCAGACAGAAGCGCTGATGACCTCAGACGAGGCCCTCAAAGAGCTGGAGGTTAGTGTTTCTGCTGTTGGGAAGTCATTCCTAACAGGGTCCTATTCGGGTTAGAGTAGGGTTAGGGTGGGCCTTGGGAACATGGATATGCTCTGTGTCATCTCCTCACTCTGTACCTTCTGCCCATTGTGTCACCACCGTAAAAATAAGTTGTATGTTTTTTCTTCCCTAATTCCACCTCAGGACAATCATTTCCCTAACACACCTCTGGAAAAGAATCTTCCAGTGCTTCTGGCTGTGCTGGGAGTCTGATACATCAACTTCTTCCAGGCCGAGACCCACACCATGCTGCCCTACAACCAGTATATGCATCGCTTTGCTGCTGACTTCCAGCAGGTCAGTCACACAGAGACTGAAACGCTGAACAAAAGGATTGAGAGGCAGAGGGACTGAAAGATGGAAGACAGGAGCTGGGGTCTAACATCCATTGGTACAACAGGTTATATGTACTGAGTGGTAAGTACAGGCCAGTCTATGACAACAGTACTATGACATCATATTGATGATCATGTTATTCCATATATAGGGATTTGAGGCTTTCTATTTGTCTGCTGATCCGACTGACCTTCTTGGTGCATCACTCCGCTCACCAGGATAGTTTCCATATAGGGTTCCATATAGGTTAACTCATTTTCAACTGCCTGATCAACAATTCAACTTTTTTATAAAAAGTAATTTTTTAGATATTCTTTGCGGAAAAAATCATTTTGTTTGTTTATTAAGGTAACTCCACTAAACAGACTTCTTCAGAGTCTTTCAGACAAGCAGTATGGCTTATAGTTGACATCTCATTTAATCTAACCAATTATTAATTTGTGTGTGTGTGTGTGTGTGTGTGTGTGTGTGTGTGTGTGTGTGTGTGTGTGTGTGTGTGTGTGTGTGTGTGTGTGTGTGTGTGTGTGTGTGTGTGTGTGTGTATGCATACTGTATACATGCAATATACTGTACACAGTGTGTTTTGTGTGAGTGCACAAGTAGCATCTGTATCTAAAGTTCAGTGTCAAAACACAAAGTTTTACTGTAAATGTTAGGCCCCCTGCAGCATTGACCTGGTTGAAATCAGGAAAGCCTGATTGCTGTCAGGATGGCAGAGATAGAGAAGCTGCATTGCATCTGATTGTGATCGTTGCTTGTGGTCCACAGGGTGACATGGAATCTAACAGGAAGTATATCAGCAAAAGTGGAACCCATGTCCCATACCCACACTGGACCAATCGTCTGGGGAGAGCCAGGGACAAATGGACAGCATGCCTTCTGTCAGCTCATTCATCAAGGTACTGTGATATTAACACACACTGTCTTCTACTCTGATGCATTATATTAAAACAATATTTTTGTTCAACATTTGAAATGTGTTTTTTGGGTTGGTTGACTAAGTTGTTGTCTTCCCTTCCCATTGGGTCGAGCTAGGCAAGCAGCTGACCAAGCAGATCAAACCTGAGCTCAAAGATGACTCTGAGGTCACGTCCCATGATTCTTCCAGTGCTTCTGGCTGTGCTGGGAGTCTAGTACATCAACTTCTTCCAGGCCAAGACCCACACCATGCTGCCCTACAACCAGTATATGCATCGCTTTGCTGCTGACTTCCAGCAGGTCAGTCACACAGAGACTGAAACGCTGAACAAAAGGATTGAGAGGCAGAGGGACTGAAAGATGGAAGACAGGAGCTGGGGTCTAACATCCATTGGTACAACAGATTATATGTACTGAGTGGTAAGTACAGGCCAGTCTATGACAACAGTACTATGACATCATATTGATGATCATGTTATTCCATATATAGGGATTTGAGGCTTTCTATTTGTCTGCTGATCCGACTGACCTTCTTGGTGCATCACTCCGCTCACCAGGATAGTTTCCATATAGGGTTCCATATAGGTTAACTCATTTTCAACTGCCTGATCAACAATTCAACTTTTTTATAAAAAGTAATTTTTTAGATATTCTTTGCGGAAAAAAATCATTTTGTTAGTTTATTAAGGTAACTCCACTAAACAGACTTCTTCAGAGTCTTTCAGACAGGCAGTATGGCTTATAGTTGACATCTCAGTTAATCTAACCAATTATTAGTGTGTGTGTGTGTGTGTGTGTGTGTGTGTGTGTGTGTGTGTGTGTGTGTGTGTGTGTGTGTGTGTGTGTGTGTGTGTGTGTGTGTGTGTGTGTGTGTGTGTGTGTGTGTGTGTGTGTGTGTGCATACTGTATACATACAATATACTGTACACAGTGTGTTTTGTGTGAGTGCACAAGTAGCATCTGTATCTAAAGTTCAGTGTCAAAACACAAAATGTTACTGTAAGTGTTAGGCCCCCTGCAGCATTGACCTGGTTGAAATCAGGAAAGCCTGATTGCTGTCAGGATGGCAGAGATAGAGAAGCTTCATTGCATCTGATTGTGATCGTTGCTTGTGGTCCACAGGGTGACATGGAATCTAACAGGAAGTATATCAGCAAAAGTGGAACCCATGTCCCATACCCACACTGGACCAATCGTCTGGGGAGAGCCAGGGACAAATGGACAGCATGCCTTCTATCAGCTCATTCATCAAGGTACTGTGATATTAACACACACTGTCTTCTACTCTGATGCATTAGACAGACAGAAGCACTGATGACCTCAGACGAGGCCCTCAAAGAGCTGGAGGTTAGTGTTTCTGCTGTTGGGAAGTCATTCCTAACAGGGTCCTATTCGGGTTAGAGTAGGGTTAGGGTGGGCCTTAGGAACATGGATATGCTCTGTTTCATCTCCTCACTCTGTACCTTCTGCCCATTGTGTCACCACCGTAAAAATAAGTTGTATGTTTTTTTCTTCCCTAATTCCACCTCAGGACAATCATTTCCCTAACACGCCTCTGGAAAAGAATCTTCCAGTGCTTCTGGCTGTGCTGGGAGTCTGATACATCAACTTCTTCCAGGCCGAGACCCACACCATGCTGCCCTACAACCAGTATATGCATCGCTTTGCTGCTGACTTCCAGCAGGTCAGTCACACAGAGACTGAAACGCTGAACAAAAGGATTGAGAGGCAGAGGGACTGAAAGATGGAAGACAGGAGCTGGGGTCTAACATCCATTGGTACAACAGGTTATATGTACTGAGTGGTAAGTACAGGCCAGTCTATGACAACAGTACTATGACATCATATTGATGATCATGTTATTCCATATATAGGGATTTGAGGCTTTCTATTTGTCTGCTGATCCGACTGACCTTCTTGGTGCATCACTCCGCTCACCAGGATAGTTTCCATATAGGGTTCCATATAGGTTAACTCATTTTCAACTGCCTGATCAACAATTCAACTTTTTTATAAAAAGTAATTTTTTAGATATTCTTTGCGGAAAAAAACATTTTGTTTGTTTATTAAGGTAACTCCACTAAACAGACTTCTTCAGAGTCTTTCAGACAGGCAGTATGGTTTATAGTTGACATCTCAATTATTAATTTGTGTGTGTGTGTGTGTGTGTGTGTGTGTGTGTGTGTGTGTGTGTGTGTGTGTGTGTGTGTGTGTGTGTGTGTGTGTGTGTGTGTGTGTGTGTGTGTGTGTGTGTGTGTGTGCATACGCATACTGTATACATACTATATACTGTACACAGTGTGTTTTGTGTGAGTGCACAAGTAGCATCTGTATCTAAAGTTCAGTGTCAAAACACAAAGTTTTACTGTAAATGTTAGGCCCCCTGCAGCATTGACCTGGTTGAAATCAGGAAAGCCTGATTGCTGTCAGGATGGCAGAGATAGAGAAGCTGCATTGCATCTGATTGTGATCGTTGCTTGTGGTCCACAGGGTGACATGGAATCTAACAGGAAGTATATCAGCAAAAGTGGAACCCATGTCCCATACCCACACTGGACCAATCGTCTGGGGAGAGCCAGGGACAAATGGACAGCATGCCTTCTATCAGCTCATTCATCAAGGTACTGTGATATTAACACACACTGTCTTCTACTCTGATGCATTATATTAAAAAAATAATTCTGTTCAACATTTAAAATGTTTTTTTTTTTTTGGTTGGTTGACTAAGCTGTTGTCTTCCCTTCCCATAGGGTCGAGCTAGGCAAGCATCTGACCAACCTAATCAAACCTGAGCTCAAAGATAACTCTGAGATAAAGATAACCCTAACTCCTCCAACGGGCTTATCAACTTCCTGAAGAAAAACTTTGTCTGAATAACCTCCCTCTGCTCTGAACTTCAGTTTGTGATCCAACACAATTGGCTGAATAATTTAAGTGTTGTACTCCCAGTGAATAAAATGTATTCACTATGTAATCCTTAGCCACTATAGCTGTTTGACCCTGCCATCAGGAGGAGCACTTTGTGTTTGTGATCGCTGTTACGGGTGTGATTATGAAGGGAGTTGTGTGTCAGTGCGTGTGTGTGTGTGTTTAGCTCAGTGTATTTGTGGGATTGTGTGCTTGTGGGTGTGAAACTGATTGCTGGCTGCCAATCACCCTTGCCTTCGTGATTGACTGGAGAAAATTCGCTGAAAACTATTTAAGAGCTTTGCACACCTGTGTTCTCAGGCAGCATTTGCAGCAATGCTGTCCACCCACACATGCACTTTGTTTGGTACTTTGCAGTAGTTATGTTTTAAGTCTACATAGTCTTTTTGTAATGTTAAAGTTTTGCACACAGTCTAAGGACATTAATGAGAGCTTAAGTTAACATGTTCATGGCCACGGAAGCCTGCTTTTTGTATTTGCCCTATTTTGGTAGTTTATAGTAGAGCAGGTAAGCATTAGGGTTCTGTTGTAACTTTTATTTTGTGTTTAGATTAGTGGTTTAAAACTCAAGTTTAGTATTAGTATGTTTTGATTGTTTCCCTGATTTGCTCCGTGTGTCTTTATGATTTTGTAGTATTTTCCAATTTCTAAAAATGTAAATATCTTAAGTTATGAATAAAAACGGGTTTCACTCCCAATTCATCCTCTTTTTGTACATTGTGAGACATGACTGTATATGTTGATGTGTATAACCTTTTAAAGTAAATCATATGGTTGCTTTTTGAAGGGAAAAAATACAATATCTGATTAATAATGTGCAGATATTACTGTAGCTGAAAATATGCCCCACACTTCTTAGTCAGCACTGAGTTGCAAAATAAATGTTCCATTTGTCACTTTATGCACTTGTATTGTCATGCTTTAGTTACATAAGTGCCATGTGGTGGACAATTATTCATATCCCTCAAAGGTTAAAACAAATTGTTGTTCAATAACAAACCCGTCTCTAGAGCTCTCTTGCATTTTTCAGTCAATCAACAGAGCATATCCATTTATCAGCTTAAATGTTAGTGTTCCAAGTTTGTCTGCTCACTTCTTTGGTAACCACTTTCAAATTCACATGTTTATCCTGTATACTGCAAGTTCTTTCCTGACTGGATAAAAGTCATATCCCAAAATGCATCTTCTGTTTACTAAGACCATGAAAAGTGCACACTTCTACTTCACAAAACATTGGACTGGCACTCGAGTAGAATCCTCATTGTAAGCAACCTACAGCTTTTGAATGCTTGTCATACAGAGGAGCAGTATACAGAGTAGTGCAATAGGCTCTGAACAAGTTTATCTTAACATCATTATAACAAAAGTAGAACTTCTTCCTCAGCATGTTGGCTTGTGCATACAGCATACAACACTGACTATATAATATATGTCATCACTCAATTGATCATTAATGATGTGACCCAGATACTTTGCTTTATCACACACAGTAAGAACCTGACCTAACAGATAGAATGAAGGAAAAGATCCTTGTCCTACAAATCATGTTGACACTCTTTTTAGCATTATATTTCACATCACATTTTACACCATAATCTGAACATACAGCATTATATTCAGTAGCTCTGAGCACTGAGAATAGCTGTGACTCTGTCCATGGTGCTGAATTCATGCTATGGCCCTGAGACTAGCTGTGACTCTGTCCATGGTGCTGAACTCATGCTATGGCATGGACATAAAGCCACTTTAATATTGAATTAAGCAAACTAAAAACTGTTCAGGGTGTTCATAAAAGCCTGATTAGACTATAAAACGACCAAAGTTGTTTTGAAAGTGAAACACAGAAGAGATGTCATTGATAAAGATGTCTTACTTTGCTTCTATCATCAATTTTGTACACCTACATTTGGAATTTTAAGGCTGGAAATATATATCCGTTAAGTTTTGGGGGGAGGACCCCAGGTGGAGAGACAGTCCAAGTTCTGATGGTTCTATAACCTACTAATAAAACTAGTTAAACCGCAATCTTGCCGGACAATATAAATCGTGATTAGTCTAGTAGTGGGAAGAAGTGGTTATCATCCTCATGGCCTCAAATAACTTTTAAATTATCTTTCAATTGGCGACAAATCGTCAAGAGAGCTTCTCAATACATAAAGCTATATACTATAACCTCTCCATCATCGGCAATAATCAGTGGTGTGTTCCCATAGAGTTATAAAAATGCGCTTTATTCAGTGGTGTGATATGGATTTTAGAAGTGGTACCCCGCATGTGTGCACGCATGCCTGTCGCGCGGTGCTAGTTGAAATACTGTATTCAACATCACAACATTTTTAATGTAGCCTAACTATATTTCTTATTATTTAGTTACATTGTTAATTAGTTTCAATTAATGTATTTATTTATATCAAATATAAAATAACTTTACACAACATAGACTTTACTTTACAATCATAGACACTTTCGGAACTCTCCCTCCCCTATGCATGCAGCTCTGACAAAACAACACACAGCTTCGTTTTTCTTCCACTCTTTTGAAGTAAACTAACAGATGAGATCTTCACAAAAGGAGACGTCTTCGCGAACGGCCGTGTACAAGTGTAAATGAGGATGTAGGTGAGAACTGCCTACCCGAGAGTATTGTTATGCAAAGCAAATAGTCAGGTAGGGGGATTCAGTCCTGGGGATTCGTGCTGACCTAACCTCGCCTACCAGGCTTTCTAGTGCTGACCGCGGCAGCGCGGCGCGCGGGTCGTGTGTGCGTGCATCTGGTGCGTGCGTACGTGCGACTTGAAAAAAAGAAGTGTGGGCTCGCCGAGCCCAGCCGAGCCCACGGCATCTCACCCCTGGCTTTATTATGTATGTTCCCCACGCCAGCTTCTTTGACTTTACGTTCCCCACACTTCCACGCCCCCACCGATGCGCTTAGATACACCGGGAAAACCGCGGTCGCGCTCGGCTGTGTTCACTCGTGCGGAAGTCCTGAAGAAAGCGACAAAGTCTGAAGGACGAAGATTTATTAGCCTACTATTCTGCCCTTGCCCTGGTTTAGCTAAACGGTGCTGAAACAGACTTTGCAACGCTTGACATGGCGACTCGCTTGTACTATATTCAAAGAAGCTCCAGCAGTTCTACTTAAACGCACTCCCAATTTAAGGGACCAGTTGGTAAGATCGTATAAACCTTAACAGAAGAAAAAAGGCACTTTCTTAGATAATATCCCTGATGGGAACTATAAGTGTGGTAGATGTGCTCAATGTGTTTTCACCAGTAAAATGAAGTCCTACACACACCCCTACAGTAGGAAACAAATTAAAATCCGTGATATGATTAGCTGTAGCACCACTAAGCTATTTGATTAAATGCCCGTGCGGCTTTGAGTATGTTGGTAAAACGAACAGACCCCTCCGAACTCGCATGAGCGAACACCGTTCCGTTTTAATATCAAATATGTGGATGAAAGAAATACCGTAGCCTTACACTTTAAACTGGCAGGGCATAGCATCTCTAGCTTTGGCTACATGGGCATTGAAAAAAACCCTAGAGGCGACAACCTAGAACGCCATCTGATCTGACTTTGTCTACACTGTTTATTGTTACTATCCTTGTATATAACTGTAATAGATTTGGTACACTGTTACCTATTGTTTGTAAATATGTTGACTTATTTAAATACCCTATACCTCCTGATGTCCTCCTATAATGTGGCTGTCTCTCACTGCTAGAAACAGCAGCCCTGTGGCTTATTTGACAATCAGTCAATGGGCGAGAGGAGGTGATCTGTGTGAACTCTACCCATGCAGCATGCACAAGGCTACTTAAACCTACACTGTGACTCATTTGTTCAGTTTACACCTGAAGGTGGCCATGTAGGCCGAGTTGTGATTTTTTTATTCAGCTCTATTAATAAATTCATTTGGTGAACTTCTACACAGTGCACTGACCGTTTCTTTTCTAGTACTATTGTATTGGTCCAACACACGTCGCAGTGCTTTTGTCCACTGACAGCTATTAATTTGTAAACCTACCACGTGAATAGATATCATTTAATACTCTGTAGGTCAATTTTTTTGAATAAAAATTCCAAAACTAAACTTAAGTTCTATTTGATATATATATATATATATATATATATATATATATATATATATATATATATATATATAGATATAGATATAGATAGAGAGAGAGACATCACTGTGCAATCTGACTTTACATTGAGAAAACTTCTCAAGGAAGACAGAGCAAACAACGAAGACAACCATTTGGGTCAAGGTTAAACAGGGGGAAATTGAGATCCTATATACGCATTTCGTAGCCTATGTCTTAATGAATACTTGGACAACTTTAGCAAATGCTTTCATGGCAATTCAGAGTTTGAGTAAGCTAGAACCCACATTTACATGTTAAAGAATGAAAATACAAAATATGCATGTTAAAGTAAATTTATTTAAAGTAATCAAAAAAAAAAGAAAATGAAAAAACATTCAATTATATGAACAGACTAGACAAATCATTTGCTTCTTCCTGATCGTTCTCTGGCTTGTTCTCTGGCTCATTGGATGATGGTGCTGCTGATGATGGTGTTGGAATGGTTAGTGCTGTCAGGGTGAGTGTGGATGGCTTATATGTGAAAATGAATGAATCCTGTTCAATGAGATGTTCCTCTATGGCTGTTGGGTTGTCATGAATGTGTAGCAGATTGTATTGGGTGAGATATGTAGATATGATGGAAGATGGAGTGGAAAGTTTAAGTATGGTGTCACTATTGTCCAGTTTGATTATGATGGTACCAGATATGATTTTATTGAAACATGTGGTTTTTTGTAACATTTTGCAATGTGGGCAGCGGTTGGTTTTGAGGTTGTTGTTGAAAGTGTCCGGTTGAAACCTTTTGCACTGGTTGCACTGGGAATGACAGGTGATATGGGTGCCTTCAATACTGCCGGATGAGGTTTTTGAATGGAACAATACTGATGGCAATGACAGGATGGCTGATGGAATGTTGATATTGTCTTTTCGGGTTATTGTAGATGCCATTGTGCAGTTTAGAGATTGATGGGGGTAGTGGCGGATCTTCAGGTTTGTGATATTGTATGATTGTCCTTGTTGCAAGTTTTGAATTTGATCTCCCCAGGCTGTCAGATGAAATTTGAGTGTTTCGTCAGCTATTTCCAGGTATTGTTTATTGCATGAATGTCCTTGGTAGGTTTGTGTTAGTTCGGGTGGCTGCTTGTCCAGAATTTTGACGGTGATGTCTCCAATCTGATGGGGAAAGACAAAATAAAATATAGTTTAAAATAAAATATAGTGTGTGTATATATATATATATATATATATATATATATATATATATGTAATTGAACTTGTAGATCACTTAGGTAGGCTATAAAATAGGGCTAAAGTGATTTATGCATTACAATGTTATAAAGTAATAGTTAGACTACTACAGTTTTCCAAAAAATGTAGTGGACTAAAATTACTGTACAATCATTGGACCCTATATAGCCACAAATCAATTGCAACACTAGATTCACTTTGATTGCAAATCCCATAAATATTCAATTGATCAAAAATGTTTTTTGTTTCCATCTGATTGCATTAAACAACGTCAAACTATCAATATGGCAGCTCTATGGAAAGCTTAAATTATCCCCCTTCAAAAAAGTATTTATTCCACCATAGACACGTTTTCAGCTAGTTTATGACCCCAAAAAGAACCTCACCCGTCGCTACATAGCCTACTGTTGTACTCCGAGATGAGGTCCTATAAAAATGGTGTAGCAATCGCTGACTGCCGCAACAACGAGTTGGAAAACACTCGAAACTAAATGTTATCCAAAAGGTAAAGATAAGTCTGACCTTCCAGACTGTGGTTACCTATAACCTCGGTAAATAAAACATCAATCACAGCGTTGGGAAAACTGTTTAAATCGCTTATTTAGTCACATTAAACTCAGAAAAGCCCCCGGCGGCAGGTGCAAGTACTGCATCTTTCCCATTGTAGCAGATACAGGCAACTGCCGCCGAGGAAGTTCCAGTTGAATGGGAAATCATTACAAAACTAGCGATTTAAGGGGTTGTTTCATGCCGTAGTTCATGTTTTATGTACCGATGTTATGTAACCACAGTCTGAGAGATCGGAACTACCTTTACCTTTTGGATAACATTTCATTTCGAGTGTTTTCCAACTCGTTGTTGCGGCAGTCCAGCTATCCCTACGCCATCTTTTTAGGGCCTCATCTCGGAGCACAACAGTATGCAGCTTAGTGATTTCCCAAGAAGCGCTTCCAAACTTTAGCACTATACAAAAATACCAACCAAATCTCTTGACAGAAAGTAGCTCATAACATGTAGCCTATAGGCCTATAGACTTTTCTGACACAAACAGTTTGCAGATGTAAGGAGGATAACTCAAGCTTTCCATAGAGCCACAATAAAATAAAGTTTGACGTTTTGTATTGATCTAGTGTTACAATTTGCGGCTAATCGAATCAAAGATGAGTGCAGTAGGCCTACGTAAAATGATTGGAAATATTCAAGTAGGCCTACGAAAACCTTGAAATTGTACTTAATTAATAGCCTACATACATCTGTGAATACATGCATCTACTTTACTTTTTTACTTTAAAGACCGGTTTACCAATCCATTTTTTTATCCCATCGTAGCTCACGCTTATAAGGACCAAGCCCCAAGCGTCATGCTCCCTATTTGCAAGGATTCGAGCACAGCGATTATTTAACCCCATATGACTACACCATCATTCAAATTTCACAAACAAAGCGCTTAATAAATTCTCACACCCGTCTAAATACGATACGGCATTCTATATTTAAGTATACTTCGTTAATAAGAAGCCTTTTTAGCAGATATACTGATACCTCCTGTCTGTTTGTCTCAATTAATGGGGTTGGTGCGCATGGTGAACGCAAAGATACATGGAAAAACAGAAAGCAATCGGATAGAAAGGCTTCGTATTCAAGAACACAGGGAATACTGATGGTTATAAACATACCATATTTAGACAGAAGTGAGACTCTATTTTGAATGATGGTGTCATAGTTGTAAGGGGGTTAAATAAGTCGCTCTGCCCTGTCCAAACTCATGAAAACACGATTACATGACGCTTGGGGCCTGATCTATCAACCATGCTTGCATGGAAAAACCAGGCCCCAAACTGCATGTTGCCATTTCAATGTATTAAAGAACTCAAATAACCAACTTTGCGACCACATGGAAAGTTTAAATGACAGTCTTTCCTCTGCAAAGCTTTTCTTTCATAAAAACTCAAGTCTAAGATGTTTTTATTTATCGTTTAACCATTTGTGGCCATCATGTAGATTTGTATGAAATAAACACATTGCAAAAAAGAAAAAGGACAATTAACGCTTTCCCTACACTTTCCAATGGTTGATGTTGTAAATTATTCAACATTCCCAGTCGTACTTAATTAAAACATCAATGGTCATAAAATCTTGAAAATAGTTTATATTCGAAATTACAATAGGCCTATTTTCCAGAACAATGGAAAAGTACAAACATTGAAAGACTAGCAAATTACTAAAGACAGATAGGCTATGTTTTAAAGGAAACGAATGTTTGTACCTTTCCAAATGTTATTGTTTATTATTCTAAACGTTATAAGCTTATTCATATTGAAAATCATCAGTTAAATTTCAGTAGGCCTATGATTGTGCGTTCCCTGAAAAGAAAGAGTCTAATGATGAAGATTACCATGTTAGGCCTACTTACTGTGTCAAGGTGGTTTAGTTGTCCAATTTGGTCCAATTTGAAGGTTTGTAGGTCCGGGGGTGGTTTGCGGGTGAACGTGGCTGTGGTGGTGTGTTGAACGGTGCTTTTGTTTGAAACTTGCACTTCATAACTAGTGCCGTCTGTAATACAAATATAAAAGAAAAAGTTAGTTCTCATGGTAGACTTCATATTTTTTTTACATTAATGAAGATACATAAGTTGATGTAGGTTAGCTTACCATTGATAGTTTTGATGATGTTCGTTATCTTCAGAGGGGTTCCATTGTGTTCCGCTTGTGTAAATGTTATGTGTTTTTGTGATGAAAAGCAAACTCCTCTATGGTATTCTGACTGTGCCGTTTGAATGATGAAAGTGAAATATTTGGAGTTGATTTTGCTGATTTTGATGTCTGATACTTTGAATATGAATCCGGTGTCTGTCTGATCGGGTTGTTCAAATTTGGCTTGTTTCGATGGTGTCGCCATTTTTCCTCGCCGTTTTTCAGATCTTTTGTGTGTTATTTATAGGGGAACATATTAAAATCCGTTGATTTTTTTAAATGGAAGTCAGGTGTTTGTGATGTGATATATGCAGGGTGTAATTAAAAGTAAGACCTTGCAGTCTATTCTGTAAGAGACAGGGAACCAATGTAGGGTGTATGACTGATGTGATGTGTTCTATTTTCTTTGCTTTTGTTAGAATTCTAGCAGAACATTTTGAATAAGTTGTAATCTGTCTATTGTTTGTTTGGGTAGTCTTTTGAATAAAACATTACGGTAATCTGGGCTGCTGCTGCTGGTGATAACATAGATAATCTTTTTTTACATCTTTCTGACAGGAATGATCGTAATTTAAACACATAGTATTTGTTTATTTAACACTGTGAAATATCATATTTGATGCTGTTGTAGCCTACTCTGAATTAGTTTTATATTGTTTTATCATAAAGCTAACATTACTGCTTTATTATTGTTTTTAATAGAATATAGACCTAACAATCAAATACGAATGTGTATATAATTGTCCATGAAAGATAAACAGGAATGAACACAGCCGGTGAATACCCAAGTTCTATCCAAATAAGGACATTTGTACGTCATCACAAACAGAGCGGCGCAAGCAGACGGGATGGTGTTTTTTACTGGTGTTTCAGTCCGAGTGTGGGGAAAGGGTGCGTTCGGAAATGCGCACCGGACTGCGCGGGCGTTTATCGTGGGCTTGCCCAGGCCTTACGGCCTGGGCATAAATATAACGATTGCATTCACCACGGCTTCGTAACTCGCGCGGCGCTCCGCCGGCCGCGCGGCCCTGGCCCGCTCTTCGCGGCCACTCGCGCCTGCGGCGCTCGGGGGCGAAGAGCAGGACCAAGGTCCGCTGGCCTTCGCGCCGCTTGCAATGTCGTGGACAATAAAACGAGCGCACCCTTTCATACACTCTGACTGAATCACCAGTAAAAAACACTCTCTCCAAGCGGACAACGTGACAGAGGTAGGTGATAAAACGTGTGACCATTAACCGGAAGTAAGCAGTTTGCTGTTGTGTTGATCGAGAGTCGAATGACCTGGCTATAAAAAAGGGAAATATTCAATATTTCTTAAAAACAGAAGAATACTATGACTATTTAAAGTGCTGATGGAGGTTCATTGTTCCAAATATAACGAGACAGTGCGTCTTTGTGAAACGTAGCTACGTTTCATATCTGGTCATTAGTTCAGGTAACGTCAACCACATCATTGTTACCATGTTAGAAGTCACTGCTCTTAGGTAAGACTAAGCTATCTGTGGTGTAGTGTTAACGTGATTAAATAATATTTTTGTCAATCTGTGATCAGCCTAATCTTAACCGCGAATTGCAACACTAGATTTATTTTTCAAATCGAATGAATCAAGGGTTGCAATATCTCTAGTAATTCAATGGATCAAAACATTTTTTTTGCTATCTGACTGTATTGAACGACATCAAACTCGCCAATATTGCTGCTCTATGGAAAGTTTGGAGAATCCTCTTTCTATCTGCAAAGTGTTTGTTTAATAAAACCCAGCGTAGGCCTGTTATGATCTGGCATTCATTCATATCTGTCAAGTATTGAACATTAGAAGCGCTCGTCTTCTATGATGTGATGTCCCGCTGCCTCAAGCTACGTGACATTTAGAACCAGCTGGTACACAGGACCACCCAAACAGAATATTTTGATAGAAAGTAACTCATAACATGCAGTGGAACTTTATGAAACAAACAGTTAAAATACCATACTAAACATTGTTTTAGGTTGACCTTTCCTATATTCAACGACACAAACACTCAAGCTGAATCGAGTTGGTTTACGGGACTAATGCAACCATATCAAACTGTAGCAGATCAACAAGCTCAAAACACATTTCAAGCTTGTAGATCTGCTGCTTTTGTGCTGTTATGCTACACTGTAGTATGATAAAGGAGAGGTCCTTCCTATGTTCCGCAGGTTTATGCTCCCTCCATCACCCCCAAAAAAGGTTCTATGTTCCCCACTCAAGCAAAAGAAATATCTATATTCCCCGCCCAAATATGTTCAACCCAAAATGCAGAAAATGGTGGAACATCTGGCCACTAGTACAGAGATCTTTAACGTTTTCAGGTCAAGGAACCCTTAACTGAAAGATAAAACAGGGACCCCCACTACATATTGTATAAAACTGTGTTGCAGATAAAACATTTTCATAGATATCAGTAAATTGTTGATTTAATGTGAGTAGAATAACTGTAGAATGTACAATAGTGAGTGAGGACAGGAGCTGGCCATGGTGCTGAAATGAAAAATCACTTCTTTTGAGCAAAAAAAGGCTCTGTTCAAACTCCAAAGCTGTGAGCTTGTATATCTGCTATTTTTCAATAGTTAAAGCATAACATAATGATACACAATAATGTGTACCCATTCTGAATGGGTTAAATACTTCTGCCTCTTAAACTGCCATCAGATCGGATTATCTCCCAAATCCACCGCCCCTGGCTTTCTGACACAGTTTCAGCAAGTGATGGATGACCTTGCATTGACAGTCATCATATTGATGTGGGTTGGTAAGGGATATTTTTGGGGAGGTTTTATCAAAAGGTTTGTTTAAAAACCCATTTAGCCCTAGAATTAGAATGCTTTTAATACTATTGAAAAATAGCAGATATACAAGCTCACAGCACAGCTGTCAGCTTGTAGATCTGCTATTTTTGATTTTTTTGCAAGTCTTTCAATATATCTTTTGTGTGTGTGTGTGTGTGTGTGTGTGTGTGTGTGTACATACTGTATACATACAATATACTGTACACAGTGTGTTTTGTGTGAGTTGAATTGGTCAATTCTTTGACCAATTCAACTTATGTGTTACCCAACCAGACACCAGAATTATTCCTGCCGACTTCCTCATTCCTAAACACAGAACCCAATCAGAGACAACTTTCATCCCAAGGTACTTTTTAATAATTATTTGCATAAAATATCTGACCATTTTGAATGTGAAAAGATATACTGTACTTCAATCTGCTTTATTCATCTGTGCCCGTGGGTGACTGAACAAACTCTAAGCATCTCTTTCTAAATGGTTCAAATTAATAGTCTGTTCTGATTCTTTCTTTGGTTGTTCAACATTCTTTCCCAGACAGAAGCACTGATGAAGGAGAAGACCTCAAATGAGGCCTGCAAAGAGCTGGAGGCCAGCAGCCTGGGAGGACCTCTGATCTGATGTCCTGTGTTTTACAGCCATGTAAGAACACAAACTCTTTGTGCAAGTTATCATGTGGGACATCAACTGCTATGACCAGTGGGGGTAAGTCAAAAACCCAGTCACTTAAATTATATACAAACCACATACAGTACTTAATGAATCTTGGGTAAACCTGTAATATTTTTTAAGACATATATTAAAAAACGACCACAAAAAGCATAAAATAATGATAAAATAATCATTTTGGCCATTGTCAGACAAACACTTTGTATACTATAGACTACATTCTAGTCTATAGACTAGGATGTAAACAAAGTGTCAGCCCTACAATGAAAAAGTTGACTATAGCTCCTTTAATTTGAGTGTTGATGTGCATTGTGAGACATGACTGTATATGTTGATTTGTATAACCTTTTTAACACATCCTGTGCCTAACTCGTTCAGGGACGAGTTAAGAAAAAGAAGAGCACCTGAGCCAACATTATCTAACTCGTCCATAAGCTTTCCACTGGAATCCACCAGATGGCACTCCTGTGCAACTTATGAGTGGGGAGCCATGTGCTTGTAACATAATGTACACACTAAACCACACTATCTAAATTATTATGTTCCTGGTATCATCTCTAGGTCAAATAAACTAAACAACAGTGGTGAGTCTTTTCTATAGGATCAGTAAGGAAAACACACACACTTGGCTGTGTTCTATAGTTCACTTCATGTAAACAGAAATCACACTTGAGTTAGTATCAGTGGTTTTTTTTTGGGGGGGAGGCATGCCGCCTGTTCGGAAGAAGCGTAGCCAGGGTTGGCTGCCGAGCAAGGGACAGTCAAATCCAACACTGCAAGTGTTGAAACACCATATTGACAAAATGACAGTCACAGATGAGGAGGTAGAACCTGAGCCCATTCCATTTCTCAGTCAAGTTGGGCGCCATAGTGGCAGGACGGCAAGCGTAAACCCTGACGTGAATACTGATGATGATGATGATTATGAAGGACCCCAACCCAGCGCCAAGCAGGCTCTCTGCGTGCACAACATTGGTAAGAATTGAAACATGAAATTACATTGTGTTTTATTAGGCATAAATGCAAACAGTCAAATAAGTGGAGGGAGAGCCATGATTTTATTTCACTGGGGTTTCAGACACACTGACATAGGACCAGCCAGGACCACCACCTTCTGCTGCTGCTGGCCCATCCGTTCACCACAAGTCTAAGAAGAAAAGTGGTGAGAACCGTTTCTGCTCATCACACTGGATCTCACTGCTACATAATATGTCCATCCTTATTCTGGCTTTACTTGCAGCATGGCAAGGCCATAGAGGTCAAAAATCATTTTGATATCTGTCAATGTAACTTCAGTTGAATCACTTACAGTTGAAGTCTACAGTGTACCACGTCTGTTCACAAACAATAGCCGATCTACAAGCTCACAACATGTCACAATATGATGTGATGTGGTGTGAACTTGTAGATCAGATATTGTAGGTGAATGTTCTCTACCAGAATAGGGATGCAGAATAGAAACAGTCCAGTCTAATGACATTCAAAAGTGTTGCTTAGGAGGAAATGTTTACCAATTATTAATTTGTGTGTGTGTGTGTGTGTGTGTGTGTGTGTGTGTGTGTGTGTGTGTGTGTGTGTGTGTGTGTGTGTGTGTGTGTGTGTGTGTGTGTGTGTGTGTGTGTGTGTGTGTGTGTGTGTGTGTGTATTGCATGTATACTGTATACATGCAATATACTGTACACAGTGTGTTTTGTGTGAGTGCACAAGTAGCAACTGTATCTAAAGTTCAAAGTCAAGACACAAAGTTTTACTGTAAGTGTTAGGCCCCCTGCAGCATTGACCTGGTTGAAATCAGGAAAGCCTGGTTGCTATCAGGATGGCAGAGATGGAGAAGCTGCATTGCATCTGATTGTGATCGTTGCTTGTGGTCCACAGGGTGACTTGGAATCTAACAGGAAGTATATCAGCAAAAGTGGAACCCATGTCCCATACCCACACTGGACCAATCGTCTGGGGAGAGCCAGTGACAAATGGACAGCATGCCTTCTATCAGCTCATTCATCAAGGTACTGTGATATTAACACACACTGTCTTCTACTCTGATGCATTATATTAAAAAAATATTTTTGTTCAACATTTGAAATGTGTTTTTTGGGTTGGTTGACTAAGTTGTTGTCTTCCCTTCCCATAGGGTCGAGCTAGGCAAGCAGCTGACCAAGCAGATCAAACCTGAGCTCAAAGATGACTCTGAGGTCACATCCCATGATTCCTCCTCCAACGGGCTTATCAACTTCCTGAAGAAAAACTTCGCCTGAATAACCTCCCTCTGCACTGAGCTTCAGTTTGTGATCCAACTCAATTGGCTGAATAATTTAAGTGTTGTCCTCCCATAACGTTTTGCACACAGTCTAAGGACATTAATGAGAACTTAAGTTAACATATTCATGGCCACGGAAGCCTGCATTTTGTATTTTCTCCAGAGCAGTTAAGCATTAGGGTTCTGTTGTAACTTTTATTTTGTGTTTAGGTTAGTGGTTTAAAACTCAAGGTTAGTATTAGTATGTTTTGATTGTTTCCCTGATTTGCTCCATGTGTCTTTATGATTTTGTTGTATTTTCCAATTTCAAATAATGTAAATATCTTAAGTTATGAATAAAAACGAGCTTCACTCCCAATTCATGTTACATCCCCTTTTCCCCCTAGACGGGGACGTAACAATCACCATTATGTTAATTTGAGTGTTGATGTACATTGTGAGACATGACTGTATATGTTGATGTGTATAACCTCTTAAAGGAAATCATATGGTTGCTTTTTGAAGGGAAGAAATACAATCTCCGATTAATAATGTGCAGATATTACTGTAGTTGAAGATATGCCCCACACGACTTAGTCAGCATTGAGTTGCAAAATAAATGTTCCATTTGTCACTTTATGCACTTGTATCGTCATGCTTTAGTTACATAACACATGCCATGTGATGGACAATTATTCATATCCCTCAAAGGTTAAAACAAAGTGTTGTTCAATAACAAACCCGTCTCTACAGATCTCTTGCATTTTTCAACCATGTATCTCACTAGTTTCCATTTAAAAAAGAATGATATAGCCTGTGTCTTAGCATCCTCCATTTTGCATGCACATTCCCAGTTCCCACTAGGTCAAGAAACAGATGCCACCCTTCTCACATTGGCCACCAGCAGGTCAACTTTTGCATAACACATTTTTGGAACACAATGCCTTAAAATAACACATGCAGCATCTGATTGTCAAGGTTCAAGAACACTGTTTTTTCCATTGCTTGCAGCTATATTTTTATGTTGATTTAATTGACCATACTGTTAAGTTCATGTAATAACTCTGCTTGTCTGCATTGTAATTCAATTTACATTTTATTGCCTACAAACTTGACATTTTGTGCTTTTGTAGCCATTGTTTTCCGGCTTGAAGCGAGCCCACAATTGTTTCGAAGGAACAATATTTTTCTAGTTGTGGGCTCGCCTATAAGGCGAGCACACTTTAGATATTGTCATTATTTCTATACTAGGCAGGCAGTCAGTGCAAGTATCAAAAAACTTCGGTTCCTTTCTACTCCTACATACTTAGTGAGAAAATGAAAATAAAAACATCAATGTATTCAGCTTACTGTGGCGACGTGTGCTATTACTTTTTACAGCAATCGGCCAAATGGTGGCGCTGTAGGAAGCCTTCGAAAGTGCGAACTTTGAACAGGTATAGCTCATGCTGTGTTTGAGGTCCAGCCATGAAACCTGTATACACGTATGCGTCTCCTCATGCCGAACAACTTTTACGCTCTGACTTTTGACCTCTGACCTTTAGATCCCCCAGAATTTTGAATTATATGAAAAACAGTAAAAATCTATCTCCTCCTGGGATTTTTGCATAACGCGTACAAAACTTTTTTCACATGAACTTTGGACCAATACGGTCAAACTAGTCTCGGCGGATTTCTTTTAAAGTGAAATATATTTTTTTTATAATTCAATCAATATTGAGGTTTTATGCAAATTATTCTTCGGCCTCTAAATCATACATGCAAAGTTACACGTTCATGGCATTTGGCAAAGATGTGGAGGGTTAGTCAAAGTATCACTGAAACCAATTTTATTCCAATCGGCCAAAGGGGGGCGCTATACGAAGCGTTTGAAAATTCAAACTTCAAACGGGCATAAGTCATGACTCGTTTCGTTTGAAGACATGCAACTTGTTACACGCGTGCTTTGACTCAAGCGGAAGACATCTGTGTCGTTGTTAAGTAAGCTCCGCCCTTCGATTTTCCGCCATTTTGAGCAGTTTGTAAAACGCGTAAACCCGCTTTTATTCTGGAATTTTCGCTCCACGTGCACAAAACTTTTTTTATGTGAACTTTGGACCGATATCTAAAGATCTGTCAGATCGGATTTCTTTAAAATTGAAACATGCTTTTTTAAATAAATTCAATGAATATTGCAGTTTTATGCAAATTATTCTTCTGCCTCTAAATCATACATGCAAAGTAACATGTTCATGGCATTTGGCAAAGATGTAGAGTGTTAGTCCAAATATCACTAAAACCAATCTTACCCCAATTGGCCAAAGGGGGGGCGCTATATCATTTTGAGCAGTTTGTGAAACGCTTAAACCCGTTAGGATTTTTTTTTGCAATTTGCATGAAACATTCTACACACAATCTAAGGACCTTTATCTAATATGCCTATGAAGTGCACACACACACACAAAAAAAAATAATGAATATAGCTGCAAGCAGCGATAAAGTGGCCAAAGCCAAAAACACCTCAAATCATGAACACAGCCTGCAATGTGCGTGAAATCTTGCAAACACATTCCCAATAGGTCAAGGAACAGATACCACCCTTCTTACATTGGCCTGTTATAGCGCCACCAGCGGGTCAACTTTTGCACAACACATTTTTGGAACAAAATGGACCTCTTTGACGTCAGTAACGTCAAAGAGAGCACTGCCTGCGATCTTGACATTTTGTACTTTTATAGCCATTGTTTTCTGGCTTGAAGCGAGCCCACAATTGTTTCGAAGGAACAATATTTTTCTAGTGACAATATCTAACCGTCATATCAAGTTCTCCTCAAAACTTCGGTTCCTTTCTACTCCTACATACTTAGACAGAAAATGAAAATAAAAACATCAATGTGTTCAGCTTACAGTGGCGAAGTGTGCTATTATTTTTTACAGCAATCGGCCAAATGGTGGCGCTGTAGGAAGCCTTCGAAAGTGCGAACTTTGAACAGATAGAGCTCATGCTCTGTTATACGTACAGTCATGAAACTTGTATACACGTATGCGTCTCCTCATGCCGAACAACTTTTGCACTCTGACTTTTGACCTCTGACCTTTAGATCCCCCAGAATTTTGAATTATATAAAAAACAGTAAAAATCTATCTCCTCCTGGGATTTTTGCGTTACGCGCACAAAACTTTTTTCACATGAACTTTGGACCAATACGGTCAAACTAGTCTCGGCGGATTTCTTTTAAAGTGAAATATAATTTTTTAATACTTCAATCAATATTGCGGTTTTATGCAAATTATTCTTCAGCCTCTAAATCATACATGCAAAGTTACACGTTCATGGCATTTGGCAAAGATGTGGAGGGTTAGTCAAAGTATCACTGAAACCAATTTTATTCCAATCGGCCAAAGGGGGGCGCTATACGAAGCGTTTGAAAATTCAAACTTCAAACGGGCATAAGTCATGACTCGTTTCGTTTGAAGACATGCAACTTGTTACACGCGTGCTTTGACTCAAGCGGAAGACATCTGTGTCGTTGTTAAGTAAGCTCCGCCCTTCGATTTTCCGCCATTTTGAGCAGTTTGTAAAACGCGTAAACCCGCTTTTATTCTGGAATTGTCGTTCCACGTGCACAAAACCTTTTTTACGTGAACTTTGGACCGATATCTAAAGATCTGTCAGATCGGATTTCTTTAAAATTGAAACATGCTTTTTTAAATAAATTCAATGAATATTGCAGTTTTATGCAAATTATTCTTCTGCCTCTAAATCATACATGCAAAGTAACATGTTCATGTCATTTGGCAAAGATGTAGAGTGTTAGTCCAAATATCACTAAAACCAATCTTACCCCAATTGGCCAAAGGGGGGCGCTATATCATTTTGAGCAGTTTGTGAAACGCTTAAACCCGTCAGGATTTTTTTTTTGCAATTTGCATGAAACATTCTACACACAATCTAAGGACCTTTATCTAATATGCCTATGAAGTGCACACACACACAAAAAAATAATAATAATGAATATAGCTGCAAGCAGCGATAAAGTGGCCAAAGCCAAAAACACCTCAAATCATGAACACAGCCTGCAATGTGCGTGAAATCTTGCAAGCAGATTCCCAATAGGTCAAGGAACAGATACCACCCTTCTTACATTGGCCTGTTATAGCGCCACCAGCGGGTCAACTTTTGCACAACACATTTTTGGAACAAAATGGACCAATCTTTGACGTCAGTAACGTCAAAGAGAGCACTGCCTGCGATCTTGACATTTTGTACTTTTATAGCCATTGTTTTCCGGCTTGAAGCGAGCCCACAATTGTTTCGAAGGAACAATATTTTTCTAGTGACAATATCTAACCGTCATATCAAGTTCTCCTCAAAACTTCGGTTCCTTTCTACTCCTACATACTTAGTGAGAAAATGAAAATAAAAACATCAATGTGTTCAGCTTACTGTGGCGACGTGTGCTATTACTTTTTACAGCAATCGGCCAAATGGTGGCGCTGTAGGAAGCCTTCGAAAGTGCGAACTTTGAACAGGTATAGCTCATGCTCTGTTATACGTACAGCCATGAAACCTGTATACACGTATGCGTCTCCTCATGCCGAACAATTTTTACGCTCTGACTTTTGACCTCTGATCTTTAGATCCCTCAGAATTTGGAATTATATGAAAAACAGTAAAAATCTATCTCCTCCTGGGATCTTTGCGATACGCGCATGAAACTTTTTTCACATGAACTTTGGACCAATACGGTCAAACTAGTCTCGGCGGATTTCTTTTAAAGTGAAATATATTTTATTAATAATTCAATCAATGTTGCGGTTTTATGCAAATTATTCTTCGTCCTCTAAATCATACATGCAAAGTTACACGTTCATGGCATTTGGCAAAGATGTGGAGGGTTAGTCAAAGTATCACTGAAACCAATTTTATTCCAATCGGCCAAAGGGGGGCGCTATACGAAGCGTTTGAAAATTCAAACTTCAAACGGGCATAAGTCATGACTCGTTTCGTTTGAAGACATGCAACTTGTTACACGCGTGCTTTGACTCGAGCGGAAGACATCTGTGTCGTTGTTAAGTAAGCTCCGCCCCCCGATTTTCCGCCATATTGAGCAGTTTGTAAAACGCGTAAACCCGCTTTTATTCTGGAATTTTCACTCCACGTGCACAAAACTTTTTTTACGTGAACTTTGGACCGATATCTAAAGATCTGTCAGATCGGATTTCTTTAAAATTGAAACATGCTTTTTAAAATAAATTCAATGAATATTGCAGTTTTATGCAAATTATTCTTCTGCCTCTAAAACAGTATGCAAAGTCACATTTTCATGACAAAATAGTGTAGAGGGTTAGTTCAAATATCACTGAAACCAATCTTACCCCAAATGGCCAAAGGGGGGCGCTATATCATTTTGAGCAGTTTGTAAAACGCTTAAACCCGTTTTTATTCTAGGATTTTTTTTGCAATTTGCATGAAACATTCTACACGCAATCTAACCACCTTTATCTAACATGCCTATGAAGTGCACACAAAAAAATTATAAAATAATAATAATAAATATAGCTGCAAGCAGCGATAAAGTGGCCAAAGCCAAAAACACCTCAAATCATGAACACAGCCTGGGATGTGCGTGAAATCTTGCAAGCACATTCCCAATAGGTCAAGGAACAGATACCAACCTTCTCACATTGGCCTGTTATAGCGCCACCAGCGGGTCAACTTTTGCACAACACATTTTTGGAACAAAATGGACCAATCTTTGACGTCAGTAACGTCAAAGAGAGCACTGCCTGCGATCTTGACATTTTGTGCTTTTATAGCCATTGTTTTCTGGCTTGAAGCGAGCCCACAATTGTTTCGAAGGAACAATATTTTTCTAGTGACAATATCTAACCGTCATATCAAGTTCTCCTGAAAACTTCGGTTCCTTTCTACTCCTACATACTTAGACAGAAAATGAAAATAAAAACATCAATGTGTTCAGCTTACAGTGGCGAAGTGTGCTATTATTTATTATAGCAATCGGCCAAATGGTGGCGCTGTAGGAAGCCTTCGAAAGTGCGATCTTTGAACAGGTATAGCTCATGCTGTGTTATACGTACAGCCATGAAACCTGTATACACTTATGCGTCTCCTCATGCCGAACAACTTTTACCCTCTAACTTTTGACCTCTGACCTTTAGGTCTCCCACAATTTGGAATTATATGAAAAACAGTAAAAATCTATCTCCTCCTGGGATTTTCGCGTCAAGTGCACAAAACTTTTTTCACATGAACTTTGGACCAATACGGTCAAACTAATCTCGGCGGATTTCTTTTAAAGTGAAATATATTTTTTTAATAATTCCATCAATATTGCGGTTTTATGCAAATTATTCTTCGGCCTCTAAATCATACATGCAAAGTTACACGTTCATGGCTTTTGGCAAAGATGTGGAGGGTTAGTCAAAGTATCACTGAAACCAATTTTATTCCAATCGGCCAAAGGGGGGCGCTATACGAAGCGTCTGAAAATTCAAACTTCAAACGGGCATAAGTCATGACTCGTTTTGTTTGAAGACATGCAACTTGTTACACGCGTGCTTTGACTCAAGCGGAAGACATCTGTGTCGTTGTTAAGTAAGCTCCGCCCTTCAATTTTCCGCCATTTTGAGCAGTTTGTAAAACGCGTAAACCCGCTTTTATTCTGGAATTTTCGCGTCACGTGCACAAAACATTTTTTTACATGAACTTTGGACCGATATCTAAAGATCTGTCAGATCGGATTTCTTTAACATTGAAACATGCTTTTTTTAAATAATTCAAACAATATTGCATTTTTATGCAAATTATTCTTCTGCCTCTAAAACAGTATGCAAAGTCACATTTTCATGACAAAATAGTGTAGAGGGTTAGTTCAAATATCACTGAAACCAATCTTACCCCAAATGGCCAAAGGGGGGCGCTATATCATTTTGAGCAGTTTGTAAAACGCTTAAACCCGTTTTTATTCTAGGATTTTTTTTGCAATTTGCATGAAACATTCTACACGCAATCTAACCACCTTTATCTAACATGCCTATGAAGTGCACACAAAAAAATTATAAAATAATAATAATAAATATAGCTGCAAGCAGCGATAAAGTGGCCAAAGCCAAAAACACCTCAAATCATGAACACAGCCTGGGATGTGCGTGAAATCTTGCAAGCACATTCCCAATAGGTCAAGGAACAGATACCAACCTTCTCACATTGGCCTGTTATAGCGCCACCAGCGGGTCAACTTTTGCACAACACATTTTTGGAACAAAATGGACCAATCTTTGACGTCAGTAACGTCAAAGAGAGCACTGCCTGCGATCTTGACATTTTGTGCTTTTATAGCCATTGTTTTCTGGCTTGAAGCGAGCCCACAATTGTTTCGAAGGAACAATATTTTTCTAGTGACAATATCTAACCGTCATATCAAGTTCTCCTAAAAACTTCGGTTCCTTTCTACTCCTACATACTTAGACAGAAAATGAAAATAAAAACATCAATGTGTTCAGCTTACAGTGGCGAAGTGTGCTATTATTTTTTACAGCAATCGGCCAAATGGTGGCGCTGTAGGAAGCCTTCGAAAGTGCGATCTTTGAACAGATAGAGCTCATGCTCTGTTATACGTACAGTCATGAAACCTGTATACACGTATGCGTCTCCTCATGCCGAACAACTTTTACGCTCTGACTTTTGACCTATGACCTTTAGATCCCCCAGAATTTTGAATTATATAAAAAACAGTAAAAATCTATCTCCTCCTGGGATTTTTGCGTTACGCGCACAAAACTTTTTTCACATGAACTTTGGACCAATACGGTCAAACTAGTCTGGTCGGATTTCTTTTAAAGTGAAATATATTTTTTTAATAATTCCATCAATATTGCGGTTTTATGCAAATTATTCTTCGGCCTCTAAATCATACATGCAAAGTTACACGTTCATGGCATTTGGCAAAGATGTAGAGGGTTAGTCAAAGTATCACTGAAACCAATTTTATTCCAATCGGCCAAAGGGGGGCGCTATACGAAGCGTTTGAAAATTCAAACTTTAAACGGGCATAAGTCATGCCTCGTTTCGTTTGAAGACATGCAACTTGCTTACAAGTGTGCTTTGACTCAAGCGGAAGACATCTGTGTCTTTGTTGAGTAAGCTCCGCCCTTAGATTTTCTGCCATTTTGAGCAGTTTGTAAAACACTTAAACCCACTTTTATTCTGTAATGTTCGCGTCACGTGCACAAAACCTTTTTTACGTGAACTTTGGACCAATATCTAAAGATCTGTCAGATCGGATTTTTTTTTAAATTTAAACATGCTTTTTTAATAAATTCAATGAATATTGCAGTTTTATGCAAATTATTCTTCTGCCTCTAAATCATACATGCAAAGTAACATATTCATGGCATTGGGCAAAGATGTAGAGTGTTATTCCAAATATCACTAAAACCAATCTTACCCCAATTGGCCAAAGGGGGGCGCTATATCATTTTGAGCAGTTTGTGAAACGCTTAAACCTGTTTTTATTCTAGGGTTCTTTTTTGCAATTTGCATGAAACATTCTACACACAATCGAAGGACCTTTATCTAACATGCCTATGAAGTGCACAGTTTTTTTAAAATAATATTAATAATAATAAATATAGCTGCAAGCAGCAATAAAGTGGCCAAAAACACCTCAAATCATGAACACAGCCTGCGATGTGCGTGAAATTTTGCAAGCACATTCCCACTAGGTCAAGGAACAGATGCCGCCCTTCTCACATTGGCCTGTTATAGCGCCACCAGCGGGTCAACTTTTGCATAACACATTTTTGGAACAAAATGCCTCAAATCACGCATGCAGCGTCCGATTGCGTCAGTAACGTCAAAGAGAGCACTGCCTGCGATCTTGACATTTTGTACTTTTATAGCCATTGTTTTCTGGCTTGAAGCGAGCCCACAATTGTTTCGAAGGAACAATATTTTTCTAGTGACAATATCTAACCGTCATATCAAGTTCTCCTCAAAACTTCGGTTCCTTTCTACTCCTACATACTTAGACAGAAAATGAAAATAAAAACATCAATGTGTTCAGTTTACAGTGGCGAAGTGTGCTATTATTTTTTATAGCAATCGGCCAAATGGTGGCGCTGTAGGAAGCCTTCGAAAGTGCGATCTTTGAACAGGTATAGCTCATGCTCTGTTATACGTACAGCCATGAAACCTGTATACACTTATGCGTCTCCTCATGCCGAACAACTTTTACCCTCTAACTTTTGACCTCTGACCTTTAGGTCTCCCACAATTCGGAATTATATGAAAAACAGTAAAAATCTATCTCCTCCTGGGATTTTTGCGTCAAGTGCACAAAACTTTTTTCACATGAACTTTGGACCAATACGGTCAGATTGATCAACCAGATTTTTTTTAAAGTGAAATATAATTTTTTAATGATTCAATCAATATTGCGGTTTTATGCAAATTATTCTTCGGCCTCTAAATCATACATGCAAAGTTACACGTTCATGGCATTTGGCAAAGATGTGGAGGGTTAGTCAAAGTATCACTGAAACCAATTTTATTCCAATCGGCCAAAGGGGGGCGCTATACGAAGCGTCTGAAAATTCAAACTTCAAACGGGCATAAGTCATGACTCGTTTCGTTTGAAGACATGCAACTTGTTACACGCGTGCTTTGACTCAAGCGGAAGACATCTGTGTCGTTGTTAAGTAAGCTCCGCCCTTCAATTTTCTGCCATTTTGAGCAGTTTGTAATACGCGTAAACCCGCTTTTATTCTGGAATTTTCGCGTCACGTGCACAAAACTTTTTTTACGTGAACTTTGGACCGATATCTAAAGATCTGTCAGATCGGATTTCTTTAACATTGAAACATGCTTTTTTAAATAATTCAAACAATATTGCATTTTTATGCAAATTATTCTTCTGCCTCTAAAACATACATGCAAAGTCACATTTTCATGACAAAATAGTGTAGAGGGTTAGTTCAAATATCACTGAAACCAATCTTACCCCAAATGGCCAAAGGGGGGCGCTATATAATTTTGAGCAGTTTGTAAAACGCTTAAACCCGTTTTTATTCTAGTATTTTTTTTGCAATTTGCATGAAACATTCTACACGCAATCTAAGGACCTTTATCTAACATGCCTATGAAGTGCACACAAAAAATTTATAAAATAATAATAATAAATATAGCTGCAAGCAGCGATAAAGTGGCCAAAGCCAAAAACACCTCAAATCATGAACACAGCCTGGGATGTGCGTGAAATCTTGCAAGCACATTCCCAATAGTTCAAGGAACAGATACCAACCTTCTCACATTGGCCTGTTATAGCGCCACCAGCGGGGCAACTTTTGCACAACACATTTTTGGAACAAAATGGACCAATCTTTGACGTCAGTAACGTCAAAGAGAGCACTGCCTGCGATCTTGACATTTTGTGCTTTTATAGCCATTGTTTTCTGGCTTGAAGCGAGCCCACAATTGTTTCGAAGGAACAATATTTTTCTAGTTGTGGGCTCGCCTGTAACAGGCGAGCACACTTTAGATGTTGTCATTATTGTGGGCTCGCCAGTACCTGGCGAGCACACTTTAGATATTGTCATTATTTATTTATTTAGTAAGTAGACGGGATTTTCGGTTCCTTTCTACTCCTACATACTTAGTGAGAAAATGAAAATAAAAACATCAATGTGTTCAGTTTACAGTGGCGAAGTGTGCTATTATTTATTATAGCAATCGGCCAAATGGTGGCGCTGTAGGAAGCCTTCGAAAGTGCGATCTTTGAACAGGTATAGCTCATGCTGTGTTATACATACAGCCATGAAACCTGTATACACTTATGCGTCTCCTCATGCCGAACAACTCTTACCCTCTAACTTTTGACCTCTGACCTTTAGGTCTCCCACAATTCGGAATTATATGAAAAACAGTAAAAATCTATCTCCTCCTGGGATTTTCGCGTCAAGTGCACAAAGCTTTTTTCACATGAACTTTGAACCTATATCTACACAGGCTATGTGGTGAGAAGTTTGTACGTTAAATATTGATTTTTTAATAATTCAATATATATTGCGGTTTTATGCAAATTATTATTCGGCCTCTAAATCATACATGCAAAGTTACACGTTCATGGCATTTGGCAAAGATGTGGAGGGTTAGTCAAAGTATCACTGAAACCAATTTTATTCCCATCGGCCAAAGGGGGGCGCTATACGAAGTGTCTGAAAATTCAAACTTCAAACGGGCATAAGTCATGACTCGTTTCGTTTGAAGACATGCAACTTGTTACACGCGTGCTTTGACTCAAGCGGAAGACATCTGTGTCGTTGTTAAGTAAGCTCCGCCCTTCAATTTTCCGCCATTTTGAGCAGTTTGTAAAACGCGTAAACCCGCTTTTATTCTGGAATTTTTGCGTCACGTGCACAAAACGTTTTTTACGTGAACTTTGGACCGATATCTAAAGATCTGTCAGATCGGATTTCTTTAACATTGAAACATGCTTTTTTAAATAATTCAAACAATATTGCATTTTTATGCAAATTATTCTTCTGCCTCTAAAACATACATGCAAAGTCACATTTTCATGACAAAATAGTGTAGAGGGTTAGTTCAAATATCACTGAAACCAATCTTACCCCAAATGGCCAAAGGGGGGCGCTATATAATTTTGAGCAGTTTGTAAAACGCTTAAACCCGTTTTTATTCTAGGATTTTTTTTGCAATTTGCATGAAACATTCTACACGCAATCTAAGGACCTTTATCTAACATGCCTATGAAGTGCACACAAAAAATATATAAAATAATAATAATAAATATAGCTGCAAGCAGCGATAAAGTGGCCAAAGCCAAAAACACCTCAAATCATGAACACAGCCTGGGATGTGCGTGAAATCTTGCAAGCACATTCCCAATAGGTCAAGGAACAGATACTAACCTTCTCACATTGGCCTGTTATAGCGCCACCAGCGGGTCAACTTTTGCACAACACATTTTTGGAACAAAATGGACCAATCTTTGACGTCAGTAACGTCAAAGAGAGCACTGCCTGCGATCTTGACATTTTGTGCTTTTATAGCCATTGTTTTCTGGCTTGAAGCGAGCCCACAATTGTTTCGAAGGAACAATATTTTTCTAGTTTATTTATTTATTTATCTAGTAAGTAGACGGGATTTTCGGTTCCTTTCTACTCCTACATACTTAGTGAGAAAATGAAAATAAAAACATCAATGTGTTCAGCTTACAGTGGGGAAGTGTGCTATTACTTTTTACAGCAATCGGCCAAATGGTGGCGCTGTAGGAAGCCTTCGAAAGTACGATCTTTGAACAGGTATAGCTCATGCTGTGTTATACATACAGCCATGAAACCTGTATACACGTATGCGTCTCCTCATGCCAAACAACTTTTACCCTCTGACTTTTGACCTCTGACCTTTAGGTCTCCCACAATTTTGAATTATATGAAATACAGTAAAAATCTATCTCCTCCTGGGATTTTTGAGTTAAGCGCACAAAACTTTTTTCACATGGACTTTGGACCAATACCTATACAGTCTATGTGGTGAGAAGTTTGTACGTTAAACCATTAATTTTTAATAATTCAATTCATATTGCGGTTTTATGCAAATTATTATTCTGCCTCTAAATCAAACATGCAAAGTGTTACTTTCATGGCATTTGGCAAACATGTAGAGGGTTAGTCCAAATATCCCTGAAACCAATCTTATTCCAATTGGCCAAAGGGGGGCGCTATACGAAGCGTTTGAAAATTCAAACTTCAAACGGACATAAGTCTTGACTCGTTTCGTTTGAAGACATGCAACTTGTTACACGCGTGCTTTGACTCAAGCGGAAGACATCTGTGTCGTTGTTAAGTAAGCTCCGCCCTTAGATTTTCCGCCAATTTGAGCAGTTTGTAAAACGCGTAAACCCGCTTTTATTCTGAAATTTTCGCGTCACGTGCACAATTTTTTTCTTACGTGAACTTTGGACCGATATCTAAAGATCTGTCAGATCGGATTTCTTTAAAATTGAAACATGCTTTTTTAAATAATTCAAAGAATATTGCATTTTTATGCAAATTATTCTTCTGCCTCTAAATCATACATACAAAGTAGCATGTTCATGGCATTTGGCAAAGATGTAGAGTGTTATTCCAAATATCACTAAAACCAATCATACCCCAATTGGCCAAAGGGGGGCGCTATATCATTTTGAGCAGTTTGTGAAACGCTTAAAACCGTTTTTATTCTAGGATTTCTTTTTAGCAATTTGCATGAAACATTCTACACGCAATCTAAGGACCTTTATCTAACATGCCTATGAAGTGCATACAATAAAATAATAAAATAATAATAATAAATATAGCTGCAAGCAGTGATAAAGTGGCCAAAGCCAAAAACACCTCAAATCATGAACACAGCCTGCAATGTGCGTGAAATCTTGCAAGCACATTCCCAATAGGTCAAGGAACAGATACCACCCTTCTTACATTGGCCTGTTATAGCGCCACCAGCGGGTCAACTTTTGCACAACACATTTTTGGAACAAAATGGACCAATCTTTGACGTCAGTAACGTCAAAGAGAGCACTGCCTGCGATCTTGACATTTTGTACTTTTATAGCCATTGTTTTCCGGCTTGAAGCGAGCCCACAATTGTTTCGAAGGAACAATATTTTTCTAGTTGTGGGCTCGCCAGTACCTGGCGAGCACACTTTAGATATTGTCATTATTTATCTATCAACCAGAGCATATCAAGTTCTCCTCAATACTTTGTCCGCTTTCAACTCCTACATACTTAGTGAGAAAATGAAAATAAAAACATCAATGTGTTCAGCTTACTGTGGCGACGTGTGCTATCATTTTCTATAGCAATCGGCCAAATGGTGGCGCTGTAGGAAGCCTTCGAAAGTGCGATCTTTGAACAGGTATAGCTCATGCTGTGTTATACATACAGCCATGAAACCTGTATACACTTATGCGTCTCCTCATGCCGAACAACTTTTACCCTCTAACTTTTGACCTCTGACCTTTAGGTCTCCCACAATTCGGAATTATATGAAAAACAGTAAAAATCTATCTCCTCCTGGGATTTTCGCGTCAAGTGCACAAAACATTTTTCACATGAACTTTGGACCAATACGGTCAGATTGATCAACCAGATTTTTTTTAAAGTGAAACATAATTTTTTAATAATTCCATAAATATTGCGGTTTTATGCAAATAATTCTTCGGCCTCTAAATCATACATGCAAAGTTACACGTTCATGGCATTTGGCAAAGATGTGGAGGGTTAGTCAAAGTATCACTGAAACCAATTTTATTCCAATCGGCCAAAGGGGGGCGCTATACGAAGCGTCTGAAAATTCAAACTTCAAACGGGCATAAGTCATGACTCGTTTCGTTTGAAGACATGCAACTTGTTACACGCGTGCTTTGACTCAAGCGGAAGACATCTGTGTCGTTGTTAAGTAAGCTCCGCCCTTCGATTTTCCGCCATTTTGAGCAGTTTGTAAAACGCGTAAACCCGCTTTTATTCTGGAATTTTCGCGTCACGTGCACAAAACTTTTTTTTACGTGAACTTTGGACCGATATCTAAAGATCTGTCAGATCGGATTTCTTTAACATTGAAACATGCTTTTTTAAATAATTCAAACAATATTGCATTTTTATGCAAATTATTCTTCTGCCTCTAAAACATACATGCAAAGTCACATTTTCATGACAAAATAGTGTAGAGGGTTAGTTCAAATATCACTGAAACCAATCTTACCCCAAATGGCCAAAGGGGGGCGCTATATAATTTTGAGCAGTTTGTAAAACGCTTAAACCTGTTTTTATTCTAGGATTTTTTTTGCAATTTGCATGAAACATTCTACACGCAATCTAAGGACCTTTATCTAACATGCCTATGAAGTGCACACAAAAAAATTATAAAATAATAATAATAAATATAGCTGCAAGCAGCGATAAAGTGTCCAAAGCCAAAAACACCTCAAATCATGAACACAGCCTGGGATGTGCGTGAAATCTTGCAAGCACATTCCCGATAGGTCAAGGAACAGATACCAACCTTCTCACATTGGCCTGTTATAGCGCCACCAGCGGGTCAACTTTTGCATAACACATTTTTGGAACAAAATGGACCAATCTTTGATGTCAGTAACGTCAAAGAGAGCACTGCCTGCGATCTTGACATTTTGTGCTTTTATAGCCATTGTTTTCTGGCTTGAAGCGAGCCCACAATTGTTTCGAAGGAACAATATTTTTCTAGTTGTGGGCTCGCCTATAAGGCGAGCACACTTTAGATATTGTCATTATTTATCTATCAGTCAGTCAGTCAGTCAGACAGTAGACGGGAACTTCGGTTCCTTTCTACTCCTACATACTTAGTGAGAAAATGAAAATAAAAACATCAATGTGTTCAGTTTACAGTGGCGAAGTGCGCTATTATTTTTTATAGCAATCAGCCAAATGGTGGCGCTGTAGGAAGCCTTCGAAAGTGCGAACTTTGAACAGGTATAGCTCATGCTGTGTTTTAGTTACAGCCATGAAACCTGTATACACGTATGCGTCTCCTCATGCCGAACAACTTTTACCCTCTAACTTTTGACCTCTGACCTTTAGGTCTCCCACAATTCGGAATTATATGAAAAACAGTAAAAATCTATCTCCTCCTGGGATTTTCGCATCAAGTGCACAAAACTTTTTTCACATGAACTTTGGACCAATACGGTCAGATTGATCAACCAGATTTTTTTTAAAGTGAAATATAATTTTTTAATAATTCAATCAATATTGCGGTTTTATGCAAATTATTCTTCGGCCTCTAAATCATACATGCAAAGTTACACGTTCATGGCATTTGGCAAAGATGTGGAGGGTTAGTCAAAGTATCACTGAAACCAATTTTATTCCAATCGGCCAAAGGGGGGCGCTATACGAAGCGTTTGAAAATTCAAACTTCAAACGGGCATAAGTCATGACTCGTTTTGTTTGAAGACATGCAACTTGTTACACGCGTGCTTTGACTCGAGCGGAAGACATCTGTGTCGTTGTTAAGTAAGCTCCGCCCTTCGATTTTCCGCCATATTGAGCAGTTTGTAAAACGCGTAAACCCGCTTTTATTCTGGAATTTTCGCTCCACGTGCACAAAACTTTTTTTACGTGAACTTTGGACCGATATCTAAAGATCTGTCAGATCGGATTTCTTTAAAATTGAAACATGCTTTTTTAAATAAATTCAATGAATATTGCAGTTTTATGCAAATTATTCTTCTGCCTCTAAATCATACATGCAAAGTAACATGTTCATGGCATTTGGCAAAGATGTAGAGTGTTAGTCCAAATATCACTAAAACCAATCTTACCCCAATTGAACAAAGGGGGGCGCTATATCATTTTGAGCAGTTTGTGAAACGCTTAAACCCGTTAGGATTTTTTTTTTGCAATTTGCATGAAACATTCTACACACAATCTAAGGACCTTTATCTAATATGCCTATGAAGTGCACACACACAAAAAAATTATAATAATGAATATAGCTGCAAGCAGCGATAAAGTGGCCAAAGCCAAAAACACCTCAAATCATGAACACAGCCTGCAATGTGCGTGAAATCTTGCAAGCACATTCCCAATAGGTCAAGGAACAGATACCACCCTTCTTACATTGGCCTGTTATAGCGCCACCAGCGGGTCAACTTTTGCACAACACATTTTTGGAACAAAATGGACCAATCGTTGACGTCAGTAACGTCAAAGAGAGCACTGCCTGCGATCTTGACATTTTGTACTTTTATAGCCATTGTTTTCTGGCTTGAAGCGAGCCCACAATTGTTTCGAAGGAACAATATTTTTCTAGTTGTGGGCTCGCCTATAAGGCGAGCACACTTTAGATATTGTCATTATTTATCTATCAGTCAGTCAGACAGTAGACGGGAACTTCGGTTCCTTTCTACTCCTACATACTTAGTGAGAAAATGAAAATAAAAACATCAATGTGTTCAGTTTACAGTGGCGAAGTGCGCTATTATTTTTTATAGCAATCGGCCAAATGGTGGCGCTGCACGAAGCCTTCGAAAGTGCGAACTTTGAACAGGTATAGCTCATGCTGTGTTTGAGGTACAGGCATGAAACCTGTATACACGTATGCGTCTCCTCATGCCGAACAACTTTTAGCCTCTGACTTTTGACCTCTGACCTTTAGATCTCCCACAATTTGGAATTATATGATAAACAGTAAAAATCTATCTCCTCCTGGAATTTTTGCGTTAAGCGTACACAACTTTTTTCACATGAACTTTGGACCAATACGGTCAGATTGATCAACCAGATTTCTTTTAAAGTGAAATATAATTTTTTAATAATTCTATCAATATTGCGGTTTTATGCAAATTATTCTTCGGCCTCTAAATCATACATGCAAAGTTACACGTTCATGGCATTTGGCAAAGATGTGGAGGGTTAGTCAAAGTATCACTGAAACCAATTTTATTCCAATCGGCCAAAGGGGGGCGCTATACGAAGCGTTTGAAAATTCAAACTTCAAACGGGCATAAGTCATGACTCGTTTCGTTTGAAGACATGCAACTTGTTACACGCGTGCTTTGACTCAAGCGGAAGACATCTGTGTCGTTGTTAAGTAAGCTCCGCCCTTCGATTTTCCGCCATTTTGAGCAGTTTGTAAAACGCGTAAACCCGCTTTTATTCTGGAATTTTCGCTCCACGTGCACAAAACTTTTTTTACGTGAACTTTGGACCGATATCTAAAGATCTGTCGGATCGGATTTCTTTAAAATTGAAACATGCTTTTTAAAATAAATTCAATGAATATTGCAGTTTTATGCAAATTATTCTTCTGCCTCTAAATCATACATGCAAAGTAACATGTTCATGGCATTTGGCAAAGATGTAGAGTGTTAGTCCAAATATCACTAAAACCAATCTTACCCCAATTGGCCAAAGGGGGGCGCTATATAATTTTGAGCAGTTTGTGAAACGCTTAAACCCGTTAGGATTTTTTTTGCAATTTGCATGAAACATTCTACACACAATCTAAGGACCTTTATCTAATATGCCTATGAAGTGCACACACACAAAAAAATAAAAATAATAATGAATATAGCTGCAAGCAGCGATAAAGTGGCCAAAGCCAAAAACACCTCAAATCATGAACACAGCCTGCAATGTGCGTGAAATCTTGCAAGCACATTCCCAATAGGTCAAGGAACAGATACCACCCTTCTTACATTGGCCTGTTATAGCGCCACCAGCGGGTCAACTTTTGCACAACACATTTTTGGAACAAAATGGACCAATCTTTGACGTCAGTAACGTCAAAGAGAGCACTGCCTGCGATCTTGACATTTTGTACATTTATAGCCATTGTTTTCTGGCTTGAAGCGAGCCCACAATTGTTTCGAAGGAACAATATTTTTCTAGTTGTGGGCTCGCCTATAAGGCGAGCACACTTTAGATATTGTCATTATTTATCTATCAGTCAGTCAGACAGTAGACGGGAACTTCGGTTCCTTTCTACTCCTACATACTTAGTGAGAAAATGAAAATAAAAACATCAATGTGTTCAGTTTACAGTGGCGAAGTGCGCTATTATTTTTTATAGCAATCGGCCAAATGGTGGCGCTGCACGAAGCCTTCGAAAGTGCGAACTTTGAACAGGTATAGCTCATGCTGTGTTTGAGGTACAGGCATGAAACCTGTATACACGTATGCGTCTCCTCATGCCGAACAACTTTTAGCCTCTGACTTTTGACCTCTGACCTTTAGGTCTCCCACAATTCGGAATAATATGAAAAACAGTAAAAATCTATCTCCTCCTGGGTTTTTTTTGTTACGCGCACGAAACTTTTTTCACATGAACTTTGGACCAATACGGTGAGATTGATCAACCAGATTTTTTTTAAAGTGAAATATCATTTTTTAATAATTCAATCAATATTGCGGTTTTATGCAAATTATTCTTCGGTCTCTAAATCATACATGCAAAGTTACACGTTCATGGCATTTGGCAAAGATGTGGAGGGTTAGTCAAAGTATCACTGAAACCAATTTTATTCCAATCGGCCAAAGGGGGGCGCTATACGAAGCGTTTGAAAATTCAAACTTCAAACGGGCATAAGTCATGACTCGTTTCGTTTGAAGACATGCAACTTGTTACACGCGTGCTTTGACTCAAGCGGAAGACATCTGTGTCGTTGTTAAGTAAGCTCCGCCCTTCGATTTTCCGCCACTTTGAGCAGTTTGTAAAACGCGTAAACCCGCTTTTATTCTGGAATTTTCGCGTCACGTGCACAAAACATTTTTTTACATGACCTTTGGACCGATATCTAAAGATCTGTCAGATCGGATTTCTTTAACATTGAAACATGCTTTTTTAAATAATTCAAACAATATTGCATTTTTATGCAAATTATTCTTCTGCCTCTAAAACATACAAGCAAAGTCACATTTTCATGACAAAATAGTGTAGAGGGTTAGTTCAAATATCACTGAAACCAATCTTACCCCAAATGGCCAAAGGGGGGCGCTATATAATTTTGAGCAGTTTGTAAAACGCTTAAACCCGTTTTTATTCTAGGATTTTTTTTGCAATTTGCATGAAACATTCTACACGCAATCTAAGGACCTTTATCTAACATGCCTATGAAGTGCACACAAAAAAATTATAAAATAATAATAATAAATATAGCTGCAAGCAGCGATAAAGTGTCCAAAGCCAAAAACACCTCAAATCATGAACACAGCCTGGGATGTGCGTGAAATCTTGCAAGCACATTCCCAATAGGTCAAGGAACAGATACCAACCTTCTCACATTGGCCTGTTATAGCGCCACCAGCGGGTCAACTTTTGCACAACACATTTTTGGAACAAAATGGACAAACTTTGACGTCAGTAACGTCAAAGAGAGCACTGCCTGCGATCTTGACATTTTGTGCTTTTATAGCCATTGTTTTCTGGCTTGAAGCGAGCCCACAATTGTTTCGAAGGAACAATATTTTTCTAGTGAGAACTTGATATTGTCATATCAAGTTCTCCTCAAAACTTCGGTTCCTTTCTACTCCTACATACTTAGTGAGAAAATGAAAATAAAAACATCAATGTGTTCAGTTTACAGTGGCGAAGTGTGCTATTATTTTTTATAGCAATCGGCCAAATGGTGGCGCTGTAGGAAGCCTTCGAAAGTGCGATCTTTGAACAGGTATAGCTCATGTTGTGTTATACATACAGCCATGAAACCTGTATACACTTATGCGTCTCCTCATGCCGAACAACTTTTACCCTCTAACTTTTGACCTCTGACCTTTAGGTCTCCCACAATTCGGAATTATATGAAAAACAGTAAAAATCTATCTCCTCCTGGGATTTTCGCGTCAAGTGCACAAAACTTTTTTCACATGAACTTTGGACCAATACGGTCAGATTGATCAACCAGATTTTTTTTAAAGTGAAATATAATTTTTTAATAATTTAATCAATATTGCGGTTTTATGCAAATTATTCTTCGGCCTCTAAATCATACATGCAAAGGTACACGTTCATGGCATTTGGCAAAGATGTGGAGGGTTAGTCAAAGTATCACTGAAACCAATTTTATTCCAATCGGCCAAAGGGGGGCGCTATACGAAGCGTTTGAAAATTCAAACTTCAAACGGGCATAAGTCATGACTCGTTTTGTTTGAAGACATGCAACTTGTTACACGCGTGCTTTGACTCGAGCGGAAGACATCTGTGTCGTTGTTAAGTAAGCTCCGCCCTTCGATTTTCCGCCATATTGAGCAGTTTGTAAAACGCGTAAACCCGCTTTTATTCTGGAATTTTCGCTCCACGTGCACAAAACTTTTTTTACGTGAACTTTGGACCGATATCTAAAGATCTGTCAGATCGGATTTCTTTAAAATTGAAACATGCTTTTTTAAATAAATTCAATGAATATTGCAGTTTTATGCAAATTATTCTTCTGCCTCTAAATCATACATGCAAAGTAACATGTTCATGGCATTTGGCAAAGATGTAGAGTGTTAGTCCAAATATCACTAAAACCAATCTTACCCCAATTGGCCAAAGGGGGGCGCTATATCATTTTGAGCAGTTTGTGAAACGCTTAAACCCGTTAGGATTTTTTTTTTGCAATTTGCATGAAACATTCTGCACACAATTTAAGGACCTTTATCTAATATGCCTATGAAGTGCACACACACAAAAAAATAATAATAATGAATATAGCTGCAAGCAGCGATAAAGTGGCCAAAGCCAAAAACACCTCAAATCATGAACACAGCCTGCAATGTGCGTGAAATCTTGCAAGCACATTCCCAATAGGTCAAGGAACAGATACCACCCTTCTCACATTGGCCTGTTATAGCGCCACCAGCGGGTCAACTTTTGCACAACACATTTTTGGAACAAAATGGACCAATCGTTGACGTCAGTAACGTCAAAGAGAGCACTGCCTGCGATCTTGACATTTTGTGCTTTTATAGCCATTGTTTTCTGGCTTGAAGCGAGCCCACAATTGTTTCGAAGGAACAATATTTTTCTAGTGACAATATCTAACCGTCATATCAAGTTCTCCTCAAAACTTCGGTTCCTTTCTACTCCTACATACTTAGACAGAAAATGAAAATAAAAACATCAATGTGTTCAGCTTACAGTGGCGAAGTGTGCTATTATTTTTTACAGCAATCGGCCAAATGGTGGCGCTGTAGGAAGCCTTCGAAAGTGCGAACTTTGAACAGATGGAGCTCATGCTCTGTTATACGTACATGAAACCTGTATACACGTATGCGTCTCCTCATGCCGAACAACTTTTACGCTCTGACTTTTGACCTCTGACCTTTATATCCCCCAGAATTTTGAATTATATAAAAAACAGTAAAAATCTATCTCCTCCTGGGATTTTTGCGTTACGCGCACAAAACTTTTTTCACATGAACTTTGGACCAATACGGTCAAACTAGTCTCGGCGGATTTCTTTTAAAGTGAAATATATTTTTTTAATAATTCAATCAATATTGCGGTTTTATGCAAATTATTCTTCGGCCTCTAAATCATACATGCAAAGTTACACGTTCATGGCATTTGGCAAAGATGTGGAGGGTTAGTCAAAGTATCACTGAAACCAATTTTATTCCAATCGGCCAAAGGGGGGCGCTATACGAAGCGTTTGAAAATTCAAACTTCAAACGGGCATAAGTCATGACTCGTTTCGTTTGAAGACATGCAACTTGTTACACGCGTGCTTTGACTCAAGCGGAAGACATCTGTGTCGTTGTTAAGTAAGCTCCGCCCTTCAATTTTCCGCCATTTTGAGCAGTTTGTAAAACGCGTAAACCCGCTTTTATTCTGGAATTTTCGCTCCACGTGCACAAAACTTTTTTTACGTGAACTTTGGACCGATATCTAAAGATCTGTCGGATCGGATTTCTTTAAAATTGAAACATGCTTTTTAAAATAAATTCAATGAATATTGCAGTTTTATGCAAATTATTCTTCTGCCTCTAAATCATACATGCAAAGTAACATGTTCATGGCATTTGGCAAAGATGTAGAGTGTTAGTCCAAATATCACTAAAACCAATCTTACCCCAATTGGCCAAAGGGGGGCGCTATATCATTTTGAGCAGTTTGTGAAACGCTTAAACCCGTTAGGATTTTTTTTTGCAATTTGCATGAAACATTCTACACACAATCTAAGGACCTTTATCTAATATGCCTATGAAGTGCACACAGACAAAAAAATAATAATAATGAATATAGCTGCAAGCAGCGATAAAGTGGCCAAAGCCAAAAACACCTCAAATCATGAACACAGCCTGCAATGTGCGTGAAATCTTGCAAGCACATTCCCAATAGGTCAAGGAACAGATACCACCCTTCTTACATTGGCCTGTTATAGCGCCACCAGCGGGTCAACTTTTGCACAACACATTTTTGGAACAAAATGGACCAATCTTTGACCTCAGTAACGTCAAAGAGAGCACTGCCTGCGATCTTGACGTTTTGTACTTTTATAGCCATTGTTTTCTGGCTTGAAGCGAGCCCACAATTGTTTCGAAGGAACAATATTTTTCTAGTTGTGGGCTCGCCTAAAGGCGAGCACACTTTAGATATTGTCATTATTTATTTATTTATTTATTTATATACTATATCAAGTTCTCCTCAATACTTTGGCACCTTTCAACTCCTACATACTTAATGAGAAAATGAAAATAAAAACATCAATGTGTTCAGCTTACTGTGGCGACGTGTGCTATTACTTTATACAGCAATCGGCCAAATGGTGGCGCTGTAGGAAGCCTTCGAAAGTGCGATCTTTGAACAGGTATAGCTCATGCTGTGTTATACGTACAGCCATGAAACCTGTATACACTTATGCGTCTCCTCATGGCGAACAACTTTTACCCTCTAACTTTTGACCTCTGACCTTTAGGTCTCCCACAATTCGGAAATATATGAAAAACAGTAAAAATCTATCTCCTCCTGGGATTTTCGCGTCAAGTGCACAAAACTTTTTTCACATGAACTTTGGACCAATACGGTCAGATTTATCTCGGTGGATTTCTTTTAAAGTGAAATATCATTTTTTAATAATTCAATCAATATTGCGGTTTTATGCAAATTATTCTTCGGCCTCTAAATCATACATGCAAAGTTACACGTTCATGGCATTTTGCAAAGATGTGGAGGGTTAGTCAAAGTATCACTGAAACCAATTTTATTCCAATCGGCCAAAGGGGGGCGCTATACGAAGCGTCTGAAAATGCAAACTTCAAACGGGCATAAGTCATGACTCGTTTCGTTTGAAGACATGCAACTTGTTACACGCGTGCTTTGACTCAAGCGGAAGACATCTGTGTCGTTGTTAAGTAAGCTCCGCCCTTCGATTTTCCGCCACTTTGAGCAGTTTGTAAAACGCGTAAACCCGCCTTTATTCTGGAATTTTCGCGTCACGTGCACAAAACTTTTTTTACGTGAACTTTGGACCGATATCTAAAGATCTTTCAGATCGGATTTCTTTAACATTGAAACATGCTTTTTTAAATAATTCAAACAATATTGCATTTTTATGCAAATTATTCTTCTGCCTCTAAAACATACATGCAAAGTCACATTTTCATGACAAAATAGTGTAGAGGGTTAGTTCAAATATCACTGAAACCAATCTTACCCCAAATGGCCAAAGGGGGGCGCTATATAATTTTGAGCAGTTTGTAAAACGCTTAAACCCGTTTTTATTCTAGGATTTTTTTTGCAATTTGCATGAAACATTCTACACGCAATCTAAGGACCTTTATCTAACATGCCTATGAAGTGCACACAAAAAAATTATAAAATAATAATAATAAATATAGCTGCAAGCAGCGATAAAGTGTCCAAAGCCAAAAACACCTCAAATCATGAACACAGCCTGGGATGTGCGTGAAATCTTGCAAGCACATTCCCTATAGGTCAAGGAACAGATACCAACCTTCTCACATTGGCCTGTTATAGCGCCACCAGCGGGTCAACTTTTGCACAACACATTTTTGGAACAAAATGGACCAATCTTTGACGTCAGTAACGTCAAAGAGAGCACTGCCTGTGATCTTGACATTTTGTGCTTTTATAGCCATTGTTTTCCGGCTTGAAGCGAGCCCACAATTGTTTCGAAGGAACAATATTTTTCTAGTGACAATATCTAACCGTCATATCAAGTTCTCCTCAAAACTTCGGTTCCTTTCTACTCCTACATACTTAGTGAGAAAATGAAAATAAAAACATCAATGTGTTCAGCTTACTGTGGCGACGTGTGCTATTACTTTTTACAGCAATCGGCCAAATGGTGGCGCTGTAGGAAGCCTTCGAAAGTGCGAACTTTGAACAGGTATAGCTCATGCTCTGTTATACGTACAGCCATGAAACCTGTATACACGTATGCGTCTCCTCATGCCGAACAATTTTTACGCTCTGACTTTTGACCTCTGATCTTTAGATCCCTCAGAATTTGGAATTATATGAAAAACAGTAAAAATCTATCTCCTCCTGGGATCTTTGCGATACACGCATGAAACTTTTTTCACATGAACTTTGGACCAATACGGTCAAACTAGTCTCGGCGGATTTCTTTTAAAGTGAAATATATTTTATTAATAATTCAATCAATGTTGCGGTTTTATGCAAATTATTCTTCGGCCTCTAAATCATACATGCAAAGTTACACGTTCATGGCATTTGGCAAAGATGTGGAGGGTTAGTCAAAGTATCACTGAAACCAATTTTATTCCAATCGGCCAAAGGGGGGCGCTATACGAAGCGTTTGAAAATTCAAACTTCAAACGGGCATAAGTCATGACTCGTTTCGTTTGAAGACATGCAACTTGTTACACGCGTGCTTTGACTCGAGCGGAAGACATCTGTGTCGTTGTTAAGTAAGCTCCGCCCCCCGATTTTCCACCATATTGAGCAGTTTGTAAAACGCGTAAACCCGCTTTTATTCTGGAATTTTCACTCCACGTGCACAAAACTTTTTTTACGTGAACTTTGGACCGATATCTAAAGATCTGTCAGATCGGATTTCTTTAAAATTGAAACATGCTTTTTAAAATAAATTCAATGAATATTGCAGTTTTATGCAAATTATTCTTCTGCCTCTAAATCATACATGCAAAGTAACATGTTCATGGCATTTGGCAAAGATGTAGAGTGTTAGTCCAAATATCACTAAAACCAATCTTACCCCAATTGGCCAAAGGGGGGCGCTATATCATTTTGAGCAGTTTGTGAAACGCTTAAACCCGTTAGGATTTATTTTTGCAATTTGCATGAAACATTCTACACACAATCTAAGGACCTTTATCTAAAGTGCACACACAAAAAATAATAATAATAATGAATATAGCTGCAAGCAGCGATAAAGTGGCCAAAGCCAAAAACACCTCAAATCATGAACACAGCCTGCAATGTGCGTGAAATCTTGCAAGCACATTCCCAATAGGTCAAGGAGCAGATACCACCCTTCTTACATTGGCCTGTTATAGCGCCACCAGCGGGTCAACTTTTGCACAACACATTTTTGGAACAAAATGGACCAATCTTTGACGTCAGTAACGTCAAAGAGAGCACTGCCTGCGATCTTGACATTTTGTACTTTTATAGCCATTGTTTTCCGGCTTGAAGCGAGCCCACAATTGTTTCGAAGGAACAATATTTTTCTAGTTTATCTATCAGGCAGGCAGGCAGTCATATCAAGTATCAAAAAACTTCGGTTCCTTTCTACTCCTACATACTTAGTGAGAAAATGAAAATAAAAACATCAATGTGTTCAGTTTACAGTGGCGAAGTGTGCTATTACTTTTTACAGCAATCGGCCAAATGGTGGCGCTGTAGGAAGCCTTCGAAAGTGCGAACTTTGAACAGGTATAGCTCATGCTGTGTTATACATACAGCCATGAAACCTGTATACACTTATGCGTCTCCTCATGCCGAACAACTTTTACCCTCTAACTTTTGACCTCTGACCTTTAGGTCTCCCACAATTCGGAATTATATGAAAAACAGTAAAAATCTATCTCCTCCTGGGTTTTTTTCGATACGCGCACGAAACTTTTTTCACATGAACTTTGGACCAATACGGTCAGATTTATCTCGGCGGATTTCTTTTAAAGTGAAATATCATGTTTTAATAATTCAATAAATATTGCGGTTTTATGCAAATTATTCTTCTGCCTCTAAATCATGCATGCAAAGTTACACGTTCATGGCATTTGGCAAAGATGTGGAGGGTTAGTCAAAGTATCACTGAAACCAATTTTATTCCAATCGGCCAAAGGGGGGCGCTATACGAAGCGTTTGAAAATTCAAACTTCAAACGGGCATAAGTCATGACTCGTTTCGTTTGAAGACATGCAACTTGTTACACGCGTGCTTTGACTCAAGCGGAAGACATCTGTGTCGTTGTTAAGTAAGCTCCGCCCTTCGATTTTCCGCCACTTTGAGCAGTTTGTAAAACGCGTAAACCCGCTTTTATTCTGGAATTTTCGCGTCACGTGCACAAAACATTTTTTTACATGAACTTTGGACCGATATCTAAAGATCTGTCAGATCGGATTTCTTTAACATTGAAACATGCTTTTTTAAATAATTCAAACAATATTGCATTTTTATGCAAATTCTTCTTCTGCCTCTAAAACATACAAGCAAAGTCACATTTTCATGACAAAATAGTGTAGAGGGTTAGTTCAAATATCACTGAAACCAATCTTACCCCAAATGGCCAAAGGGGGGCGCTATATAATTTTGAGCAGTTTGTAAAACGCTTAAACCCGTTTTTATTCTAGGATTTTTTTTGCAATTTGCATGAAACATTCTACACGCAATCTAAGGACCTTTATCTAACATGCCTATGAAGTGCACACAAAAAAATTATAAAATAATAATAATAAATATAGCTGCAAGCAGCGATAAAGTGTCCAAAGCCAAAAACACCTCAAATCATGAACACAGCCTGGGATGTGCGTGAAATCTTGCAAGCACATTCCCAATAGGTCAGGGAACAGATACCAACCTTCTCACATTGGCCTGTTATAGCGCCACCAGCGGGTCAACTTTTGCACAACACATTTTTGGAACAAAATGGACCAATCTTTGACGTCAGTAACGTCAAAGAGAGCACTGCCTGCGATCTTGACATTTTGTGCTTTTATAGCCATTGTTTTCCGGCTTGAAGCGAGCCCACAATTGTTTCGAAGGAACAATATTTTTCTAGTTATTTATCTATCAGGCAGGCAGTCAGTCATATCAAGTATCAAAAAACTTCGGTTCCTTTCTACTCCTACATACTTAGTGAGAAAATGAAAATAAAAACATCAATGTGTTCAGTTTACAGTGGCGAAGTGTGCTATTACTTTTTACAGCAATCGGCCAAATGGTGGCGCTGTAGGAAGCCTTCGAAAGTGCGAACTTTGAACAGGTATAGCTCATGCTGTGTTATACATACAGCCATGAAACCTGTATACACTTATGCGTCTCCTCATGCCGAACAACTTTTACCCTCTAACTTTTGACCTCTGACCTTTAGGTCTCCCACAATTCGGAATTATATGAAAAACAGTAAAAATCTATCTCCTCCTGGGTTTTTTTTGTTACGCGCACAAAACTTTTTTCACATGAACTTTGGACCAATACGGTCAGATTTATCTCGGTGGATTTCTTTTAAAGTGAAATATCATTTTTTAATAATTCAATCAATATTGCGGTTTTATGCAAATTATTCTTCGGCCTCTAAATCATACATGCAAAGTTACACGTTCATGGCATTTGGCAAAGATGTAGAGGGTTAGTCAAAGTATCACTGAAACCAATTTTATTCCATTCAACCAAAGGGGGGCGCTATACGAAGCATTTGAAAATTCAAACTTTAAACGGGCATAAGTCATGCCTCGTTTCGTTTGAAGACATGCAACTTGCTTACACGCGTGCTTTGACTCAAGCGGAAGACATCTGTGTCTTTGTTAAGTAAGCTCCGCCCTTAGATTTTCCGCCAATTTGAGCAGTTTGTAAAATGCTTAAACCCGCTTTTATTCTGGAATTTTCGCGTCACGTCCACAAAACTTTTTTTACATGAACTTTGGACCAATATCTAAAGATCTGTCAGATCGGATTTTTTTTTTTAAATTGAAACATGCTTTTTTAATAATTCAATATATATTGCAGTTTTATGCAAATTATTCTTCTGCCTCTAAATCATACATGCAACGTAACATGTTCATGGCATTTGGCAAAGATGTAGAGTGTTAGTCCAAATATCACTAAAACCAATCTTACTCCAATTGGCCAAAGGGGGGCGCTATATCATTTTGAGCAGTTTGTGAAACGCTTAAACCCGTTAGGATTTTTTTTTGCAATTTGCATGAAACATTCTACACACAATCTAAGGACCTTTATCTAATATGCCTATGAAGTGCACACACACAAAAAAATAATAATAATGAATATAGCTGCAAGCAGCGATAAAGTGGCCAAGGCCAAAAACACCTCAAATCATGAACACAGCCTGCAATGTGCGTGAAATCTTGCAAGCACATTCCCAATAGGTCAAGGAACAGATACCACCCTTCTTACATTGGCCTGTTATAGCGCCACCAGCGGGTCAACTTTTGCACAACACATTTTTGGAACAAAATGGACCAATCTTTGACGTCAGTAACGTCAAAGAGAGCACTGCCTGCGATCTTGACATTTTGTACTTTTATAGCCAGGGTTTTCTGGCTTGAAGCGAGCCCACAATTGTTTCGAAGGAACAATATTTTTCTAGTTATTTATCTATCAGTCATATCATACTGTAGACGGGAACTTCGGTTCCTTTCTACTCCTACATACTTAGTGAGAAAATGAAAATAAAAACATCAATGTGTTCAGTTTACAGTGGCGAAGTGTGCTATTATTTTTTATAGCAATCGGCCAAATGGTGGCGCTGTAGGAGGCCTTCGAAAGTGCGATCTTTGAACAGGTATAGCTCATGCTGTGTTATACATACAGCCATGAAACCTGTATACACTTATGCGTCTCCTCATGCCGAACAACTTTTACCCTCTAACTTTTGACCTCTGACCTTTAGGTCTCCCACAATTCGGAATTATATGAAAAACAGTAAAAATCTATCTCCTCCTGGGATTTTCGCGATACGCGCATGAAACTTTTTTCACATGAACTTTGGACCAATACGGTCAAACTAATCTCGGCGGATTTCTTTTAAAGTGAAATATAATTTTTTAATAATTCAATAAATATTGCAGTTTTATGCAAATTATTCTTCTGCCTCTAAATCATGCATGCAAAGTTACACGTTCATGGCATTTGGCAAAGATGTGGAGGGTTAGTCAAAGTATCACTGAAACCAATTTTATTCCAATCGGCCAAAGGGGGGCGCTATACGAAGCGTTTGAAAATTCAAACTTCAAACGGGCATAAGTCATGACTCGTTTCGTTTGAAGACATGCAACTTGTTACACGCGTGCTTTGACTCAAGCGGAAGACATCTGTGTCGTTGTTAAGTAAGCTCCGCCCTTCGATTTTCCGCCACTTTGAGCAGTTTGTAAAACGCGTAAACCCGCTTTTATTCTGGAATTTTCGCGTCACGTGCACAAAACATTTTTTTACATGAACTTTGGACCGATATCTAAAGATCTGTCAGATCGGATTTCTTTAACATTGAAACATGCTTTTTTAAATAATTCAAACAATATTGCATTTTTATGCAAATTCTTCTTCTGCCTCTAAAACATACAAGCAAAGTCACATTTTCATGACAAAATAGTGTAGAGGGTTAGTTCAAATATCACTGAAACCAATCTTACCCCAAATGGCCAAAGGGGGGCGCTATATAATTTTGAGCAGTTTGTAAAACGCTTAAACCCGTTTTTATTCTAGGATTTTTTTTGCAATTTGCATGAAACATTCTACACGCAATCTAAGGACCTTTATCTAACATGCCTATGAAGTGCACACAAAAAAATTATAAAATAATAATAATAAATATAGCTGCAAGCAGCGATAAAGTGTCCAAAGCCAAAAACACCTCAAATCATGAACACAGCCTGGGATGTGCGTGAAATCTTGCAAGCACATTCCCAATAGGTCAGGGAACAGATACCAACCTTCTCACATTGGCCTGTTATAGCGCCACCAGCGGGTCAACTTTTGCACAACACATTTTTGGAACAAAATGGACCAATCTTTGACGTCAGTAACGTCAAAGAGAGCACTGCCTGCGATCTTGACATTTTGTGCTTTTATAGCCATTGTTTTCCGGCTTGAAGCGAGCCCACAATTGTTTCGAAGGAACAATATTTTTCTAGTTATTTATCTATCAGGCAGGCAGTCAGTCATATCAAGTATCAAAAAACTTCGGTTCCTTTCTACTCCTACATACTTAGTGAGAAAATGAAAATAAAAACATCAATGTGTTCAGTTTACAGTGGCGAAGTGTGCTATTACTTTTTACAGCAATCGGCCAAATGGTGGCGCTGTAGGAAGCCTTCGAAAGTGCGAACTTTGAACAGGTATAGCTCATGCTGTGTTATACATACAGCCATGAAACCTGTATACACTTATGCGTCTCCTCATGCCGAACAACTTTTACCCTCTAACTTTTGACCTCTGACCTTTAGGTCTCCCACAATTCGGAATTATATGAAAAACAGTAAAAATCTATCTCCTCCTGGGTTTTTTTTGTTACGCGCACAAAACTTTTTTCACATGAACTTTGGACCAATACGGTCAGATTTATCTCGGTGGATTTCTTTTAAAGTGAAATATCATTTTTTAATAATTCAATCAATATTGCGGTTTTATGCAAATTATTCTTCGGCCTCTAAATCATACATGCAAAGTTACACGTTCATGGCATTTGGCAAAGATGTAGAGGGTTAGTCAAAGTATCACTGAAACCAATTTTATTCCATTCAACCAAAGGGGGGCGCTATACGAAGCATTTGAAAATTCAAACTTTAAACGGGCATAAGTCATGCCTCGTTTCGTTTGAAGACATGCAACTTGCTTACACGCGTGCTTTGACTCAAGCGGAAGACATCTGTGTCTTTGTTAAGTAAGCTCCGCCCTTAGATTTTCCGCCAATTTGAGCAGTTTGTAAAATGCTTAAACCCGCTTTTATTCTGGAATTTTCGCGTCACGTCCACAAAACTTTTTTTACATGAACTTTGGACCAATATCTAAAGATCTGTCAGATCGGATTTTTTTTTTTAAATTGAAACATGCTTTTTTAATAATTCAATATATATTGCAGTTTTATGCAAATTATTCTTCTGCCTCTAAATCATACATGCAACGTAACATGTTCATGGCATTTGGCAAAGATGTAGAGTGTTAGTCCAAATATCACTAAAACCAATCTTACTCCAATTGGCCAAAGGGGGGCGCTATATCATTTTGAGCAGTTTGTGAAACGCTTAAACCCGTTAGGATTTTTTTTTGCAATTTGCATGAAACATTCTACACACAATCTAAGGACCTTTATCTAATATGCCTATGAAGTGCACACACACAAAAAAATAATAATAATGAATATAGCTGCAAGCAGCGATAAAGTGGCCAAGGCCAAAAACACCTCAAATCATGAACACAGCCTGCAATGTGCGTGAAATCTTGCAAGCACATTCCCAATAGGTCAAGGAACAGATACCACCCTTCTTACATTGGCCTGTTATAGCGCCACCAGCGGGTCAACTTTTGCACAACACATTTTTGGAACAAAATGGACCAATCTTTGACGTCAGTAACGTCAAAGAGAGCACTGCCTGCGATCTTGACATTTTGTACTTTTATAGCCAGGGTTTTCTGGCTTGAAGCGAGCCCACAATTGTTTCGAAGGAACAATATTTTTCTAGTTATTTATCTATCAGTCATATCATACTGTAGACGGGAACTTCGGTTCCTTTCTACTCCTACATACTTAGTGAGAAAATGAAAATAAAAACATCAATGTGTTCAGTTTACAGTGGCGAAGTGTGCTATTATTTTTTATAGCAATCGGCCAAATGGTGGCGCTGTAGGAGGCCTTCGAAAGTGCGATCTTTGAACAGGTATAGCTCATGCTGTGTTATACATACAGCCATGAAACCTGTATACACTTATGCGTCTCCTCATGCCGAACAACTTTTACCCTCTAACTTTTGACCTCTGACCTTTAGGTCTCCCACAATTCGGAATTATATGAAAAACAGTAAAAATCTATCTCCTCCTGGGATTTTCGCGATACGCGCATGAAACTTTTTTCACATGAACTTTGGACCAATACGGTCAAACTAATCTCGGCGGATTTCTTTTAAAGTGAAATATAATTTTTTAATAATTCAATAAATATTGCAGTTTTATGCAAATTATTCTTCGGCCTCTAAATCATACATGCAAAGTTACACGTTCATGGCATTTGGCAAAGATGTAGAGGGTTAGTCAAGGTATCACTGAAACCAATTTTATTCCAATCGGCCAAAGGGGGGCGCTATACGAAGCGTTTGAAAATTCAAACTTCAAACGGGCATAAGTCATGACTCGTTTCGTTTGAAGACATGCAACTTGTTACACGCGTGCTTTGACTCAAGCGGAAGACATCTGTGTCGTTGTTAAGTAAGCTCCGCCCTTCAATTTTCCGCCATATTGAGCAGTTTGTAAAACACGTAAACCCGCTTTTATTCTGGAATTTTCGCTCCACGTGCACAAAACTTTTTTTACATGAACTTTGGACCGATATCTAAAGATCTGTCAGATCGGATTTCTTTAAAATTGAAACATGCTTTTTTAAATAAATTCAATGAATATTGCAGTTTTATGCAAATTATTCTTCTGCCTCTAAATCATACATGCAAAGTAACATGTTCATGGCATTTGGCAAAGATGTAGAGTGTTAGTCCAAATATCACTAAAACCAATCTTACCCCAATTGGCCAAAGGGGGGCGCTATATCATTTTGAGCAGTTTGTGAAACGCTTAAACCCGTTAGGATTTTTTTTTTGCAATTTGCATGAAACATTCTACACACAATCTAAGGACCTTTATCTAATATGCCTATGAAGTGCACACACACACAAAAAAATAATAATAATGAATATAGCTGCAAGCAGCGATAAAGTGGCCAAAGCCAAAAACACCCCAAATCATGAACACAGCCTGCAATGTGCGTGAAATCTTGCAAGCACATTCCCAATAGGTCAAGGAACAGATACCACCCTTCTTACATTGGCCTGTTATAGCGCCACCAGCGGGTCAACTTTTGCACAACACATTTTTGGAACAAAATGGACCAATCTTTGACGTCAGTAACGTCAAAGAGAGCACTGCCTGCGATCTTGACATTTTGTACTTTTATAGCCATTGTTTTCTGGCTTGAAGCGAGCCCACAATTGTTTCGAAGGAACAATATTTTTCTAGTTACTTTAAATTATTCTATTAATAACTCTATTAATACCCCTTTATTTCATTATGCCAAAAAGTAATCAACAAACTAGGCTACTTTAAAAATGGTCAAACATTGTCTACAATATCCTCTGCTCAATTGAAAAGATGAACATACTTTCTCATAAAGCCATCAGATTTTTCCACTCCATTTTAATAGGGGTATGAAAGACTTCTAAGATACATTGGGAACAGATAAAAACGGATGACTTATTTGCGATTAATCGCACGATTAACTAGGTAAATCGTGCGATCACAATTAGAATATTTAATCGCTGGACAGTAGTAGTATGTATATAGGGATCCACTTCATACTCGCATGGGCATGGATTCGATTGACTGTTGTGACCGAGTCGTTCGAATATGTGGTTGTTCAGAATTGCTGATTGCTGTGGAAAACTTTAGTCAATGTGATGCCATTTTAACATACTTAAAGGTACATGTTGTGCTGGGTGGGGATACTCACAGTTAGTTTAGTTTAGTTTATTTGATCATCACATATTTTCATACAGGTCATACATTCATATAATCATTGTTACAGGTGATCAAAAGGAATAGGCTGAAGCTGAAAGCTTGTGAATGCCTATCCTACGTATTCATGAAATAAGACATTGATTAGTTATAAGAGTGTTCAGATTATTATTTTTTTCAAAAAAAAAAAAAAAAAAAAAAAAAAATATATATATATATATATATATATATATGTTACAGTATGTTCAAGAAACCAGTAAAAGTTGTCAAGGAGCACTCGTTTTGACGTTCACCACACACTAATCACCACCAGATGGCGACGTCAGCCACTGGATAAGAGAGTTACGTCACGCTTTGAACTCGCCGCAGACCGGAAGTGTTTACTCTTTATTTACTAGCCTAGCCTAGCCTAGCCTAGCCTAGCCTAGCCTAGCCTAGCCTAGCCTAGCCTAGCCTAGCCTAGCCATTAGCTCCATTGTAGTCACTTGGACAGGGCGTTTAACGTGCGCTTGCCCAGGCCTTACGGCCTGGGCATAAATATAACGATTGCATTCACCACGGCTTCGTAACTCGCGCGGCGCTCCGCCGGCCGCGCGGCCCTGGCCCGCTCTTCGCGGCCACTTGCGCCTGCGGCGCTCGGGGGCGAAGAGCAGGACCAAGGTCCGCTGGCCTTCGCGCCGCTTGGGGCTTCGTGGACCCAGGGGGGCCTCGTAACTCGTTTGGGCTTCGTGGATACAGGGGGGCTTCGGTAGCCGCTCGCAGTGTCGTGGACAATAGAGCGGCGCACCGCCTGGAATACGTTGTTGTGGCGACCGCTTGCTCCGCCCCGTGCCGCATCACGAGTGCTCCGCGTCTCGAATGTGCTGGTTCTCTTATATCCGGTGACATATATATATATATAAAGAAAAGAAAAAAAGAAGAAAGAAGAAAAAAAGAGAAGAAAAAAGTGAAAAAGACTAAAAACAAGAATGTATATGGAAATAGACTTGATAAACATTTCATAATAATAACAATTCAAGAAACAGAGATATGTTACAAAGTAATAGTAAAAAGAAATAATAATAGATTTAATAATAGTAACAAGTACAAATAAAAAATGATAATAATGAAACTATGTTTTGCTGTATTTGGCCAGGATATTTAATTTGAGTATTTTTTAAAATTGTAAAATGTTCTTACTGTGTTTGATCTCTTCTGTCAAACTATTCCAAATCTTTACTCCACAAATAGAAAAGCACATACTTTTTCGGGTGGTCTGAACATTTGCTTGTTTAAAATTGAGTTCCCACCTTAGGTCGTAGCCCCCCTCCCTATCACTAAACATGTCAAGAATGTTAGCTGGAAGCAGTTTATTTCTTGCTTTGAACATCATTTGAGCAGTTTTGAACTCTACTAGGTCAGGAAGTTTCAATGAACAAGACCTCAAAAATAGATTATTTGTGTGTTCATAAAACCCCACTTTATGTACTATTCTTATTGCCCTTTTTTGTAATAATAAATAAAGGATGAATAAAGTTGATTCACCTGTCACAGGCCCACAGCAACCAGGCAGAATGAAACAGCTAGGAGGAACAGGAAGTGATGCCCACAAAGTACATTGTGGCTTTTTCCACAATGGTAGCAAGGCACAGAATATTACTATGGAAACCCCAAATTCTGTTGGGGAAGATGGAAATCCCCAATTCTGTCGTTTGTGGCCGAAAGACATTGGGGTTTTTAAAGTTGAAAAAAAAGACCCCTTTATCTTTAAAACTATACACATGAGTTGTCATTTGACCTTAAAATAAGAACGCAAACATAATTTCTACCTGGCTGTGGAGTTGACAGACACATGGGCAAAGAGGAAAGTATATTTCTACCCCAAAAAGTGTTTTTTGCTGGTCGAAGTAACATTTTTACTTTTATGGTATAAAGATTTTTATGTTAAAGCAAATGTACCCAGGCCTAAACTTATATATCATGCATGTTGGTGATATCCCAATGTATAAAACTATGTGAATCATTTAGCTAAAGATGAGCCTTAAGCATTAAGCTAACCAGGTTTTGTCAAAATGGTGGCCGTGGGGAAAGATGAATGCCTTGGGGTAATTGAACTATGTGAATCACCATTCATATTTTTTATTAGGTCTTTGCTACTCAAATTATGCTGAATGATCTTTCATTTTGATGAATAGCCTACACTAATTTAAACTATTAAAGTTTAGAATATCACATGGGTCAACTTACCCTTTTACTTGGATCAACTTACCCCTCACCTGGGGCAAGTTGAACCAAATGACCACTCTTTTTTAAATAAGTCATATTTGTATGGTCCTTTGTCATAGACACTTACTTATAATTTCAAATGATAGCAGACATCCTGAAATATGTCTAGATGTTTTGAATTTACTGCCATCTCACTTAGCAACATAAGCACGAAGTGATTCATCTTACCCCGTTCTCCCCTAACTGTCCAATGTGCAAATATCTATTTATATGATATGATATATGAAGCAGTGAAGTGTGATATATGTTAGCATTTGGATGACTTGTTATATACGTAACCTGTGACTTGCATCTAAATGCCTCAACTCAATAGTTTTTTCTTTTCTTTTCTTTGTTTGTTTATTTATTTTGATATTATTTACTGTTGTTCTGTGTTTATTTAGTTGTCTTTTTTATATATGTAACTTATGTTTGTGTATTTTTGTAGATAGAGAGTGCTGATAGCAATATGGGGGGAGTGTTGGGGAAAGGGAGAAAATAGATAAAAAACTTAAAGGACCATTTCACCTCTGGGACAACCAGATCTTATTTTATTGTTGTTTGGGACACGATCATCACAATCCTGAGTTATGTTTTGTGTTCAATCTGTGTTTAGATATTTTAGTATTTCAGCATGCTACAAAATGTCTGGTACGTTGTCCCAGAGGTGAAATGCTCCTTTAACTGCTTCAATTTCCTGTATGACAGGGGTCAGCAACCTTTTTGAAATGCCATGTTTTTGGAGCTGTGTGAAACACAAGCTCCCTATACGTGGCTGTGTGGGTCTGTGTGTCTGTCTGTGTGTCTGTCTGTGTGTGTGTATGTAGCCTGACTTCGGCGCGTAACTAGTGCCGCATCATTTACGCCACTCACGCAATATATACATCAAAATGTGCGGCTCGGCCGGGAATGGTGTTCTATTACCTTTCGTTCCGATCCGCCTTACCATGCCGACGTAATCGGCAAAAAACAACGCTTAATTGTCCCCATTGACTTATAATGGGACAATGCAAGAAATCACTTTCAAGTATTTTTCTCTCGTAAACCATAGGAGCTACAGTTTCAAACCTCGGAGAGGAGATTCATAATGATTTTAAGAATGAATCGAAAAATAATTACATCACCGGCCTCATGGTGGCGCTATAACGGCCCACTTTACGTTTTGCCCCGTAACTCTTGAACCGTAGATCGGAAAATTAAAATTCTTTTTTCCCTGGATTCCTTGGGTCAAGACGCATCTCCCCATGCGCCAGGATAGATTTTCCGCCATCTTGAATTTTCTCCAAAACACACTTTTTGCTCCTTTTCCTACATATTTTCTTCAAATGTCACAAAAATCGGTACACATGATCTACACACACACACACACACACACACACACACACACACACACACACACACACACACACACACACACACACACACACAGCTCCACTTCACACGGGTGTGATTTTTATTTTCTAGATAGTCAGTGTGCCATGTCAACATTTATTTTAATGACACCCCATCAACAATCTGACATATTTTGATTGTCAGGACATTGTTTGTTATAAAGATCATTCGACTCAACAATAACCCACCTACTGTATCTCCCCGACTCCCTCCCCAGTCAAAGTTCAGACTTTTAATGAATGTAGAATTATGTGAAGGATGTAATTTGCTGCAAATTGGGTGACTTTATTGTAATTGACCATGTTTAAAACAATATTTGATTTTAAAATATAAATCCTTTCTCTCATATTTCTGCCAGTGTGCCAGTGATCACCAACCCCTGTGCCAATGTAGGCACCTGTGCCCAAGGTTGCCTACCCCTGCTGTATGACATGAATAAATATATTTACAAAAATGAATGAAAATGAATAATTTCCATAAATACAATACATTTTTAATTTTTTAAAGCGTATAGTGAAAATAACAGATCTGATTAGAATACTACATTATAATAATATACTAGTAGCCTATACTACCATTATCAGATTCGTATAAAAGCTCAAGGCATGAAATAAGATAACAAATTAATCATGAGTCAAATTGAGACTCCACCCCCCATCACACATTATAATATTGAACACATTTCCCACTGGCAATCAAACACACGATGGCTGTCTGTCAACTACTCTGTGTAGCAACTCTGATAACTCTGATGAGAGGTAAGTAGAATTTCCTCACAAACAGCATCAGGGAGACACAATCAGTTTATTATACTATGTTAATTATATTATATTAAAGTTAAACTTATGGGGGCTGGTGTAAATAGTAACAAAGAAATAAATTTAGCCACTTGTACGCATGCCCCCACCCACTGAAATCAAAATACTAAAATCACTAAAACAATAGAAAAAGCACTAAATGAAAACATTTTCATATTTTCTTTTCTCTAATTACAATCTAAAATATGAACCCTTGTTGCTAGGTTCTCGCTGCTCACATCGCGAGCTTGTAGATCTGCTATTTTTGAGAAATCATGAAAATTTGTGCAAGTCTTTTTTGAAAAACCTATGTTTAGTGGTGCTCAAACCGTTTCATGTGAAGGACGCCCAAAATGATATGTATTTTGCCACGGACCCCCATCTCAAAATATTTAGTTCCTAGTAACTCAGTCCCACTAAATACTGAATGAAGAAATTCAATGACTGTCCTGGGTGTTCCCAAAAGACTGATTAGACAATAAAATGACAAAAGGCTTTTTTGAAAGAGAATTATCCCTAAGACTAATACTAAGACTAAAAAAACGTAAGATTTCGACTAAGACTAAACAATTTCAGATGACTAAAATAGGACTAAAATTATGTTATTCAGAAGACTGAATGACTAAATCAGAATTTGCTGTCAAAACTAACCCCCTCAACCAACACACACACAACATAATATATCATATATATAACTAAGATTGCATTGTGAATGATCTCAGTCTTCATTAACAGTTTATTTCCATCCACTTGTTCAGGTGCTCAGTCACAATTAAATGGTGAGTAACTATTTTATTTTATATATTTTTTACCTTCCTATAATAATTCAAGGTACGACGAAGCACAAAGAAACTGGCAATCTACAAAACATGGCTGATCTACAAAATATATAGCCATTCTACAAAATAGGCAACCTACAAACTGCTACGAAGATGGCCTATTTTCAGTGAGACACTGTCATATGACAAAGCATGTAAGCATTACTTTGTTGGCTTTTCCACCTATCAATGACGGTTGTTCTTTCAGTGTGTCGCCGGGCTCCTCTGAACACCAGGATAGTTGGAGGTGACGATGCTCCTACAGGGAGCTGGCCCTGGATGGCCAAAATACATATAACTGTTGATCTTAAGACATACCTCTGTGGTGGATCTCTTATTAACAAGGAATGGGTGCTGACTGCTGCTCACTGTTTAAAAAGGTCAGTGCATGGTGGACAAAGTAATCAACACCAGTTCTTGAATCAAAATATAAGCTAGTAGACAATTTTCTTACTAAAAATATCAGTACTGCAGTGTGGAAAAACTCTTCTACATTTTACTTTACAAGTAAAGATACTAAAAGTGCCAAAAGTATTGGCATCTATTTTTAATTTAGCTGAAATTCCCATTTCACAGGTTTTCTAATCAATAAAATGTGTTTTGAAAATAGCAAATCTAAGCTCAAAATGCAACGCATCATGAAGCGTTGTGAGCTTGTAGATCAACTATTTTCAAATAGCTAAATTTAAATGTAATAATAATATAAATATACAAAGTAACTAGTAACTATGTACAGTATTTGAGTACATGTACGTAGTTAATTTCCATGACTGACAACAATAGATGCTCATGGTCAAACCACTTTGACTTTTAATATCAGTGAGTTGCTCTATTGTTTTCACAATGCATTTACAGAACCATAACTCTCTGAAAGCACAGGTAAGGAATGCACTGACTTGCATGTGTAGTTATAGTTTGTTGCAAGTTACTATGGAAAGCTCTGCCGGCTGGCCCTACTCTTATCTCTGCCACCTTTGCACACACACTCCTTGGAAAAAACGTACTTCACTACTGTCCATCACTACAATCAGCTACTTTCACAAGGCCATATTAATATCGTGCTCATTACGGATTGTTCTTTTTTCTATAATTCCTAGTAACGACCCCTCTGATGTCATTGTTTATCTGGGTCGCCAGATTAAACATGTAGTCAACACTTACGAAGACACTCGGACGGTTATCCAGATCATCCGTCACCCCGACTACAACAAAACCATACGATTTGATAATGATATCGGTCTTCTGAAACTTTCCTCACCGGTGACTTTTACCAAGAATATCCGACCAGTCTGCCTGGCAGCATGGGGGAGCTCCTTCCACAGCGGCATTGACAGCTGGGTCACTGGCTGGGGCCACATTGAATCTGGAGGTGAGTTGTAATAAGTGACCAAGTCCATTTCATTTGTAGCATTTCAAGATGTAAACTCAATGGGTCCGATTCACCAACCTACTTACGAGCGTTCTTACGAAGAAATTTGTTCTTAGACCCTTTTAAGAGGTTTTTTAAGAAGATTTGGCATACACCAATGTTTTCTTAGCTGTGATTTGTTCTTATGTTAAGAAAAAATCTACGCATACTGTAGAGCACTCTTAGGGTGGCCTTTTAGTTCTTAAGTGTGACATGCTGTGCTAAAATAATTTATTCTTTAAGTTTCATCAATTCTACAGTTGTATAATAATATGATTTAAATCATCAAAATATTTGTATCATATCTTTAGAATAGTGGTTCTCAAAGTATGGTTTGGGGACCCCCAGGGGTCCTTTAGGAATTTCCAGGGGGTCCACAGTCAAACAAGGAAGAGTTTTACCATTTTAACCCAGTTTTAAAATTTGTTTGAAAATAGCCGATCTACAAGCTCACAACCGAACGCATTACCATTACAGCCCATTTTGAGCTTGTAGATCGGATATTTTGATAAATCTTGAAAAATCTTTCCAGGCAGAAAATATTTTCAGTTGGGGGTCTACAGAATGCATGATAATTTGGGGGTCCTTGACATGAAAAGGTTTAGAACCACTGGTTTACTGACTAGTTTTCAACAGGTCTGAAAATTGCATCCCAACCCAAAATGAGCCGGTTGAGTTGAAGCCCAAGCCCCATACTCACCCCCTATGCCCCCCACCCTCCCCCCGGTACAACCCTTCATCGTGCCCCCCCCCCCCCACCCCACCCCCCCATAACCCAACTCCCTACACCCTCACCCCCATATCTCAACAGCCGCCACACGCCCATTTTCCTGTCCCCTTCCTACCTGAAAGCCCCCCTTGCACCATGCACCATATCCCAACCACCACACCCCTACTTCCACCCCATTACATACCAAGCAGCTGCTAACTTAAAGCCCCTCTATACCCACCTACCAGCTTTCAGTAATAAAATGTTTTATATACACAACTAATGCTTTCCAAACATGAAATATGGATAACATTCTAATTTCAGCTAATTTACATTGATGTCTATAGTGAAATAATAAAATACATTCATTCATTAATTCCCATATACAAATAATTAGCTGTTCACTTCAGAAGTACCTCCACAGAAGTTTATATTTATTTTTTATGTTTGGAGTCTAGTGTTCCACCATCTTTACACTTCAGTCAGGCTATTCTTGACTTAATTCTCTCAACTTTATTTCTGTGAGTGATTTCTTGTTAGTTCTGTGTACAGCAATCAAACACAGGTGTGACTGCAGAGAGTGTCATGAAGTCGTACCTTATATGGGGATTTGTGGGTGGCTCCCTATGGTAATAGGGATGCAAATTGGGATATGTGGGGCGTCTACCTATGATAATTAGGATTACCTGGCACATCCCTTCAAGTTACGAGGATTGGCATTCATCATGATAAGAACATAGTTAAGAACAATTTTGCCTTCCGAAGAACGTTTCATGAATGTGACTGGACTTCACTTAGGAATTCACTTAGGAAGACATTTAAGAACAAGTTAAGAAGAAAGTTAAGAACTTATTGGTGAATGAGGCCCATTGTATGTAGTTCATGTAAACAAAATAACAAACCATTTTACAAACAGGTATAGAACACACAGCCACGACCCCCCCCCCCCCCTTACCTGCAGACTCATGATTACAGATTGCAAAAAGAGGATGGGAGATGTGTTCAAATGAGGGAGGAAGACGATCTTTATGCAGTTGTTTTTATATATTTTAATATATGTGGTAAGTCTTGCTCATTAAACTAAATGTGTGTGTCTCCCTATAGTTGACCTCCCTGACCCGCAAAACCTCCAGGAGGTGAAGGTTCCAGTGGTGGGGAACAGACAGTGTAACTGCAAACATAGGTTCAGAATCACTGACAATATGATCTGTGCTGGATTCAGCGCTGGAGGGAAGGACGCATGTCAGGTGATCATTTGAATGGTTGTTTTCTCTTCAAGACTTTCTTCATGCAAAGCTTTCGTTGTTTTAAAATGCTGTACTTTTTCCCTGTAGGGAGATTCGGGAGGCCCAATGGTGATCAAACAGGATTCTGACTGGATTCAGTCTGGAATAGTGAGCTTCGGAGAGGGTTGTGCCGATCCTGATTATCCTGGAGTCTACACCAGAGTGTCCCAGTACCAGTCTTGGATCAACAGCCATATCAGCAGCAACCAGCCAGGATTCATCAACTTCACCTCCTCTGGGACTGACAGTGACCTCAGCGTCAACTGTGATCACCACGTGAAAATTGCAATTACTGTAGTAGCAATTATTTTTCTTTTTTGTGTTTCAATATTTTTTATTATAAGGAAGAACATGACACCACAGACACCACTTGACACTACATCACAAACTTAACAATAGACCATGGACAAAAAACTAAACAAAAAATTATAAAGTAATTGTTCACACCAAGTACAATAATAATCACCCCTATAATACTGACACCAACATCTCTCCCATATCTCTGCCATCCACATTTGATCTCACATTTGATACCATTTTCTATTAGCTGTCATTCTCCGTCACTCCAACACATAAGACTCTGAGCCACTCATCCCCCATACTTGGTGCCATTGGCCGCCATGTTTCCACAAACTCGGCCAGTGTGCCCCGGAGTACTTTCATTTTAAGTTATATATTATATTTATTATTATTTATATATTTACTTATACTGTATAAGTTATATGTTTTTTTGGGAGTTTTCTGCCTTTATTGATAGTGTGATAGTGAACAGTAGACTGACAGGAAACGGGGAGAGAGAGATGGGGAGTGACACGCAATGACGCAGCAATGGTTGTTGGGATCGGGAATCGAACCCACCGGCACACTAGATGAATGGACCTTACTTATGGAAAGAACAAGTAGCCTTGCATTACAGAGAGCTGTCAGAAGGAGTTGTTTCATGCCCGAGCATAACACATCATGTATGCAACACATTATGCGTGTAAATCGTATATTTTAACCACAGATCACTGTTGTATGACAGGAAGTCAAAGAATGACAAGCATGTGGCAAAGAGCCTCGGAAACACCAAAGTTTGAATAAATAAATATTAGTGTCACTCACCTCTGTTTTCTAAATACTGTCTCACTCACATTCATCATGACATTACTCTCACTGGTATGAAATGAAACTATAGTGCTCAACTATAGTGCTTTCTTGAGTTTAAATCCTGTTAGCAGTAGGCCTATTCCTTATCTGAACTGTAACCTACTATCTAGCAGGATAGACCTTGGCTTGTATCTGAACTGTACTGTAGGCCTATTGTTCTTATCCTATGCGAACTGCTAATAAAGTATTCAATCAATCAATCAATCAATCAATCAATCAATCAATCAAACAAACATATTGTGAAAGGTTGTAGGCCTACTACTATCATTGGAAAGCTCCATGAGTAGAAACAATTTCAGCCACTAGAGAGCGCCATGAGCATTCAATTGAGCAGTATATGATGTTGAGAAATTGTGTGAGAAAATTGTAATTGATTAAAAACAAATGAACTATATTCACACCAAACACTGATCAGGGGTTTATTATTAGCCTCTTATCATGAATTAGGGATTAGGCTATTATTATTAGAATGTATTTAATTGGTTGGTTAATTAATTACACACAACTCATTGATCTCTTAGTAATATAGCCTATTACAATCCAACTGTAGCCTACTAGTGCACAAACATAGCCTACTGCATGGCAGGCAGATTTTAAATTATAGTTGCCATATGCAAATCTATTAGGACACAGTGGACACTTTCTCAACAGTTTTGGTCAAATAAATATTAGTTTAGCCTGTAGGCTACAATGTTGTAGGCTCACAACATAGGCTATCCCATGTCAGTGCAAATACGTAGGCAAAAGCAATGAGTATTATGAAGTAAGAAATAAACCCTTCCATTAAACGTATAAACTTGGCCGTGGTGCCCCGCCCCCTCCCCACTGACGTTACGTACGCAGCCGTGGCGTGCCTGCAAGCCAAATAACATGGAGTCCTGTGGCTGGCACCCTCTTCACGGGATAGATCCATTCCATGCATAGCCTCGTAAACCAGTCTCCCTTCCTGCCTTCATTCGAATGCGAGCAGGAGAGGAGTCAGTTTACTAGGCTATTCCATGCAGGGACCGGGCATAAAAAAAAACCTACGTTAATTAGTAATGCCAAGGGCCTTGGTGAGTTGGGCCTTGGTTTGATGCCTGTGGATCTCCATATATGGGCCATATACAGTATGGTACCCTAACATTCTCATTTTCGACATGGGATTTATGACATAAGAAATCTCCATGTATGGACATAAAAGGTTTTTTTCTTTTTCTGGGAATGACCATATTATATGGACTTTTATACCCTGACTGAGAAATCTTGTAGCTTGTCTGACTGTCAGTACAGGAAGTGATGTCACGTGACATCCATTTTATGCCCATATATGAGTCATTCTGTACCACATCACTGTGACTCACTGACATCACACTGACATCACTTCCTGTACAGCCAGCCAGCCAGCCAGCCAGACAGCCAGACAGACAGACAGACAGACAGACAGACAGACAGACAGACAGACAGACAGACAGACAGACAGACAGACAGACAAGCTACAAGGTTTTTCAGGGTATAATGCGACCTTCGGTCGCAATAACTCTACAACTAAGATGCATTGTGAATGATCTCAGACTTCATTAACAGTTTATTTCCATTCCTTTATTCAGGTGCTCAGTCACAATTAGATGGTAAGTAACTATTTTATTTAGAGCTGGTCCTTAAGACAATCAAAATAGAGCCCCTAAACTGCTACATGTTATGAGCTTGTATGGCCTATTTTCAATGCACGTCACCGTCGTAGGACCGCTAGCACGAAGCATAAAGTAAGCATTACTTTGTTTGCATTTCCACCCATCATTGACGGATGTATTTCTTTCAGTGTGTGGCCGGGCTCCTCTGAACACCAGGATAGTTGGAGGTGAGATGCTCCTACAGGGAGCTGGCCCTGGATGGCCAGAATACATAGTCCTATACCTGTTGTTACTGACAGAATAAACCTCTGTCTCTGTGGTGGATCTCTTATTAACAAGGAATCGGTGCTGACTGCTGCTCAATGTTTTCACAGGTCAGTGCGTGGTGGACAAAGTAATCAACACCAGTTCTTGAATCAAAATATAAGCTAGTAGACAGTGGTGGAAAATGTACTCACATATTTTACTAAAGGTATCAGTACTGCAGTGTGGAAAAACTCTTCTACATTTTACTCAAGTAAATGTACTAAAAGTGTTCATTTTGATTCTCTATTATGCGTTTCGTCACTGAGCAGTAGGGGTGGGAGGGTATGAAGGGGTTGTTTTTATGTCATATGTTAATTTGTTTTGTATTTTATTTCTTGTTTGTTTTCAGCTCTTCTTTCTCTCTTTCTTTTCTTCCTTCAATATGCTAAAACTACTGTCCATCACTACAATCAGCTACTTTCACAACGCGTAACTCCGACCAGCAGTGGCGGAGTTACGCGGTGGCTTTTGGTGCTAAAGCACCACTAGTTTCCGGACTAGCACCGGTAGTTTTCGGGGCTAGCAAAATCGGGAGAGAGACGGTCAGACGGAGAAAAGTGTGATACCCAAGTGCAGTACTACTCCTAAACAACGGCAGTTCTCTCTCTCTCTGTTTCTCAATGTCTCTCTCTCTCTCTCTCTCTCTCTCTCTCTCTCACCCTCATCACTCTCTCTCCCGTGCACGTTTGGTTGCACAAAAACACACGGGTTAAGCTACACTTTTTCCTGTTAATAATAACCTGTGTGAAATAAGCTGCATTGGGAGGTAAGCGGGAGACACTTTATTGTGAAAGTAAGACAGGAAACGATAGTTGTTGCTGGGTTGGCCCTAGTTGTCGGTTTGTTATGTTGTTAAGCTGCATTGGTTTGGAATACGAGCGCGCAGTTTAAGTTATACATGATGAATGGACAGCCAAAACAAGTTGGCGGGGAGAGAGAAGACAGCAGTCCATTTCAGCGTCATCTTGCAATGCGCACTGTTAACCCATGGCCCATGGGAATTATGGAAGGCACGCAGGACAACTAACAACCCATATAAAACAAACATTATACACTCGATTGAAGTTCTTTATGAGGAGATGTTATGGAAACTGTACAAGATCACCACCAAAGCCTTTACAACTTTCCCAAAGTTGCATAACAGAGATGCATGGACGCACTATCGTGACCACTCGACCATACAGTGAGTAGTCTATAATTGATTAATTTCTGGACAGATGAATATCAACCTATGAAACATTTGAGAGAGGGGCTTTTCATCAATCTTTTTCCAAAAACTGGGACAAATGGATAAACAGGATAAAATATGCTACTCTGCTGTTGATTGTTGTCAACTGGTTTTGGAATCTAATTCTTCTGGATGGTGAGTACACTTGACTGCTGCTGCAGCTTGCCTATGCCTTACTCTTTTCTTGATGTCAAAAGTTGTCCGCTGATACAAATGTTACTTAAATCATCAGTTGTTTTGCTTAACCTAAGGGGTGGGTGGGGACTGGGAGACTGCTGGTGAATAGGGCAAAATTACTGTCAAAACTTAAAAAATAAATTAATAAAACTGCAAATTGTAATCCATATAAATATTTGTCTCCCTTAAATAAGCTTTGTTGCTGGTGCTGATGGGTATATATACGAGGGGAGAGGATGAGATCGGCAAGGCGCCCACACCTATGGCCACAACAGCAAAGGCTACGGGGTTTCGTTCATCGGGGACTACTCCTCCAGCCTGCCTTCCCAGCATGCCATGGGGCTGGTGAGAGACCGCCTGACGTACTGCGCCGTCGGTGGCGGTCAGCTGGTGGCCAACTTCACCATCCAGGGTCACAGACAGGTTGTGAACACAGACTGTCCAGGGGATGCTCTCTACAGGGAGATCAGAGGCTGGGAGCACTTTGGCGTGAGTGAGTTTTTGGTCATGCAAATGGGCCGCGAGTAAATATCATCTTTTTACTGTGTCCTATACTCAATCAATCATAATGTATTTACTGTTTGGGTCCTAGGGAGACACCAAATGTCTCTTTTGATCTCCACTGGCGATGCCAGTGACATCACAACTGTCATCACCAGGAATGCTGGTCCCTCAATGGCTGTTAATGATGACGTTTGCCAGAAATGCTGGTCCCTGATTGGGCTACGGGCTTAAATACAGAAAGACATACCTACATAACATACGTACATACGAAGCCACACGCAGTACTTGCAGGCTATGCTGGCGCAAGTGGTAATGATTATATTGTGCTGTGTGCTTATCTATTGGGCATGTGTGCATTCCTGATGGTCATTTGTTTTTGATTCAACAGGAAGTCAATGAATGACAAACCTGCTCCACCACATGAAGAGCCTTGGAAACACCAAAGTTTGAATAAATAAATATTTGAAATATTAGTGTGACTGGCACTGCTGTTTTCTAAATACTGTCTCACTCACATTCAATTGTGAAAGGTTGTACATTTGGGAAGCAAGAGTAGAAACTATTTAGAGTAGCAGCCACTAGAGAGCGCCATATGCATTACATTGAGTACCCACTGAGCATTTTGAGGTTTATTAGTTGCCTAATAGTGGTGTTTTTATCTTCTACACCACGCGTTGAAAATCAGTGTTGTAAAGGTCTAGATTTGCAATTTTTTGCTAGTTGTTTAGTCGGCTATATTTACACGGGTTGCTACACTAGACCACTATTAGTCGGATACAAAAAGTCTACATTTCGCCGTTAGCGGCCTTCAGTGTTCGAGTTATCCTCCCAGAGCTATGGGGTCCCTACATGGGGGGGGGGGTCATACGTCTCGCGCGCGCGCGAAAAATGGCGGTTTTTCGCGGATTTGACCGCGTTTTACTCGGGTTTCCGGGGTTTATTTTGCTTTGCAAGCTGTATACCATTTTAAAGCTAAGATTCTTGTGATTCCGAATCCGCAAACCATTTGATTATAGCACCGAAACTCACGCCGCAAACAACACAGAAGTCCGACATAAACAATAAAGGTTTCCGCACACAACACTTTCCCTTTGCCTCTCTCCACATACACCAGCCAGCAAGATTACTACAGCAAGCATTATGGTATTGCTTCCCAAACGTTTTAGCCCGTGAACCAAGAGAAACTAAACCCAAACAAGTAGAAGTGAAAATAGCCGATCTACAAGCTCACAAGGAGTCGCTTCGCGCTGCGTTGTGAACTTCTAGATCTGCTATTTTCAGGAGGACCCATAAAATGTGTCCACAACGCTAGCCAAAACAGTGTTAGCTAGCACCATAGCATCCAACCACACCATAGCATCCAACTCCAACTCTAAAGCCACGACTCACTCACCAATTGTTGACTGAGAGACGAGCAGGACGATGTTTAATGCCTTAGCCTACATGGTATTGTCTTGGTGTTCTGTTATATTCCTTTATTATGCCTGTGCTGTGTTGTTAATTTCACCACGAGTCATGACGCATACGCACTGACGACAGAGTGGAAAGGCTGGTTAAAGGCTCGTCCTATGAAAGCCATTTCCTCTCTCCACAGAAGCGCATTTCAAAATAAGAGTCTTTATTTTATTTTTTAAATCTATACAATCGATCATTCAACATGTTTATTTTGAAATTGTCCTGGAAAATAGTAGCCAAATAGCACCTACATTCCACTGAGAGGTTACGTTTGTGTTGATGAGAGCCAGAGAGCGCAGGAAAAAAAAAACACACACACACTTAGAAAAAAAAGAGACCCCACGGGGGTTGTTGACTATGGGGTCCCAGACTTTAACTATGGGCATTGGCTCCCACTCGAACAGTGGCGGCCATCGAAAGTAGTGAAAAGTAGGGCGACGGTGAGATTCGATCCAGTGATCTATTGCACTCAAGTCGACGATGCTATCCACTCGGCCATCAATGCTGATATAATAGTATGGACTTTCTGGCCGTATTAAAAGGTGACATTGCCCACCTGTGTTCATTTTAGGGTAGTGCGCATTGTTGAGGAAACTAAATGTATTGGGCGCCTAATAAGCCTAGCGATTACAATTATTTTTGTTTAATCAATACGTATTGAATGATGTAGCGGAGGCGGCGCCGCGGCTGTGTTTGACTGTGTGTGTTGCTGCTGTCAGAAATGTAATTCAGAGTAGACTGCTGTCTGGACGTTTCCACTTTACAGTGAGTGACTACACACAATCACGGTAATTAATTAACACTCTACCGGCTTACCGCGCCTTAGTACCAAGGAGAACTTTTACATGGTCTAAAGATAGTCGTTGAAATGCTGTATTTAAAACGACTACACCCAGACCGTCCAGACGTATACCTTATAGTGATGAATGGCTATTAAAATAATTTTACACCAATATTTGGCTATCAGTTCTGCAACGTGCAGTTGTTTTTTAAATAAATATTTATTAAAACAGGGGTTAACTTCAATTGTCTAAATTCGGTCTAAATATAAACGTAGATACGCCGACTATACTTAGTCGGCTAAATCTCGGCTAGATCTAAACTATACTTAATAATGATCAACGGATATTATAATTATGTTAGTCCAATATTAGGAGATCAGTTAAGCACCTTACTGTTGTTTTTTTTAATAAATAGTTATCGAATTATGGAATAAATTGCAAAGTATATTTTCGGTGTGAATATAACCGGATTCTAGCTGGTTGAAATGATGGCTAAAAAATAACTAGTCGTGTAATATCCGACTATTGCTCAGTGGGTAGTAATCTGGTATTGATTTCCCATAGTAAGAAAATCTTGACATTGTGTAAAGGGTTGTGAGCTTGTAGGTGTGCTATTTTCAGTGTATAAATCAGCATTGTTTGAAATATGCTAGTGGAAATATGGTAATGCTTTCTATTCCTGTCCCACAGTTATCCTTATCTATTACTTATCCAACCGTCCATATCAACTAATGTTAAGTTATACTGATTGTGTATCTTGTGTGCGTCTTAATTAAGTCATTGGATCAGCTTACAGATCTTGTTCACACACGTTAGACCGGGAACGCAAAATGCGTTTCTACCTTTCAGGCCGGGAACGCAAAATGCTGTTTATCCTTTCAGACTGGGAACGCAAAATGCGTTTCCTGTAGTTTTTACCCTCTTCTGGTCTCGTGGCCAATGAAATGCATCAGGAGGCGATGACTACCGCAAAGCATTCTGGGATTATTTGTTTTTGCTTTACATAACTTAATTTGTCGGAGAATCCCAGTGCAGCTTCTCATAGCGGCGAAATGGAAGACGCGTTGAGCGAAGGCAAACCAGGCCCGCTGGAATTGGCATTGTTATTGTTACGTGATATGTTTGAAAACAACGACGATGATGAAGAAGTGTTTCATGGATTTCATGAGGACTGGATAACTTTTCACGGACGCACTTTGACACGGCTAGTTTCAGAGACCAACTCTTTGCAGCACAGAGTCAACCCCAAACTCCAGAACAACATATTCGCAGCTATCTGGAGGTAATAACACTTATAAAATGATTATGATGATATGGTTCATTCATTCACATACACAGGCGCACACACACGCGCGCACGCACATATAATAATAATTAAATGTCGCTCGCCAGATTTACCGTTATATGAAGCTAAAAACAAGAATTGACACAGTCAATATAAAATCTGGTGGAATGGTGTGGTGAAAAGTCAGGGACTTTGAACAGTCTATCCATAATGAGTGGGGCGTGAACACAGCAATATTAAGAAAGCGAAGAGAAGTAATGTTGCATAGTTGTGGTGGAACAACAAGAATTTAAATATTCAATATAAAGGCTGGTGGATTGTTGTTTCTTGTCAAAGTGGTGGCCTATGGTGTAAGGCCTATGGTGTAAGGTCTCAAATATTTGCTAATTATGTTTCTATGTGCTACATAGGCTGAGAAATGTATTTTTTATTAGACGTTTTATAAGATTTATTAAAATTTTTGAGTTTGCAGATTTTTTTTTTTAAATGATAGGGGTCTGGACCATGTAATTTCCAAAGGTCAAAGGTGTAAGCTATCAAACAGTTTTGAAATTTTGTTTCTAGCTGCTACAGAGGCTGAGAAATAAATGTTTTAGTAGACGTTGACACCTCTGTGAAGTTTTCCATAAAATCTCAGGTTTTAGGGGTATTTTTCCAATCGGCCATAGGTTTTCAAGGCTTTTTTCCAGGCGGACTTAAGTCTAAATGGGTTAAGTCCTGGCCACAACATACAGATGATGTGATGTTTCAAGCCTTCAGTATTTAGGCCTATACTGCCCTTTCCTGCAAGTGCAGGTTTCTTTCCCTTTATCAAAATGTTATGGAGAATGGAGCGGATTTTTGCAGAAACCCGCAAATGTCAAGAAACTACTCCATTCCCATTGAAAAGCAGAATCCACCTTCATAGGTAGATGTATACCTCAAAGTCAGAGAAGGTCATACATAGCAGAAATAGCTGATCTACAATTCTCAATGTTCTGCCAATGCCTGGAAATACTTTCTTGCCAATGGCAGGACGTGTAAAGTTTTTAAATGGCACATCTGTATATGACTGCATATGACCGCAGACAAATGACTCAAACAATCCAAAAGCTGAAACACTTCCCCCTTCCACTTTTGCTTTTACTGCAAGCTCTCGGAATTGTGCCTGACAACTCATCTAGAACATGGGATTGTGTGATACTGTGTGTGTACACACAGTACCTAAAACATTTGGCTTATTCTGAGAATCATATTACTGGTATATGCTGGAGGCTGGACAGGTTATTTGAGGCCAGGATCTGCTGCAGTGGTGTCCTTAGAACTTGAACCGAGATGTCTAAGCAATATTGGTTTCAACGCGGGGGTTCCCATCAAACCTTTTTGGCTCAGGGCACCCTGTAAATATTTTTTTCATTCCATTCATAATTGTCACTCCCAGCACCTTATATTTATCACATATTTTTACTATTACCTTTAGCATGATCTAACACATTTTTTTTAATCAAAAATATTAAACGTTTTGTTATTAATTGTTATAAGATGATGACAACATCTGAATGAAATCGTGTTTTATTGAGTAAATCACATTACTTGGCACCAATGCTGCATTTGATAACTTCTCTGGGCAAAGGAGGCATACTGGTTCGGGGCTCGTAGCATAAAGCATTCCAAATATTATCACATTATCTCACGGTATCCCTGGACTGCCGTCCAGGCACCCCAGGGTTTCTGGGCACTCACTTTGAAAACCCCTGCCTCAGCGAGTCCCCATTCAGGACTCAGTCCAGTAAGTTATTGCCCCCTCCCCTATAAAGCCTGGTGCCCATTCCTGCTTTGGCCTTTCTTTCCTGCTTTGGCCTTCTCTGTATGCACTGGCTTGTCTGAGCAAGGTAGGCAATGGATGGTTGTTTTTGCTTTAGAACTGTTTGAGTTTAGACCATTGAGTTCATTCTAACCGGCCCTTTGTTCCTCAGGCACCCGCCTCTATGCATCAGTGTTGATGATCAAATGCCAAGAGGCTGTTTGTAGGCCAGATGTTGGGGCCAAACCTCACCATTAATTAACCCGAGCTACTGTATAGGCTACAGCTACAGTAATGTTGCCCTACACACGCACATACGCAAGCACGTGTACACACACACGCACGCACGCACGCACGCACGCACGCACGCACGCACACACAAACACACACACACACACACATAGTGAACACGTCTACAGAATTAAACTTTTAGTTTTTATCTTTGGCAGCCTAGGGCATGTGCACAAGTTGGTTGTGAGGGGCTTACAAATGGCAGGCCTCTCCAAAAGGAGGGCAGTTACAGCCACACAATTTGGAGGAGGAGCTGTTTCCTTTACCCATGATTTATGTCCGCTGTGTCTGACAAGTATGTCAACTATACTGTATGTCTAGGCAGAGCAGTGTGTGTGTGTGTGTGTGTGTGTGTGTGTGTGTGTGTGTGTGTGTGTGTGTGCGCGCGCGTGTGCGTGTCCGTGTTAGGGGTGTAACGATATAGTAACTGTATCGAAATATCATTTTTAACTTTATTTATAAAGTATATCGAAATGAAAACAGCTAAAATCGAATCGTATCGTTTTATTTTGTATCGTATCGAATCGGCAGTGCAAAGAATCGATTGTATCGATACTACCTACTTGTGCATTGTATTTAGCATTTTTAAGAAGAAAAAATATAAAGGAGGGGTTTAATTACTTTTCCTTTCCATATAGCTACACTGGTCTATCGATAAATGTATGTAATCTCTGGGTTCATGTCAAGGTGCAGGTTTGTCAATATACCATGTCCATGTATTTGGCAGATAATCACTGTGTTTACTTATTTATATCCAAAATAATACATGTTTCCCTTAAAACCTGCACTATCCAAACTTTTCACACAGATTTAATTTCTTTACTAAATAGTTACTATATCGATTTTAAATTACTGAATCGAATCGTATCGTATCGCCATGAATGAACCAATATCGTCCATGTATCGTATCGTCGTCCATGTATCGTGATATGTATCGAATCGCTATTAAAATGTACCGTTACACCCCTAGTGCGTGTGCGTGTGTGTGTGTGTGCGTGTGTGTGTGTGTGCGTGTGTATTAGGCCTGTCTAAGTTAACTTGTTTAGTCGATTATTTGATTTGCAATTAATTTATTTATTTTAGCCATTTGGCCTACCCGTAGGACATCATCATTATTATTTTGGAGGCCCCCAGCCTTTGAGTGTTTTCTCACTCAACACTCACCAACATAGGCCTACAGTATAAGTGTATACAGGGTATCTGCACATTTCTAAAGAGACAATTTAATTATTTTACATTATTGTATTAATACCTCTATTAATACCTCTATACCTTTTTTTTTTCATTATGTCAAAAAGTAATCAACAAACTATACTTTTAAAATGGTCAAACATTGGCAACAATATTCTTAGTTTTATTTTGTAGAATCCTGTATGAGGTCCATACCTGTTGATGTAACAAAATAAAAAATATATATATTTTAGGGAACCTCTATAATTAAAGCATAAAGGTGGACACTAAAGTATACTCAGATTGCTAAATACATTTAACAGATCCTTATATCCATCTGCTGCAGTCTGTTGAATGCAGTACAATTATGATTTGTGAGGTTTTTAATTGATTTCCAATAAAAGATGAACATACTTTTGCATAGAGCCATCATATTCTTTCTCTCCATTTTAAGAGGGGTATGAAAGACTTCTAAGGCGGCATTCACACAGGCACGTTTTATTGCGATTAAAACGAATCCTCTAACGTATTGTCGGAAAATACACACCGTTTGGGCATCTGTGAAGACGCATCCATATTCTTTTTCGAATCAAAGAAGCGAATGCAAATCCACAAAAAAACGGTGGTTTCGATTCGCTACAGCAAACGCTTCACTGTTGGTGTGAATCCATCCGTCTCAAATACAGGCAATGAAACATTGTGGTAGGCTATATAGAGCCATGTGCGGGTTAAATCCATATATAGCCTACCCAGGGGGCAAACCAGCCTTTTTTTAGGAAACCTGCATTTGCCCCGACATAAAAGGTTGTCCACCAGAAATATTATCTATGACCCAGTAGGATCACAACCTATATGGACAACCCGGTCAATTTGTACGGCAAAGTTCCAATATGGCCGCCTCAATATTAGCCCAGGTTTTAATGGGGGGTGAATAGGGAAATTTTTTAAACTGAGGGATATTTCCACGAAACTTCACAGGTTGATCAATGGTATACATATGAACATCTTTTGTATTGCAAGTTTCCATGAAATCCAATATGGCCGCCACAATATGGCCGCCATAATGTAAGGACCCAGAAAATAGGTTTTGCCTCTAACTTCTGAACCAGATGAGCTAGAAACGCAAACTTGGTGTCTATTTCATGGTGTCTGACCATGGGAGACTCAATGGAATAGCTAATTTTATTATTGGGTGTGTCTGGACCTTTATTGTGCATATTTGCAAGATGGTGGATTCCCAAAATAGAGCTTTAACATAATTTCTACCATGATTGTTGACTGCTTTTGCAAATACAAGCAATATGAATCCATTTGCTAAGATTTATGGCACAGAAGGGACTTATACCTGTATTATTCTTGAGTTTGCATGTTGTCAAAATGGCTGTAAACGAGATATTATATTTCCTGTCCGATTCTACTGTATGTAGTTGTAGCAATGACTTCAGATAAAATCAGAGACCAAAACAATGTATCCTAGAAATTATTTTTTTATTTAAAAAATTGATAAAAAAAGAGAGAGATTATCTCAATGAAATGAATGCAACTGCCTTTTTGGGTCTTTCACACATAGACATGCACATGCTTTCCAACAACTTCAGCTTCAGGGAAATTATAATGAACACATGATTAAAACAGGCTGCATTATAATGCAAATAATTGCTAGTCACTATCACTGTCATGTGTACCTATCCTGCTGCATCTTGTCTCCAGTCCTTGGCAACGACACCCCTAGTAGCATGCAATTCCCTTCTTCGCACATGAAGTTCAATCACCCGAGAGAGACTTGGAGTAGAACCGCTGCTCCTTCACTTGGAAAGGAGTCAGCTTAGGTGGTTCGGGCATCTAGTACGGATGCCCTCCGAGCGCCTTCCTAGGAAGGTCCTCGATGCACGTCCCACTGGGAGGAGACCCCGTGGCAGACCTAAGACCAGATGGAAGGATTATATATCTCCAGACTGGCCTGGGAACGCCTCGGTATACTCCCAGAGGGAGTGGAGGAAGTTACGCAGGATAAGGAAATCTGGAAATCTCAGTTGGAACCGTTACCCCCGCGACCCGATTCCGGATAAGCGGTTGAAGATGGATGGATGGATGGATGGCACATGAACAGTTTTTCTGGCAGCCTTTGATACAGCTACATGATATTGCCTTGTCCATTGATATAGGCCAGGCTGGCTCTGTAGATGGATAGGGGACTGCCTTCCCATCACTGAGAGACCATCCATATTCAGTGAAGCAAGGGATGTCTGGCTTCGCGATGTGTGCAGTTTTATCTATTATGGCTGCAAGAGCAGCTCTTTTCAGGTGCAGGCCAAAGGCATTTTCTGTAGGTGGCAGCAGCTTCAACAGGGTTGATCGGTTATTTAGGAACTTGTACACTCTCAGCTTTGCCAGGTCAAAGTCCTCCGAATGGTCAGCTTTTGATGCATATACAGCTATTGTGAGGTCTCTAGCCTGATTCTTGACATCCTCTGAGAGGGAATAAGAGGAATTTTCACCAAACTCCTGAAGTGCAGGGAGATCTAGACCCATGCTGGTCTTGAACCATGCCTTCTTTCCAGTGAAAAAGGGATAGCTGGTGGTATCTCTGCCACTCAGGCTGAGAAATAAAGGGCAGGGCACGACACTGTGCGAGTCCAAGGGCTGAGACCATGTGATGGATAGGAAGATATGCATCCTGCTCTGTTCTCACCCACAGCTCTGGAAGGTCTAGGAGTTGGGTGGCAGCATGATATAGATGCCTATATCATGCTGCCGCCATGGGAAGGCAGTCCCCTGTCCATCTACAGAGCCAGCCTGGCCTATATCAATGGACAAGGCAATATCATGTAGCTGTATCAAAGGCTGCCAGAAAAACTGTTCATGTGCGAAGAAGGGAATTGCATGCTACTTGGGGTGTCGTTGCCAAGGACTGGAGACAAGATGCAGCAGGATAGGTACACATGACAGTGATAGTGACTAGCAATTATTTGCATTATAATGCAGCCTGTTTTAATCATGTGTTCATTATAATTTCCCTGAAGCTGAAGTTGTTGGAAAGCATGTGCATGTCTATGTGTGAAAGACCCAAAAAGGCAGTTGCATTCATTTCATTGAGATAATCTCTCTCTTTTTTTATTAATTTTTTTAATAAAAAAATAATTTCTACATTGTTTTGGTCTCTGATTTTATCTGAAGTCATTGCTACAACTACATACAGTAGAATCGGACAGGAAATATAATATCTCGTTTACAGCCATTTTGACAACATGCAAACTCAAGAATAATACAGGTATAAGTCCCTTCTGTGCCATAAATCTTAGCAAATGGATTCATATTGCTTGTATTTGCAAAAGCAGTCAACAATCATGGTAGAAATTATTGCGGCCGTAGGTCGCAGTTTAGTTGCGACCGTTAGGGAGCAGTTTACTATGAAAACCTCCACCGGCCGTCCGGCCGTCGGTCGGTCGGTCGGTCGGTCGGTCACACGTCACACGTCACACGTCACACCTTTGCCCTGCTCATATCTCCGCATCAGTATATAGGGCTTGTTTGTTTATTGTACCAGTAAGACTCCCTAATCGGGAGATAAGCGACCGTTGGTCGCTTATCTCCACAAATATCACAACCTCCACCTCTCACGTCATACGGGTAGCCATAGTTACACCTGGAATGTTGAATCTCCATATATGGAGATAACCTACGCATCACACAAAGTCTGACCTCACCAGCCCATACTTGGGCATGGACGACTTATATCTCCATATACGGAGATGGCCATATATGGAGATACGATGACATCACAGAGTCCACAGCTGATGATGTGGCGTGATGTCATACAATACACAAACAAGCCCTATATAAAGGGGCAATTCTCACCAGGGAAGAGAGCATTGCCTGGAATGTTGAATCTCCATATATGGAGATAACCTACGCATCACACAAAGTCTGACCTCACCAGCCCATACTTGGGCATGGACGACTTATATCTCCATATACGGAGATGGCCATATATGGAGATACGATGACATCACAGAGTCCACAGCTGATGATGTGGCGTGATGTCATACAATAAACAAACAAGCCCTATATACTGATGCGATACGATGACATCACAGAGTCCACAGCTGATGATGTGTCGTGATGTCATACAATAAACAAACAAGCCCTATATACTGATGCGGAGATATGAGCAGGGCAAAGGTGTGACGTGTGACGTGTGACCGACCGACCGACCGACCGACGGACGGACGGCCGGTGGAGGTTTTCATAGTAAACTGCTCCCTGACGGTCGCAATGACATCACGCCACATCATCAGCTGTGGACTCTGTGATGTCATCGTATCGCATCAGTATATAGGGCTTGTTTGTTTATTGTATGACATCACGCCACATCATCAGCTGTGGACTCTGTGATGTCATCGTATCTCCATATATGGCCATCTCCGTATATGGAGATATAAGTCGTCCATGCCCAAGTATGGGCTGGTGAGGTCAGACTTTGTGTGATGCGTAGGTTATCTCCATATATGGAGATTCAACATTCCAGGCAATGCTCTCTTCCCTGGTGAGAATTGCCCCTTTATATAGGGCTTGTTTGTGTATTGTATGACATCACGCCACATCATCAGCTGTGGACTCTGTGATGTCATCGTATCTCCATATATGGCCATCTCCGTATATGGAGATATAAGTCGTCCATGCCCAAGTATGGGCTGGTGAGGTCAGACTTTGTGTGATGCGTAGGTTATCTCCATATATGGAGATTCAACATTCCAGGTGTAACTATGGCTACCCGTATGACGTGAGAGGTGGAGGTTGTGATATTTGTGGAGATAAGCGACCAACGGTCGCTTATCTCCCGATTAGGGAGTCTTACTGGTATCAAAACCAGTCGGTCACACGTCACACGTCACACCTTTGCCCTGCTCATATCTCCGCATCAGTATGACATCACACCACATGTGTACACAAACCTTTGTGTACGTTGCTGTGGCAACAGTCTGTTGTTGCTGGTCTGTTAGTGTACGTTAGCAACCACCTTAGCAACCATGGTTTTACCCTAGCAACCAACTGTTTACCCTAGCAACCAACTGTTTACCATAGCAACCATGTTTTTTTACCCTAGCAACCAACTGTTTACCATAGCAACCAGATACGCAGAGCAGGGATCTCCATATATGGGCATAAACAGGTGACATCACACTGATGTCAGATACTCAGAGCAGGGATTTCTCCATAATATATCGGCATAAAAGGGATTCTGTTATGATCTCCATATATGGGCATAAAAGGGATTCTGTTAGGGATCTCCATATATGGGCATACAAGGGATTCTGTTAGGGATCTCCATATATGGGCATAAAAGGGATTCTGTTAGGGATCTCCATATATGGGCATAAAAGGGATTCTGTTAGGGATCTCCATATATGGGCATAAAAGGGATTCTGTTAGGGATCTCCATATATGGGCATAAAAGGGATTCTGTTAGCTGTTAGTGATCTCCATATATGGGCATAAAAGGGATGCTGTTAGGGATCTCCATATATGGGCATAAAGGGATTCTGTTAGGGATCTCCATATATGGGCATGAAAGGGATTCTGTTAGGGATCTCCATATATGGGCATAAACGGGATTGTATCCCAGATGATGCCCTGTTAGGAGATCCACACTAACAGAATCCATATATGGTCCTACCGACAGCTGCTATAAGCCAACCCTGGCGATAAGGTCTGAGTCGAAGAAATGCTTCTTTCCTGGCAAGAATTGCCCCTTTATACTGTAGGGCTCGTTTGTGTATTGTATGACATCACGCCACATCATCGGCTGAGGACTGTGTGATGTCATCATATCTCCATATATGGAGACATAAGTTGCTCATGCCCAAATATGGGCTGGTGAGGTCAGACTTAGTGTGATGCGTAGGTTATCTCCATATATGGAGATTCAACTTCAATGAGTAACCATGGCAAACTGTCAACTGCCCGTATGTTCTTGATAATTGGTAAAACAAACTTTTGGCCTATTTGTGGAGCTAAGCGACCAACGGTCGCTTATCAGTTTAAAATGTTTCCCTATTCACCCCCCATTAAAACTAATAGGGGCTAATATTGAGGCGGCCATATTGGAACTTTGCCGTACAAATTGACCGGGTTGTCCATATAGGTTGTGATCCTACTGGGTCATAGATAATATTTCTGGTGGACAACCTTTTATGTCGGGGCAAATGCAGCACACCTTCCTTTGCCCCCTGGGTAATAGTTATTTTTAAAAGGTTAAATCCCCCTCCAGACCGTCCGCTCTCATTAGATTTCTGACCATTCTTGCCGCCTCCTCCCCTCATTGATTTAATTTCTGATCACCGCTCCCTCGATCGCACATGGTGTATTATTTGTGAGGAGTTGCTCACAGTTAGATAAAAGGAAAGTGCCACTGGAGTCACTTGTATATCATATATTGGCTATAGGCCTAATATAATATAGGCCGATGTGTGGGTCTCTCGCCCTTGCTCGCACACGCGCTTTCTCTCTCTCGCTCTCTGTGCCAAATCATGTCCAAATGGAGACGTTTTATGCCGCGAGCGGAGCGCATGAGGGAGCCAGCGGAGGGCAAGACGAGGGGCAGAGAGAGAGAGAGAGTGAGAGAGACGTTGACGTTCTACTCTTCGTAGATATTCATATCTTGCTAAAGTATTTTCTGTCTGGTTTATTGCTGGTAGATTTTGCGAGTCCCTCCGGCCGCAAGGCACCAACCTGCTCACTGGGAGCAATGTGGGGGTCTTGCCCAAGGACCCTTCGACATTAACTCAGGGGGAGCCCGGATTCGAACTGGGAACCCTTCGGGAACCCTTCGTGCTCTAATAACGGTTTCTCTACCCCTGAATGTTTGGTGCCCGTGATCTCTATATATAATGGGCTTAAAAGGGACACAGACAGATGGTACTCTGACAAAGCCCCCCGACACTATATCGGTGCATTTTAACAGCGGAAGACAAAGTGCGTTATTTGTCAATGGGACCCGGCAAGGCGGCAACTACTGGCGATAGCCAGGAGTGTCGCACCAAATTCTGGGTACAAGAAGGGGGAGGGGGTTTAACCCATTTAGACTGGGAACGCATTATTTTGTGCAGTAACTATTGCTATTTATTTTAGTCTTTGAATATTTAAAATCCTTCTAAGGTATCTTGAAAGACCTATGTTTTCCATCTCAAAAATATTTAGTTCCAGGGACCCCCCCCCCCCCCCCCCCCAGAAGCAAAATTTTACAAATGTGTGCTTAAAAAATACATATTCAAAGACTTGCACACATTTTCACGACTTTTCCAAAATAGCAGATCTACAAGCTGCGCTGTGAGCTTGTATATCTGCTATTTTTCAATAGCCAAAGTATGAAATAACTAAAGGCCCCTCCACCTTGGGCCCTAGTAACTCAGTCCCACTTTCCCCCCCCGTGTGACGTCCCTGGCGATAGCAGGCGATAAAGCTTTTGGACAACATCGCCCAGAGTCGCCGGCTGTTGCCCGCTGGTGCCCTGTCACTCACATGTTCTGGTCTTGCCCCAAACTAGTACAATACTGGACTAAAATATTTTAGGTTTTGTCTGATATGTTTTTGGTTCCTCTGGAACCCTCACCTCAGGTAGCCATTTTTGGAGTGCCATCAGATTTTCAGCTGGTAGCAAGGCGCAGAATATTACTAGGATGGAAATCATATACATCATTTATATGTATACTATGTAACTTATGTTCATCCAATAAAAGATGAACATACTTTTGCATAAATGCCATCATACTTTTCCACTCCATTTTAATAGGAGTATGAAAGACTTGGGAACAGATAAAAACTGATAACTTATTTACGATTAATCGCACAATTAACTAGCTAAATCATGCGATTAATCACAATTAGGATATTTAATCGCTGGACAGCACTAGTATGTACGTATATATACCGATCCATGGTGGCCTCAACCGAGTCGTTCGGATAAGCGGTTGTCCAGAATTGCTGATTGCTGTGGAAAAAAGTCGTCAATGTGACGCCATTTCAACATACTTGAAGGTACATGTTGTGCTGGGTGGGGATACTCACAGTTGATTCACCTGTCACAGGCCCACAGCAACCAGTCAGAATGAAACATTGTGGCTTTTGCCACATTGGTAGCAAGGCGCAGAATATTAACCGTCAGGTCGCATACACAAACTTTAGAAGGCAATGGAAATCCCAAATTCTGTTGGGGAAGATGGAAATCCCCAATTCTGTCGCTTTGTGGGTTTTTAAAGTTAAAAATTAAATTCATATTGAGAGGTTCGACAGGAAAGTTCTTCTCGAGCACCCACTTCGAGAATCCTTTCGGTAGACTCATCATTAATCAATGTCTTAAAACTGCTGTGTCCAATAACTGCCCAATGTGCGAATATCTATTTATATGATGTTATATATGAAGCAGTGAAGTGTGATATCTGTTAGCATTTGGATGACTTATTATTAACCTGCGACTTGCATCTATATGGCTCAACTCAATAGTTTCTTCTTTTCTTTTCTTTTCTTTTCTAAATTCCTTTTCTTACAAAAGCTAGTGAGTAGCACAAATACCTCATCTAGTCCTTTAACCGTTTCAAGATGCTTTTGGGGAAAGTTATTGAACTTCTCCTCCAGGTGTGAAATGTATCTGCTGTTTGTTTTGCTTTTTGTTTCTCTGAGATGCATTGTACAGTTCTGTTTTTGTTCTGCTTCCTATTATTTGAATGTTTTTATTGTGTTTGTTCCTGTTGTAACTTTGTGGGGTCTGTGATAAGTGCTAGACAAATAATGTACTTACTGTACTTACTTTTCTTTGTTTCTATCTTTATTTATTTATTTTGATATTATTTACTGTTGTTCTGTGTTTAAAGGAGCTATAGTCAACTTTTCATTGTAGGGCCGACACTTTGTTTACATCCTAGTCTATAGACTAGAATGTAAACAAAGTGTCAGTCTGACAATGGCCAAAATGATTATTTTATCATTATTTTACGCTTTTTGTGGTCGTTTTTGAATAGAAACATATATATGAAGCTTATTTTTTATATAACATATTTTCGAAACATTATTTTTATTTTAGCATCCGTTTTTCAAGAAAAAGTTGACTATAGCTCCTTTAATTATCATTTATTTATATATTAATGTATTTGTCTTGTTTGTGTAATAGTAGATAGAGATAGAGAGTAGAATTTTGATAGCAATATGGGGGGAGGTTGGGGAAAGGGAGAAAATAGACAAAAAAATAGATAAAAAAATGTCTTAACCAGGGCAGGAATTTCAGGGAGGCCATGAAGGCCATGGCCGTCGTTGCCCCTCAGTTTGGCCTTGTGCCCCTCCCACCAATGGCCTGACCTGAGGCCACAGTGGCCTTACTCCAGCTACCTGTACCCCTATCCCTATAAACTTCTTTGCCTTTTTTTTATATTTTGGAAAACATTTTAAAATACTTCAAATAGCCGATCTACATCGGCAGGCGTCATCAACGTGTCTGTACACGGACAAATGTGTCTGTGGCAAGACTTGTCCATGTCCGTGGCACATTTAGTATTTTGGTTATGTGTAGGCCTACATATTCTATCCTAAATATTCAATAATAATAATAATAATAATAACAAAGCATTTGTTTTAATTATTTTGGATGATGATAAGTGTCAGGATGATTAATATGTTGTGTTGGCTACATGATTGCATCAGGTGAGGATGCAATGCAAGACAAGACAAGACAAGACAAGACAAGACAAGACAAGACAAGACAAGACAAGACAAGACAAGACAAGACAAGACAGAGAGAGGAGTAATGTTTGCTAATACTTGTTCCACTGGTATACCTTACATCACACCACTTACGCGCAGGGCCGCCACAAGACCTTTTGGTGCCTGACTCGTGACTGGCTGTTGGCAACGTGATGCCTGACTCACAGTGCGCCATGCACCTCATAGTAGCGTCTTTCTCATCATCATATAATACTTGTTCACCGTGTAAATTAACACAGGAGGATTGACCCTGGCAGCATATCAATTTTACTGGACTATTACCTGTTTATTAAGCTACTACTATCTTTCAACCACAACTTATGAGACAAGAGATTAGTAGAATGAGTTTGGCAAAATACAAAAGAATAAAACAATATTTGTTGATCGGTCAATGAATTGCAAAAACTATGCCGTGATAGTGAAGAAAGGGAACTTGGAAAGACTCATTCTGACAAACCACAAATCATTTGACTAGAAGGAAGTGAAGCCGGTATGTGTGTACCATACATGGAACTGGATGGAGCTCTGTCAAGTATTTGTCTCATCAGCAAGATGGTGAAGAAAGAGAACTCGTGGACAAATCACACATCATTTGACGAGACATTTCCAGCAGACAGAGAACTGAGAAAAAGAAATAAGGAACTGAAATTTCAACCATTTTGCCAAATATGATACTGTATGTTCTTTTGTCAAATTATTGGACAGTTATTTTGTATGTCGGTGACAAAAATAAAATGTTTAGAAAAATGTCCATCACAAGCTGACATGGTGACCCCTGTACATCGGCATGTTGTGAGATCAGCTATTTGAAATATTCAAAAATGTTTTTCAAAATAGTAAAAAAAGGAAAGAAATGTGATGATATAATGATATTGAACTAAACTTAACTGATATACATTTTTTAAGACCTCATCTTTAAACCAATGCAGTAAGTTTAACCCTTAAATTCAATTCAATTCATTATTTCAATGGACTAAACTTTGTTTTATTTGATGGCCTTCCTGCCCTAGCATTTGGCCTTTGTGCCCCAAAAGATTTACAACACCAAAGGCCAAGTGGCCTTGCCCCGAATAAGACAAAATTCTAGGCCTGGTCCTACATAATAAATAAATAAAAGATTGGTAAAAGTTTCAAATGGTTTCAACAAAATAAATCACAGCTTTTCATATATATATATATATATATATATATATATATATATATATATATATATATATATATTTATTTATTTTTTCAAAAGTATTTTATCATAAAAATATATTATCTTATTCAAAAAATTGTATAACTTCCATAAATACAATAAAATTTAAATAATTTAAAGTGTATAGTGAAAATAACAGATCTGCAAGCTCACAATGTATAGTATACTATATAATATACTAGTAGCCTATACTACCATTATCAGATTCGTATATTTCCTTAAAAGGAAATAAGCTTAGTAAAGGCATGAAATAAGAGAACAAATTTATCATGAGTCAAATTGAGACTCCACCCCCACACACAAATATTGGACACATTTCCCACTGGCAATCAAACACACGATGGCTGTCTGTCAACTACTCTGTGTAGCAACTCTGATAACTCTACTGATGAGAGGTAAGTTGAATTTCCATTTCCAAACAGCATCAGGGAGACAGTTTATTATACTAGGTTAATTCTATTATATTAATTATAATGTTTAGACTGATGCTAGGTTCTCACGGTTTTCCTGTGATCCTATATAGTTTACTGAGGCACAACACTATGAATTGTACTGTATATATCTAGCTTACTGTAAGTTGGATAAAGCATCTGCTATTCTTGTTTGAATAGTTCCATCCCCCACAGCCCTTGTGCAACAGTGATTGCACTGTTGCTATGTCATGGGATGCATTTTATATACTTTTAATGCATTGTGTATTTTATGTATGTTTTATTGTTGTATACTGACTGACTGCCTGTGTGCCAAAGACAAATTTCCATTTTATGTAAAATTTGATGGACAATAAAGTTTTCTTATCTTATCTTAAATGCCTAAATTGTAATTGTAATTGTAATCAGTGTTAGAATCCTCTAACACATACACATACAACTGGTGGCCCCCACCTTCACTAAATGCGGCCTTCGGGTCAATATATTACAATCGGTGTCGCACCAAATTCTGGGCTCTGGGTACAAGGATTCACTCACATTTTGTGCTTTATATTGAAAAATATAAAGCATATAAAAAATGATGATTGCTAATATTACTTTATTATTACGGGCTATTTGAGTGATGGAGTTTACAGTATTCTGCTGGTGAGAGTGCAGGTACTGTATGCAATGCGGCCCCCTTGAGTGAGTGTGTATAACTTTAGTGGCCCTCTCCATCAGTGTTAACTTTGTTAACTAGGACTAAAAGACTAAGATTTTGATATTCAGTCGATTAAGATTAGACTTAGACTAAAGAATTTCAGATGATTAAATAGGACTAAAATGAAATGGTTTGTTATTCAGAAGACTAAGACTAAATCTGAATTTGCTGTCAAAACTAAGGCCCTCAACCACACACGCACGCACGCACGCACGCACGCACGCACGCACGCACGCACAACACACACACACACACACACACACACACACACTGTAATCTTCGTCATTGGAAAAATAATATATAATATATAACTACAACTAAGATGCTTTGTGAATGATCTCAGACTTCATTAACAGTTTATTCTATTCCTTTGTTCAGGTGCTCAGTCACAATTAGATGGTAAGTAACTATTTTATTTTATAGTTATTTTTTTTTACCTTCCTAAATAATAATTCAAGGTACTGCAGAGCATAAAAAACTGCCAATCTACAAAACATGGCTGATATACAAAATATAGCCATTCTACAAAATAGGCGGCCTACAAACTGCTACGTGCTATGAGCTTGTAGATGGCCTATTATCAGTGCACTACACTGTCATATATGACGAAGCATAAAGTAAGCATTACTTTCTTTGTATTTCCACCCATCAATTGACGGTTGTATTTCTTTCAGTGTGTGGCCGTGCTCCTCTGAACACCAGGATTGTTGGAGGTGACGATGCTCCTACAGGGAGCTGGCCCTGGATGGCCAGCATACATATAACGGTACCTGTTGTTACTGACAAAATATACCTCTGTGGTGGATCTCTTATTAACAAGGAATGGGTGCTGACTGCTGCTCACTGTTTCAAAAGGTCAGTGCATGGTGGACAAAGTAATCACATTGGCGTAAGCATATTCTTCTACATTTTAATCAAGTGAATGTACAAAAGTGACAAACGTATCTATTATTAATTATGATGAAAGTCGCATTTCACACGTTTTCTAAAGTATTACAAATAATAGAAAAGGATATTTTGAAAATAGCACATCTACAAGCTCCTCATGATGCATTGTGAGCGTGTAGATCTGCTATTTTCAAATAGCCAAAGTTTAAATGTAATAATAATAATAATATAAATCTACAAAGTAACTAATAATTACAGTACTTGAGTACATGTACTTGTTACTTTCCACGACTGTAGATGCTCCTGGTCACGACACATTTTTTATATGTTTAAAAAAACATATTTAAAAGTACATTTGACTTTTAATATCAGTGAGTTGCTGTATTGTTTTCACAATGCATTTACAGAACCTTGTAACTTTTTGAAAGCACCTAATGAAGGCACTGACTTGCATACAAGACAGGTGTAGTTTGTTGACACGATGCATTTGGTGACGTTACTTGTTACTTGACAGCTTTCCTAGTAATGTAGTCAAAAGTGCTCTTTGAAATGTAGTGCAGTACACTAGTATATTTAATATAAGTATATAAAAAATATATACTCAAGTAGTACTGATACGTGATAACAGGTACTATTCGAATAAATGTTCTTCACTACTGTCCATCACTACGATCAGCTACTTTCACAAGGCCATTTCATGTGAATAATGTAATAATATCGTGCTCATTATGGATTGTTCTTTTTTATTTATTCCTAGTAACAACCCCTCTGGTGTCAATGTTTATCTGGGTCGCCAGAGTCAACAATTAGTCAACAAAAACACAGTCTCTCGGACGGTTACCCAGATCATCCGTCACCCCAACTTCAACAAAACCAAAGAATTTGATAATGATATTGCTCTTCTGAAACTTTCCTCACCGGTGACTTTTACAAACTATATCCGACCAGTCTGCCTGGCAGCATGGGGGAGCTCCTTCCACAGTGGCATCAACAGCTGGATCACTGGCTGGGGCCACATTGAATATAACGGTGAGTGTAATAAGTGACCAAGTCCATTTAATTTGTAGCATTTCAAGGTGTAAACTCAATGTAGTTCATATAAGCAAAATAACAAACCAGATAGCCTACTGTATATAATGCACACACACACACACACACACACACACACACACACACATACACACACACACACACACACACACACACACACACACACACACACACACACACACACACACACACACACACACACACACACACACACACAATTTATATCATTAGTGTAGATGTATGTATGAGCAACATTTAAAATTTTTGTATAGTGAGTTGTAGCCTATACAATTCTATACAGGGAGCAAATGAAGTGATCTGTATAGGCAATAGCAGTAACGTGTTCCAGAGTGCAAATTCTCCCGCCGATCAGTCCAGTTGGACTATGTCTTGGTGGCCTGGATCACTGACTGTGTCATCTGCAGACCACCACACATGGCCTATATAGCAACAATCAATTGAGGTGCAGTACAGATTGTAAAAAGAGGATGGGAGAAGTGTTCCTTATATATTTATACTTGTAGTAAGTCTTTCTCATTAAACTAAATTTGTGTCTTCCTAGGGAGCTTTCCCCAAAACCTCCAGGAGGTGAAGGTTCCAGTGGTGGGGAACAGACAGTGTAACTGCAACTACTTGGTGGGCCTCATCACTGACAATATGATCTGTGCTGGATTCAGTGCTGGAGGGAAGGAATCGTGTAATGTGAGCATTTGAAAGGTTGTTTTCTCTTCAAGAATTTCTTCATGCTAAGCTTTCGTTGTTTTAAAATGCGGTATGTTTTCCCTGTAGGGAGATTCGGGAGGCCCAATGGTGATCAAACATGGTCCTCGCTGGATTCAGTCTGGAATAGTGAGCTTTGGTTACCGTTGTGCCGAGCCTGATTCTCCTGGAGTCAAAACCAGAGTGTCTCAGTACCAGTCTTGGATCAACAGCCATATCAGCAGCGACCAGCCAGGATTCATCGTCTTCACCTCCTCTGGGACTGACAGTGACCTCAGCGTCTACTGTGATGGCCTGCCACCACTGCCAAATAAGAGTGGCAGTAAGGACCGAAATCACCACATGAAAATAGCAATTACTGTAGTAGCAATTATTTTTCTTTGTTTTTAAGTTATATATTTGTTGTGCTTTTTCTGCCTTTATTGATAGAGTGATAGTGAACAGTAGACTGACAGAAAATGGGGAGGGAGAGATGGGGAGTGACACGCAGCAAAGGTTGGGAGTCGAACCCACTGGCACCTATATGTGCCTGGACCTGAGAATAAGTATACTGTAGCCTTGCATTATAGAGAGCTGTCAGAAGGAGTTGTTTCATGCTTGAGCATAACACATCATGTATGAAACACATTATGCTTGTAAATCGTCTATTTTCACCTCGGATCACTGTTGTATGACAGGAAGTCATTGAATGACAAGCCTGTGCCAAAGAGCCTTGGAAAACACAAAAGTTTGAATAAAATAAATATGTGAAATAATAGTGTCACTCACCTCTGTTTTCTAAATACTGTATGTCTCACTCACATTCATCATGACATTACTCTCACGGAAATGATTACAAAGGACCCCTACTATACCTGTATAGGTCTTTCTCGGGTTTAGCAGGCTAGACCTTGTATCTGAACTATACTGTAATTGTATTGATATATTGATGTATCCTTTGCCTTGAAACTAGTGTTTTTAGAATTGTACGGCTACCTTGTTTTTAAAGGTGTCTCCAAATAAAATGCATTAGGCCTATTATTATTAGGGCCCGAGCACACACAGTGTGTGAGGACCCTATTGTAATTGCAAAGATTATTCTTCTTCTTCTTATTTTCCCGAAAGTAAATCGCGTTTTTGAGGCGCCAAACGTACTCCAAAAGTTGTGCAACTTTGCAAGCATATCACAAGTGGCGAAAAATCACGTAATTAAAAATAAATAAAAGGGGGCGTGGCCTAATGGCGCAACAGCGCCCCCTACAAAATTTCAACGCATCAGCCCCACTATACGGTTTCACCCACAAGTACGAAATTCTGTGCACATCTGTATCATGTCCGGACTCACAAAAAAGTCTCTTGGCGCCATGTCCGAAACCAAACAGGAGGTCAGCCATTTTGACTAATTAGTGGCGTTTTGGCGCATTTTTGGCCGTTTTCACGTGTCGCACTTTAACGAACTCCTCCTAGGGGGTTAATCGGATCAACTTCAAGTTCGCTCGGCATACTCAAGACACCTTAACGATGAAAAGTTGTGCGAATCGTGAGTTTTCGGAAAACGGCGTGACCGTGGCGAAGCGTCAAACTTCCTTCGCCAAACAGGAAGTGCCCCCTCTTCTGATTGGCCGAAACTTGATTGTTCCTTTTTTTGGCTGTTACTCATCAACTGTTTGTCGTACAGAGTTGTGGCTGGTATCATATGACTTGACTAAGAGTCCTTCACTTTAATTGGTTTAACTTAGCCCCGCCCCCTCTTCTGATTGGCCGAAACTTGATTGTTCCTTTTTTTGGCTATTACTCATCAACCGTTTGTCAAAGAGAGCTGTGGCTGGTGTCATATGACTTGATTAAGAGTCCTTCACCTTAATTGGTTTAAGTTAGCCCCGCCCCCTCTTCTGATTGGTCGATTATTGTTAGTTCCTATTTGCTATCTTTTCAATGGTTTGTAATAAGTGCAATAGTGTAACTGTGTCTAGGTGTAATAACTGTAATAGTGTAATAGCGCAATAATTGTAATAGTGTAATAAGTGTAATAGTGTAATAGTGTAATAGTGTAATAGTGTAATAGTGTAATAAGTGTAATAAGTGTAATAGTGTAATAGTGTAATAAGTGTAATAGTGTAAGAGCGCAATAAGTGTAATAGTGTAATAGTGTAATAAGTGTAATAGTGTAATAGCACAATAAGTGTAATAGTGTAATAAGTGTAATAGTGTAATAAGTGTAATAGTGTAATAGTGTAATAAGTGTAATAGTGTAATAGCGCAATAAGTGTAATAGTGTCGTAAGTGTAATAGTGTAATAAGTGTAATAGTGTAATAGTGTAATAAGTGTTATAGTGTAATAGTGTAATAGTGTAATAAGTGTAATAAGTGTAATAGTGTAATAGTGTAATAGTGTAATAGTGTAATTAGTGTAATAGTGTAATAAGTGTAATAGTGTAATAGTGTAATAAGTGTAATAGTGTAAGAGCGCAATAAGTGTAATAGTGTAATAGTGTAATAAGTGTAATAGTGTAATAGCACAATAAGTGTAATAGTGTAATAAGTGTAATAGTGTAATAAGTGTAATAGTGTAATAGTGTAATAAGTGTAATAGTGTAATAGCGCAATAAGTGTAATAGTGTCGTAAGTGTAGTAGTGTAATAAGTGTAATAGTGTAATAGTGTAATAAGTGTTATAGTGTAATAGTGTAATAGCACAATAAGTGTAATAGTGTTATAAGTGTAATAGTGTAATAGTGTAATAAGTGTAACAGTGTAATAATGTAATAAGTGTAATAGTGTGATACCGAAATAAGTGTAATAGTGTAATAAGTGTACTAGCGTAATAAGTGTAATACGTGTAATAGTGTAATAGCACAATAAGTGTAATAGTGTAATAGTGCAATAAGTGTAATAGTGTAATAGTGTAATAGTGTAATAAGTGTAATAGTGTAATAGTGTAATAGCGAAAAAAGTGTAATAGTGAAATAAGTGTAAGTGTAATAGGGCAATAAGTGTAAAAGGGCAATAAGTGTAATAGTGTAACCGCTGCCCCTTGTGACGTGGGTAGAGCTGCGAGGGCCCGGTCATCGCTGCTTGCAGCTTTAATTATTATTATTATTACTATTATTATTGCGACTGTAGGTCGCAGTTTAGTGGTCACAGCGTGACCGTATCTCTGTCTGTCTGTCTCTAACGCCTGACACTGTGGTTCCCCTGACACATCACTGTGACATCCACATGTGACATCAGTTTACTATCAGAACCATCACAGCTTGTCCGTAGACGTCTGTCCGTCCATCTGGACGTGTGCAATCTTTTACGGTCTATGCGTTTGTCTCTCTGACATCATGCTCTGACATCACTGTGATGTCAGGGGAACCACTCTTAACAGAATGGATTTACCGCTCTGACATCACGCTCTGGCTTCACTGTGATGTCACACTAACAGAATCTCTTCTATGCTCATATATGGAGTGCACTCCATCTATGAGCATAGAAGAGATTCTGTCATCAATATTTAGCCCATATATAACAGGACTTCATATGGGAATGCCCATATGGAGGCCACATACCACACTAACAGAATCCATATATGGCCAAGACAGATGGCCAAGACAGCCCATATCTGTGTGGCTGGTTCTACAGACAGGGATCTCCCTATGGGCATAAAAGGGTATGTTGTTTCACATAACGAATAACTGAGTAAGCATGTTTGGGCTCCCACAGCATATCTCCATATACAGTACATGGATCTCCATATTTCCATACTAAGGGTCTCCATATATGGGTAACTCGTCTGACCGGTACATCACTGGCCAGATGGCCAAGAATTGGCGCGACCTCGCCTGTCGCCCTGAGGTGTCTTACTAGTTGTAGTACTGTCTTGTTCTTTTCCTATGCGAACAGCTAATAAAGTATTCAATCAATCAACCAATCAACCTATCATCTTGTGAAAGGTGTATCATTGGGAGCCAAGAGTAGAAACAATTTAGTCTAGCAGCCACTAGAGTGTGCCATGGGCATTCAATTGAGCAGTAGCCTAATCATCCCCAGGATGCCGGTCAGAGCATCAGGACCAGACTGGTAGTGGTGGCAAAATGGGTTTTATTGGCTCCATGCATTTTATTGGGGAACATGACATGATGGCAATGATAATGGACATACAAAATCAGCAACAAACACACTTAAGCATACAGTAAGTAACTAGGGCATAAATTAACAACAAACTAGGGGATAACTATGTGGCATAAACATTACAGGCACAAAATCACCCAAACCGCACTATAGGAACAAATCACCCAAACATCACATATACATATACAAATATAAACATTACAGGCTCTTCAACCCCCACCCATCAATTAAGCAACTCCACCCACTCCTGGCCAGAGTATAGGGGATTTTGCACAATTAGCCTATCATGAATTAGGCTAGTATTATCAGAATGCATTTAATTGGATAATTAATTACACATTGATCTCTTAGTTATTAATATAGCCTATTCAGCTATATTACAGTGCAACTCCACAATGTATTCACACAATAGGCTATCCCATTTCAGTGCAAATATCTAGGCAAAAAGGTAACTACACAATACCCAAACATACCAAAGTGTCCTTTGTTGCTGTTTAAGCTTAGTCCATATTATGTTATACTTTGTTAACAGTATCGCACAAAATAGCTCATCATCAATGAACATCTCTTCCCATAGGCGATTTTAAGGGGTGTCCTAGGGTGCACGTGCACCCCCTGGCCGCCAGGCGGCCATTTTGATTTTTTTTTTTTTGTAATGTAACTTTATTTTATAATTATTAAAAAAACAGTGATCGTGATTTGTAAAATGTGCGCAAAAAGAGAGGTGGAGGGGCAAGTATAGTAGTTCACTCGACACTGACAGTAATGCTAATGAACGTGAACCAGAGGAGGTGGACGGAGCTTGCAGCAGCAGTGATCCAGCCACCGACATCACTGTGGAAGGCTCGCCGTTGCCGGAGACCGAGGCCCCGGTTCCTCCACAGCAAGCAAGCCCCACTCCAGACTCAACTGTTGTTACCCCAGGCCCAGACCCAGAGGAGCCAAATGAAGCCAACTTTGTTCATGAAAGAGACCCTTGCCATGGCCCGGATAAAGCCAAGCAGTTTTTGGCTTTGGGTCCATATCAGCCAGAAGATGTAGAATGTCCATTAAAGGCCGCTGGCGAAGAACAACGCAAATTCAGAAAGGAGTGGTTTAAAGATTTTGCCTGGCTGGAGTATAGCGTGCGCCATGACCGGGCGTTCTGCTTTCCATGTCGGGCCTTTGGTTCTGAGAACGCCGAGCAAGCTTTCAGGAGGACAGGTACATAAAGACACATCTCTGTTTACACAATGCTGTTGTACTCCCTCCAAGTGCATAGTCTATTATGTTCCCTTTTTTCAACTGTTTCGTTATATTGAAGAGAATGTGCGCAAAAAAAAGAAATGGAGGACACGACACTGTTTGAAAAGAAACTTGCTTTTTTTCAAGAGAAGGGAATGCATAATTCTGATTCATTTGGTACATTAAAACACGTCTACACACTGTACCTCACCATACCAGTTACGAGTGCTTCAGCTGAGCGCAGTTTCTCTACTTTGAGACAACTAAAAACGTATTTACGGACAACCATGACTGATAAGAGTGTCAGATATAGGCATTTTACAGATTGAGAAAATACACGAAATTAAAGTGCAGAAAATAATTGAAAGGTTTGCAAGTGCCAAAACCCGGAGGCTGCAGTTCATTGTGTAATAAGGATGTGTCTACTATTTGTTTTTGTGAAATGCTTATTTGACACTGTAAATGACTGCTTGATTGCTTGATGAATGATGATTAACTTGATGTTTGGATTTATATGTCCTGGCTGTGCTGCCTCTGTCTGCAAAATAAGTAAATAAATCCTATAGATAGACATATGGTGTCTAGAAAAAGAAGCACCTGTTTTACACTTTTTTTTGTTTATATTGTGTTACATTTGGGTACAAAATTAACTGCAGAAATCCGCTAAAATAACATTACAAAACCGCTAATATCCGCAAGCGCGCACGCGAACGTCGTGCACGCGCGCGTGCATGAGGTAATAGAGGTCGTGCACCCCCTGCTGGAAGAGGCTAGAATCGCCTATGTCTCTTCCTGTGTGTGTGTGTGGGTGTGTGTGTCCCTCATCACAGACTGCCCAGCCATCATTCCACGGTAGCCATAAATCATAACTCTTGTAGAGTGCTTTTATTTTGAATACATTGTCTGTCTCTCTACAAGAGTTATAAAGGGGAGCGGGGACACTCTTTCTGGGTGAGCCCTTCCGTCCATTTTCTGCTCCAAACATGTACAAATGCAATATATAAGGTGCTCACCGCATTGTCAAAACAGTTTTCTACTGAACCGTCCACTCGTCGGCATGTGTTAGTCCATATGATTCCAATAAATGAATGTTTACTCAAACTTCTCACGTTTCCTCGTCGGAAAGGCTAAGTTCTGCCTACAAAACGTCTGAATACTTCCGCCTACAAAACGCCATGTCCTAGTAAGAGCGAATAGCGAAGGGGACCAACGTCACGTGATATGTTCGGTAATTTTCACCGAACATTGTGGTAAACTTGGTTCTGCGCTGTGAGGTTGTATATCTGCTATTTTTCAATAGTTAAAGCACAAAATAATGCGTTCTAAATGGTTTAAACCCCCTCCCCCTATGAAGAGCATTCATGGGGGGCCCGCAGTGAATCCTTGTACCCAGAATTTGGTGCAACACCCGTGGCTATCGCCAGTAGTTGCCGGGTCCCATTGACAAATAACTCACTTCCGCTGTTAAAATGCACCAATAGTGTCAGGGGGCTTCGTCAGAGTACCATCTGTCTGTGTCTCTTTTATGCCCATACATGTAGATCACGGGCATCAAACATTCCATAGAATCCTTGCCGATGCGAGTATGAAGTTGGTCAGTCCCATATGGGGGTCATCAATATGTCCGTATTTGGACAAATGTTTCTGGTGTGATATGGTTTGTTTTATGTCTGAGTCATAGTAATGTGGCCGTAGGCCGCCAGCCGGTTCTCTCATTAGCCAATTTTAACATACCAGTTTAAAACCTTTGTTTTTAGTAGCTGTTGTACTGTATTTGTGTTACATGAGTACAGTGGAATTACAGAATACAACAGAAGAGGACCAGCTCATTGACACGTCCACAGACTCTGACAAGAGACACATGTCCGGCACAATTCACTCAGCTTTACAGTGAAAGCAAAATGTGTCAGTTAGGCCTATACTGGGAAGGGAAATCAGAATTCTTCAAAAAAGGTATCCACAAGTTTCCTGTGTGCAATGAGCCCTTGTGTGAACTGTGAAAGTTGGACATCAATTCCTGTTCCTGTTTCATTCTGACTGGTTGCTGTGAGCCTGGGACAGGTGAATCAACTGTGAGTATCCCCACCCAGCACATTGATGACTTTTTTCCACAGCAATCAGCAATTCTGAACAACCACATATCCGAACGACTCGGTCGCGGGCACCACAGTCAATCGAATCCTTGCCAACGCGAGTAAGAAGTGGATCGCTATATACATAAATAATAAATATTCTAATTGTGATTAATTGCATGATTTAGCTAGTTAATCATGCGATTAATCGCAAATAAGTCATCCGTTTTTATCTCTTCCCAATGTGTCTTAGAAGTCTTTCTTACCCCTATTAAAATGGAGTGGAAGAATATGATGGTTTTATGCGAAAGTATAAAGCCATCATATACTTTATTGAAAATCAATCAGAAACCTCACACATCATAATGGTACTGCATTCAACAGACTGCAGCAGATGGATATAAGGATCTGTTCATGTATTTAGCAATATGAGTATAATTTAGTGTCCACTTTTATGCTTTAATTATAGAGGTTCCTTAAAATATTTTTTTATTTTATTTTGTTACATCAACAGGTATGGACCTCATACAGGATTCTACAAAATAAAACTAAACTAAATTGAGCAGAGAATATTGTTGCCAATGTTTGACCATTTTAAAAGTATAGTTTGTTGATTACTTTTTGACATAATGAAAAAAAGGTATAGAGGTAATAATAGAGGTATTAATAAAATAATTTAAAGTAATTAAATTGTCACTTTAGAAATGTGCAGATACCCTGTATACACTTATACTGTAGGCCTATGTTGGTGAGTGTTGAGTGAGAAAACACTCAAAGGCTGGGGCCTCCCAAAATAATAATAATAATAATGATGATGTCCTACGGGTAGGCCATATGGCTAAAATAAAGAAATGTGCGATTAATTGCGAATCAAATAATCGATTAAACAAGTTAACTTAGACAGGCCTATACACACGCACATACACACGCACATACACACGCACACACGCGCGCACATGCACACACACACGCGCACACACAGACACACACACACACACACACACACACACACACACACACACACACACACACACACACATTGTTACATACAGTATAGTTGACATACTTGTCAGACACAGCGGACATAAATCATGGGTAAAGGAAACAGCTCCTCCTCCAAAGTGTGTGGCTGTAACTGCCCTCCTTTTAGAGAGGCCTGCCATTTGTAAGCCCCTCACAACCAACTTGTGCACATGCCTAGGCTGCCAAAGATAAAAACTAAAAGTTTACTTCTGTAGCCTTGTTCACTGTGTGTGTGTGTGTGTGTGTGTGTGTGTGTGTGTGTGTGTGTGTGTGTGTGTGTGTGTGTGTGTGTGTGTGTGTGTGTGTGTGTGTGTGTGTCCCTCATCACAGACTGCCCAGCCATCATTCCACGGTAGCCATAAATCATAACTCTTGTAGAGTGCTTTTATTTTGAATACATTGTCTGTCTCTCTACAAGACATAGACATTATAAAGGGGAGCGGGGACGCTCTTTCTGGGTGAGCCCTTCCGTCCATTTTCTGCTCCAAACATGTACAAATGCAATATATAAGGTGCTCACCGCATTGTCAAAACAGTTTTCTACTGAACCGTCCACTCGTCGGCATGTGTTAGTCCATATGATTCCAATAAATTAATGTTTACTCAAACTTCTCACGTTTCCTCGTCGGAAAGGCTAAGTTCTGCCTACAAAACGTCGGAATACTTCCGCCTACAAAACGTCATGTCCTAGTATGAGCGAATAGCGAAGGGGACCAACGTCACGTGATATGTTCGGTAATTTTCACCCAACATTGTGGTAAACAAGGCAAGCGATGACATTCCGAGACAAGTTTGAGTATATTAATTTATTGGAAACATATGGACTAACAGCGTCTGGCGTATGCCCAAGGCTGTCCCTGTTCCGGTCTGGTTCCGGTCTCCCCCAAGCCCCCTGTGATTGGCTGAACCGGACGTAGGGAGCGCTCGGTTGTAGTCACTTGGACCGCGCGAGGTGCACCAAAACCCAATTATCATTGCGTTTATCGTGCGCTTGCCCAGGCCTTACGGCCTGGGCATAAATATAACGATTGCATTAACCACGGCTTCGTAACTCGCGCGGCGCTCCGCTGGCCTTCGCGCCGCTTGCAATGTCGTGGACAATAACTTAATGTCGTGGACAATAACTGTGACATCTAACCATAAAACGAGCGCTCCCTTCATAGACACGCTTGGTAATCTGCTGGACGCGGACTAACACATGCCGACGAGTGGACGGTTCGGTAGAAAACTCTTTCGACAATGTGGTGAGCACATATTGCATTTGTACATGTTTGGAGCAGAAAATGGAATGAAGGACTCACCCAGCAAGAGTGTCCCCGCTCCCCTTTATAACTCTTGTAGAGATAAATGTCTTCAAAATAAAAGCACTCTACAAGAGTTATGATTTATGGCTAATTCCACGGTGCATGTGGGGTGCAGAGCCCTACAGAGGGACTCCGACGCCCCTGGCCCTCCTTCTGGCCTTCCTTTACATCCACCACACCTCCACTCCCAGCCAGCCCTGTCTGACCTTGGAACAGTGTTCTGCTGACATGAGGGCCATGCAGCGATTCCATCAGGACGACAGAGGCTGGGACAACATTGGATACAGGTAGGAACAGTGATTCTCAATGTCCAGGAGCTCCAAGGGGTCCTTGAGGAGGTTTCAAATGGGTCCCTTATGGGCCTGCAACTCTGAGTTCAATGAACAGTGAGTATTTTACGGTGTCGATTTTTGGTCCCAGAGATACACATTTAAAATGGGGGTCCATGGCCTATTGCTCACGGTCCTTGACTTGAAAAAGGTTGAGAATCACTGAGATCAACCTACTTCATTCTAATCTGATCCGTCCGTCGGATGCGTGAAGCCATCGAAAGCAGGTGCGTTGCCTGTGCCGTAGGTATGGCTGTTGGAAATGACAGGGAAGTGATCCAAACAGCATGACTGTCAAACAACGGCACTACCCAAGACATACCTACTGTACGTACAGGAGCCGTGGCGGACTGTGGCATACAGAATTGCGTTCCATACATCTAGCGTCCGATTGTACGGAGCCGGTCTGCTCGTGCCTTTAGGGGGAATAGGATCAGGGCAAACAGTCGGGCACATACTGTAACAGCAGCACACTGTACACCAGGGGCGCTGATACTGCATGTGCTGCGTCTCTCGAGTACTCAGTGGGAATGAGGAGCACCCAGCCACAAGTACCATCATGCTGGGCTAGATTTACATTACTATACAGTACATTGGCTGCTCCATTCACACCTTTACCAAGCTAGATTCAGGTTTTGCACCCAGTAGCGCGAACATATTTCGGTGTCACTGCTGTACGCGGACTGAGGCTGTGATCCTGGCAAATTGTAATCCATATAAATCTTTGTATCTTATATAACTTTTGTTGCCGGTGCTGATGGGTATATGTATACGAGGGGAGAGGATGGTATCGGCAAGGCGCCCACACCTATGGCCACAACAGCAAAGGCTACAGGGTTTCGTTCATTGGCGACTACTCCTCCAGCCTGCCTTCCCAGCATGCCATGGGGCTGGTGAGAGACCGTCTGACGTCCTGCGCCGTCGGTGGCGGTCAGCTGGTGGCCAACTTCACCATCCAGGGTCACAGACAGGTTGTGGACACAGAATGTCCAGGGGACACTCTTTACAGTGAGATCAAAGGCTGGGAGCACTTTGGGGTGAGTGAGTTTTTGGAGGTCATGCAACTATAGGCCTATCACAATTATAGGCCTATTATAGGCTATTCAGATTGGCTAAGATTGCCTTCCAAAGTTTGCACACACATTCACACTAGGCAGAGGAAGACATGTCACTTAAAAATTGTAAAATCAGCCTCATGGTGGCTATACAAGACTGTTTTATGTTTTTATCTATAACTTCACCGTTCAGTGTACAACGTTTTATGCACACTCCCTAGAGGCTAAAGAAAAACTTTTGACCTTAATTTCTCAAATTTGCGTTATATAGCTCCACCAGGAGGCCGACTTATGTAAAACTCTTTTTTAATATGACTCCTTCAGATTTTATCCAAATTTCACGCAACTTCCTACACATGATCTCTATGTGATCAAGACAGATATCTTTGCTTTTTCAGATTCCATCCTGATTGGTATTTTTTGAATAGCCAAGCAATGTACTATGTATATAGCCTATAGCTATATACATGTCATCAAAGTGCACTTTGCAAGCCATACCCCGCAATCAATCCTCCAGGCTTTTTTCTTACCACAAACAATAAGATACAGCACCAACTGTAAAAAGGTTTTCTGAAAAAATGTGGCAGCCCATACTGTACGTAAAATTGTGACTCAGGTCTCTCTAAGTCCATGCAATTAGCATCAACACTTGCAAGCATATGATTGATAGGAACGTTAGCCGTTTGCTGAAACATAAATGATTTATGTTTGAAAGGTGGTTGCTTTACTTGAGCAGCGTGGTTTTAACACTTCTGTGTACAAAGTGGCTACCCTGACATTGTGGTCAGCTTAGGTTCCCGAAAAGTTCCCTTTTTTTTCTTTTTTCTTTTGAGAAAAACACACCCAACACACCCACAGTAACCAACCACTGACATGTATTTTCTCCTCCCTTGATGATTAACTAATATATTTGATATTTTAAACCTAAATATATTGCCTAAATCATGACTTTGTATAAACAGCTCTAACACAGTATACATTATCAAAATATACTTAAAATACAAAAGTTAGAGTACTCATTATGCAGAATGTCCCATTTCACAAGTTTTCAAATGTATAAAATACGCAATGTGAGCTCGTAGATCGTAGAAGTGGTTAATGTATGTTTTGCAATAATAATCTAAATATAACATGGACAAAAGAGAGGGTTATAGTGAAAATGTCAGGATTATAACAGACTCTTCCTCTCATGTACGAGTTGTTGATGATATCAGCTTCCTGTCAGGATGTCAGTTAGAAATCTGTTGAGTTCCAGAGAAACCACACCTTGGAGAATTAACCTGTTATCTTATCTGTGCCACATGACCCCCCCCCCCCCCCCACCCCATAGTGCTTAAAGCCACACTATGTAACTTTCCTCTTCTAACCCGGATTTGAACCTGATTTGTACAAGTGCTGTCATTTCTACCATTGAGCTGATACCATTGAATCTTAACCTTCAGGTCAGAATTTGTGAATAAAGCACTGACTGCTTTAAAGCCATTTACCCCTTTTTCCAGGCCAAAGAGAGCAAGCAAGGCCAGGAGTATCAAAGGACGGTTCAAACTGTTCTACCTTGGCATGGACAGGAGACTTAATGGAATCCTAAATGAAGAGTAAATGTTAACCATTGTAACTTCATACTTCATTTTAATCATGTCCTTATCCCTGCAAGACCCGAATTAATTTCTACTTGCCCCCCCAAAAAAAGAAAAAAAAATCAGACGGTGTTGTAGGAGTCCTAATCAGAGGAAAATGTAATGTTTAAAACATAATTATGTTTTTGTAAGGTTTTATAGACAAAAATCAAAAATCATGCTCTAATTTGCATTTTGGGGATATTTTTCACAATAATAACATAATGTACATGTTTTAGATATTCTAATGATCACCAAAAAAATATTACAGGCATTTTACATATGTTTTCGTGAGGAATAGCTTCAGTGAAAAAGTGAGATGTTGTTCGTCAAGACTCTGAACTCCAGAGATCTTTAAGTGGTGTGAATGTCAGCCTCTGTGGGGGGTATTTATATGCAAATATCGTGGCCAATGGCATTGTAATACTAAACAATAGGATTTAATGGTGATGTTAATGTGAAAAAAGAACAGGAAAACTAATAATACAATTTTTTTAAATGATTTAAAAAAATGTGCCAAAAAGCAACACTGGGCCTTGCAGGGATATACGGCGATATAGATAGATAGATAGATAGATAGATAGATAGATAGATAGATAGATACATAGATAGATAGATAGATAGATAGATAGATAGATAGATACATAGATAGATAGATAGATAGATAGATAGATAGATAGATAGATAGATAGATAGATAGATACATAGATAGATAGATAGATAGATAGATAGATAGATAGATAGCCCACACAGGCTTACAAGACACTCACAAAACATAATACATAGCCTACATACACCAAGACACACCACAAACAGAAATGCAAAAGAACATATTGATTGTCCATGCTGTTTACAGATACAATGTTCTCCAACGCAACTGCCATGCCTTCTCTATGAATTTTGCTAAAACAAAAACGTCCTTCTTGAACAACCAGCATAACATAAAGCATTCAGTCATCCAAAACAAAGCTGAATTTTTGGCTTGCATTTGTTCAACTACAGAATTAATTTCTTAAGTCATGTTACAGTGAACACACGTGTGTGTGTGTGTGTGTGTGTGTGTGTGTGTGTGTGTGTGTGTGTGTGTGTGTGTGTGTGTGTGTGTGTGTGTGTGTGTGTGTGTGTGTGTGTGTGTGTGTTTGTATGTGTGTGTGTGTGTGTGTGTGTGTGTGCGTGCGTGCGTGCGTGCGTGTGTATTAGGCCAGTCCAAGTTAACTTGTTTAATCAATTATTTGATTTGCAATTAATCACATATTTATGTATTTATTTTAGCCATTTGGCCTACCCGTATAGGACATCATCATTATTATTATTTTGGGAGGCCCTCAGCTTAATGTGCAACATTGTTTTCTCACTCAACAGTAAACAAACCAACATAGGCCTACAGGGTATCTGCACATTTCTAAAGTGACAATTTAATTACTTTAAATTATTGTATTAATAACTCTATTAATACCCCTAGGCCTATACTTTTTTTTTCATTATGTCAAAAAGTCATCAACAAACTATAGGCTACTTTAAAAATGGTCAAACATTGTCTACAATATCCTCTGCTCAATTTAGTTTAGTTTTAATTTGTAAAATCCTGTATGAGGTCCATAGCTGTTGATGTAACAAAATAAAGGTGGACACTAAAGTATACTCATATTGCTAAATACATTTAACAGATCCTTATATCCATCTGTTGCAGTCTGTTGAATGCAGTACCATTATGATTTGTGAGGTTTTTAATTGATTTCCCATAAAAGATGAACATACTTTCTCATAAAGCCATCAGATTTTTCCACTCCATTTTTAATAGGGGTATGAAAGACTTCTAAGATACATTGGGAACAGATAAAAACGGATGACTTATTTGCGATTAATCGCACGATTAACTAGGTAAATCGTGCGATCACAATTAGAATATTTAATCGCTGGACAGTAGTAGTATGTATATAGCGATCCACTTCATACTCGCATGGGCATGGATTCGATTGACTGCTGTGCCCGCGACCGAGTCGTTCGGATATGTTGTTGTTCAGAATTGCTGATTGCTGTGGAAAACTTTAGTCAATGTGATGCCATTTCAACATATTTAAAGGTACATGTTGTGCTGGGTGGGGATACTCACAGTTGATTCACCTGTCACAGGCTCACAGCAACCAGTCAGAATGAAACAGCTAAGAGGAACAGGAAGTGATGTCCAACTTTCACAATTCACACAAGGGTTCGTGGGACACAGGAAACTTGTGGATACCTTTTTTGAAGAATTCTGATTTCCCTTCCCAGTAGGCCTAACTGACACATTTTGCTTTCACTGTAAGCTGAGTGAATTGTGCCGGACATGTGTCTCTTGTCAGAGTCTGTGGACGTGTCAATGAGCTGGTCCTCTTCTGTTGTATTCTGTAATTCCACTGTACTCATGTAACACAAATACAGTACAAACAGCTACTAAAAACAAAGGTTTTGAACTGGTATGTTAAAATTGGCAAATGAGAGAACCGGCTGGTGGCCTACGGCCACATTACTATGACTCAGACATAAAACAAACCAGATCACACCAGAAACATTTGTCCAAATACGGACATTATTGATGACCCCCATATGGGACCGACCAACTTCATACTCGCATCGGCAAGGATTCTATGGAATGTTTGGTGTCCGTGATCTTCATGTATGGGCATAAAAGGGACACAGACAGATGGTACTCTGAATGAAACATTGTGGCTTTTGCCACATTAGCAAGGCGCAGAATATTAACTGTCAGGTCGCATACACAATCTTTAGAAGGCAATGGAAATCCCAAATTATATTGGGAAGATGGAAATCCCCAATTCTGTGGCTTTGTGGCTGAAAGACATGGGGTTTTTAAAGTTAAAAATTAAATTAATATTAAGAGGTTCGACAGGAAAGTTCTTCTCGAGCACCCACTTCGAGAATCCTTTCGGTAGACTAATCAATGTCTTATAACTGGGTAGGCTGTCCAATAACTGCCCAATATGCGAATATCTATTTATATGATATTATATATGAAGCAGTGAAGTGTGATATCTGTTAGCATTTGGGTGACTTATTATATACGAAACCTGCGTCTGCATCTAGATGGTTCGACTCAATAGTTTTTTTCTTTTCTTTTCTTTTCTAAATTCCTTTACACCCATATCCCTCCATGACCTACAAAGGTTAGTGAGTAGCACAAAAACCTCATCTAGTCCTTTAACCGTTTCAAGATGCTTTTGGGGAAAGTTATTGAACTTCTCCTCCAGGTGTGAAATGTATCTGCTGTTTGTTTTGTTTTTTGTTTCTCTGAGATGCATTGTACAGTTCTGTGTTTTTGTTCTGCTTCCTATTATTTGAATGTTTTTATTGTGTTTGTTCCTATTGTATGTAAAGCACTTTGAGGTCTCTCTGTGATAAGTGCTATACAAATAACGTACTTGCTGTACTTACTTTTCTTTGTTTCTTTGTTTCTATCTTTATTTATTTTGATATTATTTACTGTTGTTCTGTGTTTAATTATAATTTATTTATGTATTAATTTATTTGTCTTCTTTATATTTATATGAATATGTAACTTATGTTTGTGTAATAGTAGATAGAGATAAAGAGTATATTATGTTGATAGCAATATGGGGGGAGGTTGGGGAAAGGGATAAAATAGATAAAAAATGTCTTAACTGCTTCAATTTGAAATGCATATTTGTTAATCCTGTACAACATGAATAAAGATATAAAAAAAAAGGCTTACACTGTTTCACAAACAGTGAGTTGGGACACTGTGTTTGGGTCGTGCACCAATTTTTATGGTTTGTGAGTAGATTTCCTCTTTATTTTTAGTTTCCTACATAATGAATAAATAAAAGATTGGTAAAAGTTTCAGCAAAAGAAATCATGATTTTTCAAAGTTTTTTTTCCAAAAGTATTTTATTCAAAAAATGGAATAACTTCCATAAATACAAGAAAATGTAAAGAATTTAAAGCGTATAGTGAAAATAACAGATCTGCAAGCTCACAATGTATAGTATACTATATTATAATAATATATATAGCCTATACTACCATCAGATTCGTATATTTCCTTAAAAGGAAATAAGCTTAGTAAATGCATGAAATAAGAGAAGAAATTAATCATGAGTCAAATTGAGACTCCACCCCCCAACACAGACACATACTTATATTGGACACATTTCCCACTGGCAATCAAACACACGATGGCTGTCTGTCAAATACTCTGTGTAGCAACTCTGCTAACTCTACTGATGAGAGGTAAGTTGAATTTCCTCACAAACGGCATCAGGGAGATACAATCAGTTTATTATAGGTTAATTATATGAATTATAATGTTTAGACTGATGCTAGGTTCTCGCGGTTTACCTGTGATCCTATATAGCTTACTGAGGCACAGCACTATGAATTGTATATCTAGCTTACAGTAAGTTGAATAAAGCGTCTGCTATTCTTGTTTGAATAGTTCCATCCACCACAGCCCTTGATCATTGTCTGTTGCACTGTCATGGGATGCATTTTATATAGTTTTAATGCATTGTGTATTTTATGTATGTTTTATTGTTGTATACTGACTGACTGCCTGTGTGCCAAAGACAAATTTCCATTTTATGTAAAATTTGATGGACAATAAAGTTTTCTTATCTTATCTTAAATGCCTAAATTGTAATTGTAATCAGTGTTAGAATCCTCTAACACATACACATACAACTGGTGGCCCCCACCATCACTAAATGCGGCCTTCGGGTCAATATATTACAATCGGGTGTCGCACCAAATTCTGGGCCCTGGGAACAAGGATTCACTCACATTTTGTGCTTTAACTATTGAAAAATAGCAGATATACAAGCTCACAGCGCGGCACCGAGTGCCGCGCAGCAAGTCTTTGAATATTTCAAATCCTTCTGAGGTTTTTTGGAAAACCTATGTTTCTATGTCAGTGGTGCTCAAACCTTTTCATGTGAAGGACCCCCAAAATGATATGTATTTGGCCACGGAACCCCATCTCAAAATATGTAGTTCCAGGAACCTCCCCAGAAGCAAAATTTGAGTTACAAATGTTCACTTAAAAAATACATATATTCAAAGATTTGCACACATTTTCACAACTTTTCAAAAATAGCAGATCTACAAGCTCGCAGCGCTCGCTTCGCTGTGAGCTTGTATATCTGCTATTTTTCAATAGCTAAAGTATAAAATAATTAAGGCCCCTCCACCTTGGGCCCAAGTTACTCAGTCCCATTCACCCCCCCCCCCCGCCCCCCCCTTGTGACACCCCTGATTACAATGAATGATGATTGCTAATATCACTTTATTATTACATTATTATTACGGGCTATTTGAGTGATGGAGTTAACAGTATACTGCTGGTGAGATTGCAGGTACTGTATGCAATGTGGCCCCCTTGAGTGAGTGTGTATAACTTTAGTGGCCCTCTCCATCAGTGTTCATTTTGTTGACTAGGACTAAAAGACTAGACTAAGACTAAACAATTACAGATGACTAAAATAGGACTAAAACTAAATGGTGTGTTATTCGAAAGACTAAGACTAAATATTTGCTCTCAAAATTAACACTGCATTAAGACTAATACTAAGACGTAAGATTTTGATATTAAGTCGTCTAAGACTAAACAATTACAGATGACTAAAATATGACTAAAATGAAATGAAAATTCAGAAGACTAAATCAGAATTTGCTGTCAAAACTAAGCCCCTCAACCACACACACCCCTCAACCACACACGCACGCACGCACGCACGCACGCACGCACGCACGCACGCACGCACGCACACACACACACACACACACACACACACACACACACACACACACACACACACAAATGAATCATATAATATATAACTAAGATGCATTGTGAATGATCTCAGACTTCATTAACAGTTTATTGTCATTCCTTTGTTCAGGTGCTCAGTCACAATTAGAAGGTAAGTAACCATTTTATTTTATGTTATTTTTGTTACCATCCTAAATAATAATTCAAGGTACGACGAAGCATAAAAAACTGTCAATCTACAAAACATGGCTGATCTACAAAATATGGCCGTTCTACAAAATAGGCGACCTACAAACTGCTACGCGCTATGAGCTTGTAGATGGCCTATTATCAGTGCACAACACTGTCATATACGACGAAGCATAAAGTAAGCATTACTTTGTTTGTATTTCCACCCATCAATTGACGGTTGTATTTCTTTCAGTGTGTGGCCGGGCTCCTCTGAACACTAGGATTGTTGGAGGTGACATTGCTCCTACAGGGAGCTGGCCCTGGATGGCCAGCATACATACCGGTACCTGTTGTTACTGACAAAATATACCTCTGTGGTGGATCTCTTATTAACAAGGAATGGGTGCTGACTGCTGCTCACTGTTTCAAAAGGTCAGTGCATGGTGGACAAAGTAATCACATTGGCGTAAGCACATTTAGCTGGTTATGATGACACTTAGGTAAAAGTATCAGTATTGCAGTGTGGACATATTCTTCTACATTTTAATCTAGTGAGTGTACAAAAGTGACAAACATATCTATTATTAATTATGATGAAAGTCGCATTTCACACGTTTTCTAAAGTATTACAAATAATAGAAAAGGATATTCTGAAAATAGCACATCTACAAGCTCCTCATGATGCATTTGTGAGCGTGTAGATCTTCTATTTTCAAATAGCCAAAGTTTAAATGTAATAATAATAATAATATAAATCTACAAAGTAACTAATAATTACAGTACTTGAGTACATGTACTTAGTTACTTTCCATGACTGTAGATGCTCCTGGTCACAACTGCAAGTAAAAGACACATTTTTCATATGTTTAAAAAACATATTTAAAAGTACATTTGACTTTTAATATCAGTGAGTTGCTGTATTGTTTTCACAATGCATTTACAGAACCTTGTAACTTTCTGAAAGCACCTAATGAAGGCACTGACTTGCATACAAGACAGGTGTAGTTTGTTGACACGATGCATTTGGTGACGTTACTTGTTACTTGACAGCTTTCCTAGTAATGTAGTCAAAAGTGCTCTTTGAAATGTAGTGCAGTACACTAGTATATTTAATATAAGTATATAAAAATATATATACTCAAGTAGTACTGATAAGTGTTAACAGGTACTATTCGAATAAATGTTCTTCACTACTGTCCATCACTACGATCAGCTACTTTCACAAGGCCATTTCATGGATTGTTCTTTTTTTCTTTCATTCCTAGTAACGACCCCTCCGGTGTCAATGTTTATCTGGGTCTCCAGAGTCAACAATTATTAGTCAACAAAAACGCAGTCTCTCAGAAATCAGTTACCCAGATCATCCTTCACCCCGACTACAACAAAACCATCAAATATGATAATGATATCGCTCTTCTGAAACTTTCCTCACCGGTGACTTTTACCAACTATATCCGACCAGTCTGCCTGGCAGCATGGGGGAGCTCCTTCCACAGTGGCATCTACAGCTGGGTCACTGGCTGGGGCAGAATTGAATATGAAGGTGAGTGTAATAAGTGACCAAGTCCATTTAATTTGTAGCATTTCAAGGTGTAAACTCAATGTAGTTCATATAAACAAAATAACAAACCAGATAGCCTACTGTATAGAATGCACACACACACACACACACACGCACACACACGCACGCACGCGCACACGCGCACAATAGCACACAAGCACACGCACACGCACACGCAACACACACACACACACACACACACACACGCACGCACACGCACACGCACACGCACACACATACACACACACACACACACACACACACACACACACACACACACACACACACACCTATCAATTGAGGTACAGTACAGATTGTAAAAAGAGGATGGGAGATGTGTTCAAATGAGGAAGGAAGTCAACCTTTATACAGTTATTTTTATATATTTATACTTACTATACTATATTTTATACTTGTGGTAACTTTCTCATTAAACAAAATTTGTGTCTTCCTAGGGAGCCTTCCGGAAAACCTCCAGGAGGTGATGGTTCCAGTGGTGGGGAACAGAGAGTGTAACTGCAACTACAGTGTGGGCAGAATCACTGACAATATGATCTGTGCTGGATTCAGTGCTGGAGGGAAGGACTCGTGTCAGGTGATCATTTGAAAGGTTGTGTTCTCTTCAAGAATTTCTTCATGCAAAGCTTTCGTTGTTTTAAAATGCGGTATATGTTTTCCCTGTATAGGGAGATTCGGGAGGCCCAATGGTGATCCAACAGGGTTCTCACTGGATTCAGTCTGGAATAGTGAGCTTCGCCTACCGTTGTGCCGAGCCTGATTATCCTGGAGTCAACGCCAGAGTGTCTCAGTACCAGTCTTGGATCAACAGCCATATCAGCAGCGACCAGCCAGGATTCATCGTCTTCACCTCCTCTGGGACTGACAGTGACCTCAGCGTCAACTGTGATGGCCTGCCACCACTGCCAAATAAGAGTGGCAGTAACGACCGAAATCTCCACATGAAAATCGCAACTGTAGTAGCAATTATTTTTCTTTCTTTTTAAGTTATATATTTTTTGTGCTTTTTTCTGCCTGTATTGATAGTCTGATAGTGAACAGTAGACTGACAAATGATGGGGAGGGAGACATGGGGAGTGACACGCAGCAAAGGTCGTCGGGATCGGGAGTCGAACCCACCGGTGCCTGGACCTGAGAATAAGTAGCCTTGAATTATAGAGAGCTGTCAGAAGGAGTTGTTTCATGCTCGAGCATAACACATCATGTATGCAACACATTGTAAATCGTCTCTATTTTCACCACAGATCACTGTTGTATCAATGACTTCCTAACTGGCCTGTGCCAAAGAGCCTTGGAAAACACCAAACTTTGAATATAAATATGTTTTCTAAATACTGTCTCACTCACATTCATCATGACATTACTCTCACTGGTATGAAATGAATACAACTATAGACAGTGCTTTCTTGGGTTTAAATCCTATTGGCAGGCTAGACCTTATCTGAACTGTAACCTACTGTATTTGTTCATAGTTTGTTCATATTTATTACTCATCTACAAACGGCTTACAAATGTTTATAAATTATTTATAACAGGTCATTATTGTAAAGTGCTACCCTCTCACTGGTATGAAATGAATACAACTATAGACAGTGCTTTCTTGGGTTTAAATCCTATTAGCAGGCTAGACCTTAACTGAACTGTAACCTACTGTCTGGCAGGATAGACCTTGTATCTGAACTGTAGCCTACTGTATTGTTCTTTTATATGCAAACTGCTAATAAAGTAATCAATCAATCAATCAATCAATCAATCAAACAAACAAACAAACAAACAAACAAACAAACAAACAAACAAACAAACAAACAAACAAACAAACAAACAATCAATCAATCAATCAATCAATCAATCAATCAATCAATCAATCAATCAAACAAACAAACAAACAAACAAACAAACAAACAAACAAACAAACATATTGTGAAAGGTTGTAGGCCTACTACTATCATTGGGAAGCGCCATGAGTAGAAACAATTTCAGCCACTAGAGAGCGCCATGTGCATTGAATTGAGCAGTAGACTATATGATGTTGAGAAATTGTGTGAGAAAAGTGTGAATTGATTAAAAACAAATTAACTATATTCACACCAAACACTGATCAGGGGTTTATTAGCCTATTATCATGAATTAGATTTGGCTATTATTATTAGAATGTATTTAATTGGTTAATTAATTACATAACACATTGATCTCTTAGTAATATAGCCTATTACAATCCAACTGTACAGTGCACAAACATAGCCTACTGCATGGCAGGCAGATTTAAAATTATAGTTGCCATATAGAGAAACCGTTATTAGAGAACGAAGGGTTCCCGAAGGGTTCCCAGTTCGAATCCGGGCTCCCCCTGAGTTAATGTCGAAGGGTCCTTGGGCAAGACTCTGAACCCCTATTGCTCCCGGTGAGTAGGTTGGTGCCTTACATGGTTTCCTCCGCCACCGGTGTATGAATGTGTGTGTGAATGGGTGAATGTAATGCACAATCTCTGTAAAGCGCTTTGGATAAAAGCGATATATAAATGCACCATTTACCATTTATATTTTCAAGTTAGCTTGTAGGCTACAATGTATTAATTCAAGGCTATCCCATTTCAGTGCAAATACGTAGGCAAAAGCAATGAGTATTACGAAGTAAGAAATAAATTAACCCTTCCATTAAACGTATGAACTTGGCCGTGGTGGGTTCCCCCCAACCCCTCCCCCCTCCCCCTCCCCACTGACGTTACGTACGCAGCCGTGGCGTGCCTGCAAGCCAAATAACATGGAGTCCTTGGCTGGCATCCTCTTTTTTCATTCATTCAACCTTTATTTATTCTCGAAAAGACATTGAGGTTGCCCTCATTTGCAGTGCCATCGAGATACATCACAACACAACATTAATATTTACAAAACAACAGACAATATAAAGTAAACTTAAAAACAATTGCAGACATTTGTTGGTAGGTTGTCAATTAAAGATTTAAATTGACGGGATTCACGGGATAGATCCATTCCATGCAGGGACCGGCATAAAAAAACCCTACGTTAATTAGTAATGCCAAGCAGGGCCTTGGTGAGTTAGGGCCTTGGTTTGATGCCTGTTGATCTCATATATGGGCCATATATGGTACCCTAACATTCTCATTTTCGACATGGGATTTATGACATCAGAAATCTCCATGTATGGACATAAAAGGTTTTTTTCTTTTTCTGGGAATGACCATATATGGACTTTTAGAAATCTTGTAGCTTGTCTGACTGTCAGTACAGGAAGTGATGTCACATGACATCCATTTTATGCCCATATATGAGTCATTCTGTACCACATCACTATGACTCACTGACATCACACTGACATCACTTCCTGTAAAGCCAGCAAGACAGACAGACAGACAGACAGACAGACAGACAGACAGACAGACAGACAGACAAGCTACGAGGTTTTTCAGGGTATAATGCGACCTTCGGTCGCAAATTTTAACTCTACAACTTAAAGATGCATTGTGAATGATCTCAGACTTCATTAACAGTTTATTTCCATTCATTTATTCAGGTGCTCAGTCACAATTAGATGGTAAGTAACTATTTTATTTAGAGCTGGTACTTAAGACAATCAAAATAGAGCCCCTAAACTGCTACATGTTATTTTAAGTACATTCTATGTTTCCCCCCGTTTCTACGGTTTCTTGGGCTGGATATGGCTGCCTGGAACGGATGTTCAAGTGCAGCTAAACTTGGCATGTTCGTGCCACAATTAACAATAATAAATTGCACCTGTGCAGCTGACCTGCGGAACCTGAGAATATACCATTTTAATATAATTATAATACCTTGTTAAAGTGGCCATTTTGTTACATTTTGCATTTGTAGTTATTTTACTGTAATGTAACAACATAATAACCAGCACAGATAGACAAAGAGACATTAATGGATTTATATTTAAAAGTAAATTAGATTTTCCCCCCAGGGTATAGCAGCTGCATACCCCTGCCATACCCAATTGACGCCCCTGCTCCCCAGGATGCCGGTCAGAGCATCAGGACCAGACTGGTAGTGGTGGTAAAATAGGTTGTATTGGCTCCATGCATTTTATTGGGGAACATGACATGATGGCAATGATGGTGGTGATGATGATGGTTTAACTGAACAGAACAAAGGAAATACAAAATCAGCAACAAACAAACTTAAGCATACAGTAAGTAACTAGGGCACAAATTAACAACAAACTAGGGGATAACTAATTGGCATAAACATTACTGGCACAATCACCCAAACCGCACTATAGGAACAAATGCAATCTAACAGAAACAACGTACAACACATCAGACGGAAGTGGGGTTCTGCAGCCTTCAGACCAAATGTTTGCTCAGAGTCTCTTACCTGGTCTATATAGGCTGACTTCAGGGGTTCTGCATTAGCCAACTACAGGCCCCACCCATCAATTAATTAGAGCAACTCCACCCACTCCTGGCCAGAGTATGGGGATTTTGTACAATTAGCCTATCATGAATTAGGCTAGTATTATCAGAATGTATTTAATTGGATAATTAATTACACATTGATCTCTTAGTTATTAATATAGCCTATTCAGCTATATTACAGTCCAACTCCACAATGTATTCACAAAATAGGCTATCCCATTTCAGTGCAAATGGGTGGGTGACGTGACGTAACGTTTTCGCTGTCCTCGGTGTCAAACATGTATAAATAAAAAATATATTTGTCAAAAACCTTCTGAATATTGTGCAGGACATTAAGCTTTATGTGAACTTACTCAAGATTAAAACATTTCATTCCTCATTTCTTCAGAATTTTCAACCAAACATGGCAAAACTCATATGGTGTGACTGTCCTGACCTTGTTTCTCAAAGTGGGAACTTGAATAAAACTAAGAAAAAGAATTGCTAAAAATCATTTGAAAATGAATTTAGGCTAAAAAAAATGTCTATTTGTGAGCCTATATCTTTTCAAAGTCAAAGCATAATGTTTTCAGTCATTTCTGATCAAAAACATTTTGTCCCCCAAACCAAAATCATTTGGTGTGACACTAGTTTGGACAAATTAAACAGGCAATTATTTGGACACCTATTGGCTAGAGAGGTCCTTCTTCTGTAAGGCTATTCAGCACTCCCAGCACAACTGCAAGACAGGTGTCTGAGGTGAGTTATGATTTTAACATTTTCATGAAATGCCATCTTGTTGAAACTTTGACAAACTCACCACTTTGGATGTCTGTTGGTGTGACACCTTTTCATTAAAAAAAGCTTAAGTTATTTGAAGTTTTGGTCATATTTCCATGTAGATCTAGGTTGCTTTGTTATAGCTAGCATGCTGTTAGCATGCTAATGTGTACATAGTAGCCTCAAGGTAAACCTAAATGCAGAAAACGTAATATGGTGTGACACTTAATCATAATGGTGTGACATGTCTGCTTGTCACGCCATATGACTTGATTGTCACACCATATGATTTATACTGTATTTAACTACAGATATAACAATAAATAACAAAGTTCCATGTTTCTTTTGTACATTTAAACATTTGTTTTAAACATTTTTATATAAAATGTAATTTAGCTTCATTCAGTGATACTTCAAATTCATCAGACAGAGCAGAAACCCCTTCACAGAAACCTTAACATATTGTTTCAATCTAAACAATATTTTCTCTTTGTCTTAAACTATACATTCCATTTTCTTTTGTCAGCTGGAAAATGACAAGTGCTGAGAGAACGAGAAAGTACAGGGAGAAACTAAACAATGACCCAGCAAGGAGAGAGGAGCCAAAGGGGCGAGACTGCATTTTCTACGAAGAGCAGGAGGTTGTCTGTGGCATAGCAGAACCGCAACAAGGCAGCCGGTTTGCTACCCTCACCAAATACGACTGGCTGATGTACAATACAGTCTAAATGTATAATCTAATCTGATCTAATACTTTTGTACTTTCACTCACTGGACTGGACAGTGGACAGTGTTAAGGTAGGACCCGAGACAAAACTAGCGAAAATAGCTGATCTACAAGCTCTCAACACGTTGTGCTGCGAGAGCTTGTAGATCAGCTATTTTCGGAGTTGCGCAACCCAGCATTTTTTAGCTAGTGGAGATGTGGTGTAATGTCATGATTCCTAATTACATTTGTTCAACACAAAATGCTGTGTTCAAGTTCAGGAGACTTCGGAAAAAAGCAATTTACCTGAATGCTGAGTTCTGTTTCCACTAATTGGTGTTAATAAAATGTTGCCTTGGCTCCAAGTGTGGCTATGCGCCTTGTTGTCTCTTTAGGATCCTTCTGCCGTGGGCCGGCAGAAGACTTAGGTGTGCGTAGCATTCCTGTGCACATCCTCATCATCCATCTACTACTACAATTCTTTCTTATCCCATGTTAAAGCCCTACAATAATATCCTGTTCAGAAATATTAAGGCCATGTTATCCTGGGTAATTGTTTAATCAATCAGTAAAGTTCAGTACTCACTAATAGGTAGGTTAAAACACAGTTTGCTTTAACACATGAAGATATGATCATACGGTGTGACACTAAATCATTTGGTGTGACATTCCAAATAGTGAAAAATCATACCTTTATTAATGATTAAACCAAAAAAATGTTTATGGATTACATAGAGAATATTATCAGGAAGAGTCACAAATATTTGTGTAATTTTAAAGAAAGTTTTGACAGAATACATTTAAAATATGTTGTAAGATCATGAACATGGGCCTCACACAGAGTGTCGATTATGAAAAAAATATACAGATATAATTAATTGTCAAAAAACTATAGTGGATCACTGGTTAGTTATGATAAAGGACTTTGATAAAGTGAGTAACTTAAGAAAGATGTACTCCATTTTCATTTTATGAACAATTATTTTCATGTCACACCATATGACGATTTTAGGCACAAGTACAACAAACTGCTGAATAAAGTCTGATTCTAATAAAATATCTAAAAACAAAATGTATTTCCATAAGGTTGAGAGTGAGTAGAACAAAAGTAAATAACTTTTATGCCTGCAATTTAAAGTTTTTTTAAAAACACATTTTTGGGGCGTCACGTCACTGACCCAAATATCTAGGCAAAAGCAATGAGTATTACGAAATAAGAAATAAATCCTTCTTCCATTAAACGCAGGCTACACTATGAACTTGGCCGTTGACTTGTGTAGTCACCTTGCCCCGATGTTAATGACGTAACTAACAATATTGGCGAGATGTCTTTTTACAACTTGACAACTTAAACCAATAGGACGCGTGCTAAAAGAATGAATTTGAGAGCTGTTTCGGTTGCAATTTCAGTCAATCAGCTTAAGAATGATCCATTCCTAAAAAATGGAGGAACAACTTTTGATATCTATACCACGGCTAGGTAACTACACAATACCCAAACATACCAAAGCGTCCTTTGTTGCTGTTTAAGCTTAGTCCATATTATGTTATACTTTGTTAACAGTATCGCACAAAATAGCTCATCATCAATGAACATCTCTTCCTGTGTGTGTGTGTGTGTGTGTGTGTGTGTGTGTGTGTGTGTGTGTGTGTGTGTGTGTGTGTGTGTGTGTGTGTGTGTGTGTGTGTGTGTGTGTGTGTGTGTGTGTGTGTGTGTGTCCCTCATCACAGACTGCCCAGCCATCATTCCACGGTAGCCATAAATCATAACTCTTGTAGAGTGCTTTTATTTTGAATACATTGTCTGTCTCTCTGCAAGAGTTATAAAGGGGAGCGGGGACGCTCTTTCTGGGTGAGTCCTTCCGTCCATTTTCTGCTCCAAACATGTACAAATGCAATATATAAGGTGCTCACCGCACTGTCAAAACAGTTTTCTACTGAACCGTCCACTCGTCGGCATGTGTTAGTCCATATGATTCCAATAAATGAATGTTTACTCAAACTTCTCACGTTTCCTTGTCGGAAAGGCTAAGTTCTGCCTACAAAACGTCTGAATACTTCCGCCTACAAAACGCCATGTCCTAGTTATCAGCGAATAGCGAAGGGGACCAACGTCACGTGATATGTTCGGTAATTTTCACCCAACATTGTGGTAAACTTGGTTCTGCGCTGTGAGCTTGTATATCTGCTATTTTTCAATAGTTAAAGCACATACCGGTAATAATGCGTTCTAAATGGTTTAAACCATTTAAAGAGCATTCATGGGGGGCCCGCAGTGAATCCTTGTACCCAGAATTTGGTGCAACACCCGTGGCTATCGTCCCATTGACAAATAACTCACTTCCGCTGTTAAAATGCACCAATAGTGTCAGGGGGCTTCGTCAGAGTACCATCTGTCTGTGTCTCTTTTATGCCCATACATGTAGATCACGGGCACCAAACATTCCATAGAATCCTTGCCGATGCGAGTATGAAGTTGGTCGGTCCCATATGGGGGTCATCAATATGTCCGTATTTGGACAAATGTTTCTGGTGTGATCTGGTTTGTTTTATGTCTGAGTCATAGTAATGTGGCCGTAGGCCGCCAGCCGGTTCTCTCATTAACCAATTTTAACATACCAGTTTAAAACCTTTGTTTTTAGTAGCTGTTGTACTGTATTTGTGTTACATGAGTACAGTGGAATTACAGAATACAACAGAAGAGGACCAGCTCATTGACACGTCCACAGACTCTGACAAGAGACTCATGTCCGGCACAATTCACTCAGCTTTACAGTGAAAGCAAAATGTGTCAGTTAGGCCTACTGGGAAGGGAAATCAGAATTCTTCAAAAAAGGTATCCACAAGTTTCCTGTGTGCAATGAGCCCTTGTGTGAACTGTGAAAGTTGGACATCACTTCCTGTTCCTGTTTCATTCTGACTGGTTGCTGTGAGCCTGGGACAGGTGAATCAACTGTGAGTATCCCCACCCAGCACATTGATGACTTTTTTCCACAGCAATCAGCAATTCTGAACAACCACATATCCGAACGACTCGGTCGCAGGCACCACAGTCAATCGAATCCTTGCCAATGCGAGTAAGAAGTGGATCGCTATATACATAAATAATAAATATTCTAATTGTGATTAATTGCATGATTTAGCTAGTTAATCGTGCGATTAATCGCAAATAAGTCATCCGTTTTTATCTGTTCCCAATGTGTCTTAGAAGTCTTTCATACCCGTATTAAAATGGAGTGGAAGAATATGATGGTTTTATGCGAAAGTATGTTCATCTTTTATTGGAAATCAATTAAAAACCTCACAAATCATAATGGTACTGCATTCAACAGACTGCAGCAGATGGATATAAGGATCTGTTCATGTATTTAGCAATATGAGTATAATTTAGTGTCCACCTTTATGCTTTAAATAGAGGTTCCTTAAAATATTTTTTTATTTTATTTTGTTACATCAACAGGTATGATTACTTTTTGACATAATGGAAAAAAAGGTATAGAGGTATTAATAGAGGTATTAATAAAATAATTTAAAGTAATTAAATTGTCACTTTAGAAATGTGCAGATACCCTGTATACACTTATACTGTAGGCCTATGTTGGTGAGTGTTGAGTGAGAAAACACTCAAAGGCTGGGGGCCTCCCAAAATAATAATATTAATAATGATGATGTCCTACGGGTAGGCCAAATGGCTAAAATAAAGAAATGTGCGATTAATTGCGAATCAAATAATCGATTAAACAAGTTAACTTAGACAGGCCTATACACACGCACATACACACGCAAACACGCGCGCACACATACACACGCACACACACGCGCGCGCACACACACACACACACACACGCGCACACACACACACACACACACACACACACACACACACACACACACACACACACACACACACACACACACACACACACATTGTTACATACAGTATAGTTGACATACTTGTCAGACACAGGCGGACATAAATCATGGGTAAAGGAAACAGCTCCTCCTCCAAATTGTGTGGCTGTAACTGCCCTCCTTTCAGAGAGGCCTGCCATTTGTAACAACCAACTTGTGCACATGCCTAGGCTGCCAAAGATAAAAACTAAAAGTTTACTTCTGTAGCCTTGTTCACTATATGTGTGTGTGTGTGTGTGTGTGTGTGTGTGTGTGTGTGTGTAGGTGTGTGTGTGTGTGTGTGTGTGTGTGTGTGTGTGTGTGTGTCCCTCATCACAGACTGCCCAGCCATCATTCCACGGTAGCCATAAATCATAACTCTTGTAGAGTGCTTTTATTTTGAATACATTGTCTGTCTCTCTACAAGAGTTATAAAGGGGAGTGGGGACGCTCTTTCTGGGTGAGCCCATTCCCAGTCCATTTTCTGCTCCAAACATGTACAAATGCAATATATAAGGTGCTCACCGCATTGTCAAAACAGTTTTCTACTGAACCGTCCACTCGTCGGCATGTGTTAGTCCATATGATTCCAATAAATGAATGTTTACTCAAACTTCTCTCGTTTCCTCGTCGGAAAGGCTAAGTTCTGCCTACAAAACGTCGGAATACTTCCGCCTACAAAACGCCATGTCCTAGTATGTGCGAATAGCGAAGGGGACCAATGTCACGTGATATGTTCGGTCATTTTCACCCAACATTATGGTAAACAAGGCAAGCGATGAGATTCCGAGACAAGTTTGAGTATATTAATTTATTGGAAACATATGGACTAACACATGCCGACGAGTGGGCGGTTCAGTAGAAAACTCTTTCGACAATGCGGTGAGCACCTTATATATTGCATTTGTACATGTTTGGAGCAGAAAATGGACGGAAGGGCTCACCCAGCGTCCCTGCTCCCCTTTTCATAACTCTTGTAGAGATAAATGTTTTCAAAATAAAATCACTCTACAAGAGTTATGATTTATGGCTAATTCCACGGTGCATATGGTGTGCAAAGCCCTACGGAGGGACCCCAACGCCCCTGGCCCTCCCTCTGGCCTTCCTTTACATCCACCACACCTCTACTCCCAGCCAGCCCTGTCTGACCTTGGAACAGTGTTCTGCTGACATGAGGGCCATGCAGCGATTCCATCAGGACGACAGAGGCTGGGACAACATTGGATACAGGTAGCACTGGGTGAAAAGATAGATTATCGGGCCAGTATACTACATTCTATGACAGTATATTCAGTAAATAAACCGGCATAATCAGAGGTAATCAGCCAGATATTCAGGAGTATTCAGTTCGGTATATAGCCGTTTTGTACCACTACTTAAGTATGCGTGAACCCCTGCTGTGGCTGCTGTCAGAAATCACACCTCTCTAGTCCCAGGATTTCTCACTGGTGGGAGGGATTTTTTCCCCCTCCCTGTACCTGCATTTTCACTGAGCATGTGCACTGAGCTAGCTGTGATTGGCTGTGATCTGTGACCTCTCCACACGGGGGGGGGGGGGGGGGGGGGGGGTTTATGGTGTGGGGGGGGGGGGGGGGGGGGGGTATTCGTGGACCCCCCCTTCCACATTGGGTCCATTATATATTATATATATTGTATATTATTGTATATTTATATTCTAGTTAATCATTATTCAGTATTCCAATTTTTTAAAAAAAATAGCAAAATAGCAGATCTACAAGCTCAAAGTGATATTCTAGTTAATCATTATTCAGTATTCCAATTAAAAATAAATAGCAAAATAGCAGATCTACAAGCTCAAAATGTGTTGCACTGTGTCACATAGAATTAATTTATGAACGAATAGGCATCAGTCAGGTAAATTGTTTTTATTGAGAGAAACACAACAGAAAAGCATAACGTTACAAAATATTTAAATGGTGCATACATGGTGTCAGTTTTCAATTACAATTGTGGGGATCCTTGACATGAAAACGCATGTATATCAAAAAACAAAATAATAACAGCAAACCACATCTAAAAATAATAATAATCTAAAAAGGTGTAAATAGTAAATAGTAGTAAGACGTAAAAAATAAAGGAGTGCAAAAGGCAAAAGAGCAACAGGAAAAGAAAAGAGCATCCTCAGATGTATATGTGCAAACAGTTTGACATATTCTATACGCCAACAGCATATTTTTTCCAGTAGTTGCTACTGTACTGTAGGCTACTGTACTTAACTTTTGTAAACATCTTCACAGTCTGTTCTATGTGCAACAGATTAATATTCAACTTCACAGTATGCAGCATTCAGAAAACATTTGTAGAAGAAACAACAAATTGTAAAAAAAAAAAAAAAAAGGGAACTGACAACAGTTCTGCTCCCACAAAGGGGACAATAATTACAAACATGAGCAGTTCTGTGCAGTGTATCGCTGGCTGATATCGCTCCCCATTTCCTCTCCGTCCAAACTGGACAACATAACCATTTAAGTCATGGTACTGTTTAAGAGAGCCATGAATGGGCGGTGCTCTCCCAGTGCGTCTCGGTGCATGCGGTGGTGTTGATGAAGCCATCGCGGGTCACTCTTTTTCCTCTCCTGGAGCACGTTGCAGAGAGCGGAGAGTTGAGCATCTCTTTCCGGAGGAGGTGAGACGATCCACACCGCGCGCCAGTCAACTTCAGCATCCTCCTCGTCTGACATCAGCTCCCAGCATGCATGCGACCACACAGCTCTTTCTTCATCTGTCTCCAGATATGCAATCCTGGTGGTCAGCAACTGTAAAACATAGAATAGCAATTAATTGTATGTATTTAATTACCATTATTACATTGATACAACATGTAAAACATAATAACAACAGCAAAAAACAAACAGTTCCAAACTTACCCTGGTCTTTCTCTGTCGGTGATTCATTGACATAGTCAATTTCTTTTTGCGGAGAGCATTTTCTGGCTGGTCCAGTCGATGGCTCCTTTTCAAAGACTCAAAATGGGTCCTGCAGGCAGCTTAAAATACAAGGAAAATGCAATTAGGATTTATTTTGTTGTTTATCTACAAACACAATCTATTTAAAGTTCAAAGGTGTTATCACCCAATTCAAATATCCTATGTACCTAGCTAATGTGTCTTTTTACTACAATATGTGATACAGCAAAGAACAACATAGAACAAATTGTTACCTTTCTTGTGGGGATAGTTTGTGTTTGTTGTTTTACAAGTTGTGCAAACGTCTTACAGATTCCTTTAACAAAGAGAATGATTCACAAAGTTAGTTAAGCATAAAGGCCTCCTCGCATTTGGTGGACACATACAGGTCATATGGAGAACAGACAGACACTGTTAATGAGAACCATGTTAGTTGACTGGCCCAGTAAAGTCACCCCACCCCCACCTAGCAGTGGCCATTTACATTTACAGTGACAAAGGGGACGGTCACTATCTGCTAACTGTCTAAAAGAGCTTAAGTGAGTTAAACAATTTGTTAAATTAGAATTATTACAGGAACACAAAGGTCTTATAAACAGTTCCTTTTAACTTACTCTCAATGGGCCTCATTCACCAATAAGTTCTTAACTTTCTTCTTAACTTGGTGCAGAGACACAATAAAAAATTGACCCACATGCAATGCAATGTTTAAGTGGTTAAAACCCATAAAAGTTGTTAAAAAGGCCAGTCCACGGTTTGAAAGAAATGGTCACTGATAAATACAGACACTATGATGTTGAGAACAACAAGCAATACAACCTAATTTAATCTAATCTAATCAACAATGTTTGTCCCCCTTAAACAAAACAAACCCCTTTTTTAGTTAGCTGCTATGCTTTGAGAAATGGTTACATGTCTCTACTATTACCTGTCTCTAACATATAATAGACTACTTACATAGAATTATATTTGTTGCAACTTACCAAACAGTTTGAAAATGATCCATTAATTTAGGTAACACTTCTCCTCTCTGTCTTCTTCAGCAAGCAGTTAGGCTACTACTGTCTGCCCGAGAGCCAGACTGCAAGGCAGTTTGAATTCAAAAGGTTGAAGCAAGAAACCTGATTGGTCACATTTTCACACTGATAAGGAACGTGATTGGTTAAGACAGAATAAAGGAACTGCCTGGTCTGAGCTACTGTACTTGGTGTTGGTCATGGTGTTGTCTGAACCCAGATCAGAAACAGCTTCTGTTTTATGTACAGTAGACTTTGAAATAAATAGCCGATCTACAAGCTCACAATGCGTCATGATGCAACACATTGTGAGCTTGTAGATCGGCTATTTTCAGCAAAGAGGTGTGTTGTAGAGGAGAAAAAGAACAAACTAAGTACAGAGTATAAGGTCAAATTTATTAAGTATTGACGGTTCAAGTGGTTAAATAACGCAACAGGGACGCTTCGAAGGCATTTATAGGCGCGAAGAACGTTGAAGACCCCTGACTTAGACCAAATGAGGTTCCAGTCAATTTGCATGCCATTCCTGTACTATACAATACTGTACAATACTATACTGTATCTCTTATGATGTTCAAAAATAAAGACGTATTGTATCATACAACTGTTTCTAATTAGTCATCATTGAATGTCATTATAGTACATGAGATTGCAAGTTTCTACTTTTTACAACATTGTAATTACTTGAAAATGTGAGTTAAGGCAAATTAAGCCCTTTATACAAGGCAAACTAAAATGTGTCTTTTTGGGAGGGGGGCTGTTTGCCCTCCTCCCCTTTCTTTAAACAAATAGTCAATTTGTAGGTCAAAGGAATGAACCAGACCCCCTGGTGTGCCTTTGTCTAGCTGGGGGCAGTATATCACTGATTATCACTGAATACAGAGGAATATGCCAGAATATCCCTAAAAAGGTATATACCCAATAATGTCGGTATATGCCCAGTATATCTGTAAATAAACTGTCATATACTCTACCAGTATATGTCAGATAATCTCTCTTTTCACCCAGTGTAGGAAGAGTGATTCTCAATGTCCAGGAGCTCCAAGGGGTCCTTGAGGAGGTTTCAAATGGGTCCCTTATGGGCCTGCAACTCTGAGTTCAATGAACAGTGAGTATTTTACGGTGTTGATTTTTGGTCCCAGAGATACAAATTTAAAATGGGGGTCCTTGACTTCAAAAAGGTTGAGAATCACGGAGATCAACCTACTGTCCTACTTCATTCTAATCTGATCCGTCCGTCGGATGCGTGCAGAAGCCATTGAAAGCAGCACTGCTCTGCGTGCGTTGCCTGTGCCGTGGCTGTGGGAAATATATATAAGTTTTGTTGCCGGTGCTGATGGGTATATATACGAGGGGAGAGGATGGGATCTGTATGGGATATGTATACATAGCACATTTCTTGGCCTATAGCTATATACATGTCATCAAAGTGCACTTTGCAAGCCAAACCCCACAATCAATCCTCCAGGCTTTTTTCTTACCACAAACAATAAGATACAGCACCAACTACAAACACAACACACCGCCATAAGACTTTTTAAACCATGGGAGCATTCAAATAGTAAAAAGCAAAACAAATATAATAGGGGCCAAGCCTGAAAGCCTTGAACCCTATTGAAACTCGTGTTTTGTTTTTGGTGGCACATGCAGGCTCATAAGACAACTCTCACTAAAAGGTTTTCTGAAAGATGTGGCAGCCCATACTGTACGTAACATTGTGACTCAGGTCTCTCTAAGTCCATGAAATTATCATCAACACTTGCAAGCATAATTATGATTGATAGGAACGTTAGCCGTTTGCTGAAACATAAATGATTTATGTTTGAAAGGTGGTTGCTTTACTTGAGCAGCGTGGTTTTAATAGCCTGACACTCAGCCTGAATTGACATTTCGTTGAAACAAAAAGTTTAAAGGGGTGTGGCTAGCGATTCAGGGTCTGGAACTAGGCTATGGTTTTAACACTTCTGTGTACAAAGTGGCAAACCTGACATTGTGGTCAGCTTTATAGGTTCCCGAAAAGTTCCCTTTTTTTTCTTTTTTTTTGTTGTTGAGAAAAACACACTCAACACACCCATAGTAACCGACCACTGACATGTATGTTCTCCTCCCTTGATGATTAACTACTATATTTGATATTTTAAACCTAAATATATTGCCTAAATCATGACTTTGTTCATGACTAACAGCTCTAACACAGTATATATTATCAAAATATACTTAAAATACAAAAGTAAGAGTACTCATTATGCAGAATGTCCCATTTCACAAGTTTTCAAATGTATAAAATACGCAATGTGAGCTCGTAGATCCTAGAAGTGGTTAATGTATGTTTTGCAATAATAATCAAAATATAACATGGACAAAAGAGAGGGTTATAGTGAAAATGTCAGGATTATAACAGACTTTTCCTCTCATGTATGAGTTGTTGATGATATCAGCTTCCTGTCAGAATGTCAGTTAGAAATCTGTTGAGTTCCAGAGAAACCACACCTTGGAAAATTAACCTGTTATCTTAAAGATCTTCAAACTGTATTCTGAATGCGTCACATGCCCCGGGTTGCCCCCCCCCCCCCCTTCCTCTTCTGACCCGGATTTGAACCTGATTTGTACAAGTGCTGTCATTTCTACCATTGAGCTGATACAATTGAATCTCAACCTTCAGGTCAGAATTTGTGAATAAAGCACTGACTGCTTTAAAGCCATTTACCCCTTTTTCCAGGCCAAAGACACGAGGTAGAAGGGGAGCAAGCAAGGCCAGGAGTATCAAAGGACGGTTCAAACTGTTCTACCTTGGCATGGACACTGACAGGAGACTTAATGGGGCAGTAATCCTAAATGAAGAGTAAATGTTAGCAATTGTAACTTCATACTTCATTTTAATCATGCTAGACTAACTGAATTGCACGAGGGGGCTGTGGTTTTTCAATTGCTTAAAAAGAAAGCTGGACTGGTTATTTGAGGCCAGGACCTGCTGCAGTGGTGTCCTTATCCCTGCAAGACCCAAATTAATTTCTACTTGCCAAAAAAAAAAAAAATCAGATGGTGTTGTAGGAGTCCTAATCAGAGGAAAATGTAATGTTTAAAAAATAATAATGTTTTTGTAAGGTTTTATAGCCATAAATCATAAATCAAAAATCATGCTCTAATTTGCATTTTGGGGATATTTTTCACAATAATAAGATTAATAACATATGTACATGTTCTAGATATTCTAATGATCACCCAAAAAATATTACAGGCATTTTACATTATGTTTTTGTGAGGAATAGCTTGTGAGGTGTTGTTCGTCAAGACTCTGGACTCCAGAGATCTTTAAGTGGTGTGAATGTCAGCCTCTGTGGGGGGTATTTATATGCAAATATCGTGGCCAATGGCATTGTAATACTAAACAATAGGATTTAATGGTGATGTTAATGTGAAAAAAGAACAGGAAAACTAATTATACAATTGTTTTTAAATGATTTAAAAAAATGTGCCAAAAAGCAACACTGGGCCTTGCAGGGATATATGGCGATAGTATAGATAGATAGATAGATAGATAGATAGATAGATAGATAGATAGAGATTTTTATTAAAATGTCCTGCACCAAACAATGGCCAGCCCGCACAGGCTTACAAGACACTCACAAAACATAATACATACATACACCAAGACACACCACAAACAGAAATGCAAAAGAACATATTGATTGTCCATGCTGTTTACGGATACAATGTTTTCCAACGCAACTGCCATGCCTTCTCTATGAATTTTGCTAAAACAAAAATGTCCTTCATGAACAACCAGCATAACATAAAGCATTCAGTCATCCAAAACAAATCTGGATTTTTGGCTTGCATTTGTTCAAATACGGAATTAATTTCTAAAGTCATGTTACAGTGGACAGTGTGTGTGTGTGTGTGTGTGTGTGTGTGTGTGTGTGTGTGTGTGTGCGTGAGTGCGTGCGTGCGTGCATGCGTGTGTGTATTAGGCCTGTCCAAGTTAACTTGTTTAATCGATTATTTGATTTGCAATTAATCACATATTTATGTATTTATTTTAGCCATTCCACCACTAACCCTAACCCTAACCCTAACCCTAACCCTAACCCTAACCCGTATAGGACATCATCATTATTATTATTATTATTTTGGGAGGCCCTCAGCTTAATGTGCAACATTGTTTTCTCACTCAACAGTAAACAAACCAACATATGCCTACAGGGTATCTGCACATTTCTAACTTTCTAAAAAACTTTTTTTTTTCCATTATGCCAAAAAGTAATCAACAAACTATAGGCTACTTTAAAAATGGTCAAACATTGTCTACAATATCCTCTGCTCAATTTAGTTTAGTTTTAATTTGTAGAATCCTGTATGAGGTCCATACCTGTTTATGTAACAAAATAAAAAATATATATTTATATTTTAGAGAACTTCTATCATTAAAGCATAAAGGTGGACACTAAAGTATACTCATATTGCTAAATACATTTAACAGATCTGGTCTGTTGAACGCAGTACCATTATGATTTGTGAGGTTTTTAATTGATTTCCAATAAAAGATGAACATACTTTCTCATAAAGCCATCAGATTTTTCCACTCAATTTTAATAGGGGTATGAAAGACTTCTAAGATACATTGGGAACAGATAAAAACGGATGACTTATTTGCGATTAATCGCACGATTAACTAGGTAAATCGTGCGATCACAATTAGAATATTTAATCGCTGGACAGTAGTAGTATGTAGTATGTAGGGATCCACTTCATACTCGCATGGGCATGGATTTGATTGACTGTTGTGCCCGCGATCGAGTCGTTCGGATATGTGGTTGTTCAGAATTGCTGATTGCTGTGGAAAGTTTTAGTCAATGTGATGCCATTTTAACATACTTAAAGGTACATGTTGTGCTGGGTGGGGATACTCACAGTTGATTCACCTGTCACAGGCCCACAGCAACCAGTCAGAATGAAACAGCTAGGAGGAACAGGAAGTGATGCCCACAAAGTACATTGTGGCTTTTTCCACAATGGTAGCAAGGCGCGGAATATTACTATGGAAACCCCAAATTCTGTTGGGGAAGATGGAAATCCCCAATTCTGTCGTTTGTGGCCGAAAGACATTGGGGTTTTTAAAGTTGAAAAAAAAAGAAAAAGAAATCATATTGAGAGGTCCGACAGGAAAGTTCTTCTCAAGCTGGCAACCACTTTGAGAATCTGAGGACACTTTCGGTATAAGTAATCAATGTCTTATAACTGGGTAGGCTATGTCCAATAACTGTCCAATGTGCGAATAGGCCTATCTATTTATGATTTATGATGATATGATATATGAAGCAATGAAGTGTGATATCTGTTAGCATTTGGATGACTTGTTACAAGTATCTCACATAAGTGAGTACAACCCTCTAATTTCTGCAAATATTTAATTATATCTCTTCATGGGACAACATTGAAGAGATGACACTTTGATATAATGTAAAGTAGTCAGTGTACAGCATGGAGATCAGTGTAATTTTATTGTCCTCTCAAAATAACTCGGCATGCAGCCATTAATGTCTAAAATGCTGGCAACAAAAGTGAGTACAGCCCTAAGTGAAAATGTCCAAATTGGGCCCAAGTGTCAATATTTTGTGTTGCAACCATTACTTTTAAACACTGCTATAACCCTCTTGGGCATGGAGTTCACCAGAGCTTCACATGTTGCCACTGGAACCCTCTTCCACTCCTCCATGACCTCCATCTCAGAGATGGTGGATCTTAGAGACCTGGCGCTTCTCCACCTTCCATTGAAGATGCCCCACAGATGCTCAATAGGGTTTACTGTAAAAAAAAAAAAAAACTGTAGACATGCTTGGCCATTCATCACCTTTACCCTCAGCTTCTTTATTAAGGCAGCGGTCGTCTTGAAGGTGTTTTTGGGGTCGTTATCATGTTGGAATACTGCCCTGCGTCCCAGTTTACGAAGGGAGGGGATCATGTCCTGCTTCAGTATGTCACAGTACATGTTGCCATTCATGTTTCCCTCAATGAACTGTAGCTTCCTAGTGCTGGCACTATCTCACTTATGTGAGATACTGTATATACGTAACCTGTGACTTGCATCTAAATGGCTCAACTCAATAGTTTTTTTCTTTTCTTTTCTTTGTTTATTTATTTTGATATTATTTACTGTTGTTCTGTGTTTATTTTTTTGTCTTTTTATATTTATATGTATATGTAACTTATGTTTGTGTATTTTTGTAGATAGAGAGTTCTGATAGCAATATGGGGGGAGTGTTGGGGAAAGGGAGAAAATAGATAAAAAACTTAAAGGACCATTTCACCTCTGGGAAAACCAGATCTTATTTTATTGTTGTTTGGGACACCATCATCACAATCCTGAGTTATGTTTTGTGTTCAATCTGTGTTTAGATATTTTAGTATTTCAGCATGCTACAAAACATGATGCAATGCATCATATGATGTCTGGTTGTCCCAGAGGTGAAATGGTCCTTTAACTGCTTCAATTTGAAATGCATATCTGTTAATCCTGTATGACAGGGGTCAGCAACCTTTTTGAAATGCCATGTTTTTATTTTCTAGATAGTCAGTGTGCCATGTCAACATTCATTTTAATGACACCCCATCAACAATCTGACATATTTTGATTGTCAGGACATTGTTATAAAGATCATTAGACTCAACAATAACCCACCTACTGTATCTCCCCGACTCCCTCCCCAATCAAAGTTCAGACTTTTAATGAATAGAATTATGTGAAGGATGTAATTTGCTGCAAATTGGGTGACTTTATTGTAATTGACCACGTTTAAAACAATATTTGATTTTAAAATATAAATCCTTTCTCTCATATTTCTGCCAGTGTGCCAGTGATCACCAACCCCTGTGCCAATGTTGGCACCTGTGCCCAAGGTTGCCTACCCCTGCTATATGACATGAATAAATATATTAACAAAAATGAATGAAAATGAATAATTTCCATAAATACAATAACATTTTAAAATTTTAAAGTGTATAGTGAAAATAACAGATCTGATTAGAATACTATATTATAACAACTAGCCCTTACCCGTTCAAAGATATGAGCTCCGAAATGATGTGCAGTGTGTAGGTTATGGGATGTGCACTGTGCACGAAGTATATGAGGGATGAAAAGTAACTTTAACTGGTGCTTGCATGATGTAGGAGCATCAATGTAAGAAACCTGTTTCGTTTAATGGCTACAGAGATACTGTTCCCCCCCCCCAGCCCGCCCGCCCACCCGCCTGCACCACACCCGCCTGCCTGCACACACACACACAGAGCTGGTTAAACATTTTGCCTCAAGCTAGATGCAGAATAGATGTGCCTCATGCTAGATGCAGAATAGATAGTAGATACAGCATAAAAATGGTAATATACAGCATACGATTTGTGAAAGTGACAAACGGGCTTCACAGTTATGTCAGGTGTGTTCATATGCTTATGGTGATGCGATTTCAGATCAATTGCTCCAGCCACTGAGGAGAAACGCTGTTTCAGACAGACAGACACTCACTCAGACATTCGCAAAATTATAGTATAGACTAGCCCTTACCCGTTCAAAGATATGAGCTCCAAAATGATGTGCAGTGTGTGGGTTATGGGATGTGCACTGTGCATACAGTATATGAGGGATGGAAAGTAACTTTAACTGGTGCTTGCATGATAATATGTAGGAGCATCAATGTAAGAAATACCCGTTTCGTTTAATGGCTACCAATTGCTCCAGCCACTGAGGAGAAACGCTGTTTCAGACAGACAGACAGACACTCACTCAGACATTCGCAAAATTATAGTATAGATATACTAGTAGCCTATACTACCATTATCAGATTCGTATATTCCCTTAAAAGGAAATAAGCTCAAGGCATGAAATAAGATAACAAATTAATCATGAGTCAAATTGAGACTCCACCCCCCATCACACATTATAATATTGGACACATTTCCCACTGGCAATCAAACACACGATGGCTGTCTGTCAACTACTCTGTGTAGCAACTCTGATAACTCTACTGATGAGAGGTAAGTTGAATTTCCTCACAAACAGCATCAGGGAGACACAATCAGTTTATTATACTATGTTAATTATATTATATTAAAGTTAAACGTATGGGGGCTGGTGTAAATAGTAACAAAGAAATTGCTGGCTTATTGTGTCTAAAAAGACATATTTAGCCACTTGTACGCATGCCCCACCCACTGAAATCAAAATACTAAAATTGCTAAAACAATAGAAAAAGCACAAAATGAAAACATTTTAACACTCATATTTTCTTTTCTCTAATTACAATCTAAAATATGAACCCTTGTAAAAAAATATATATATATCATTTAATTATAATGTTTAGACTGATGCTGTTCTCGCGGATTACCTGTGATCAGTTTACTGAGGCAGTTCGCAACACTATGAATTGTATATATCTTGCTTACTGTAAGTTGGATAAAGCGTCTGCTAAATGCCTAAATTGTAATTGTAATCAGTGTTATAATCCTCTAACACATACACATACAACTGGTGGCCCCCACCTTCACTAAATGTGGCATTCGGGTCAATATATTACAATCATGGGTGTCGCGGCAAATTCTGGGACCTGGGTACAAAGATTCACTCACATTTTGTGCTTTAACTATTGAAAAATAGCAGATATACAAGCTCACAGCGCGGCACCAAGTGCCGCGCAGCAAGTCTTTGAATATTTCAAATCCTTATAAGTTTTTTGGAAAACCTATGTTTCTATGTCAGTGGTGCTCAAACCTTTTCATGTGAAGGACCCCCAAAATGATATGTATTTGGCCACAGACCCCCATCTCAAAATATTTAGTTCCAGGAACCTCCCCAGAAGCAAGATTTGAGTTACAAATGTTCACTTAAAAAATACATATATTCAAAGATTTGCACACATTTTCACAACTTTTCAAAAATAGCAGATCTACAAGCTCGCTGCGCTGTGAGCTTGTATATCTGCTATTTTTCAATAGCTAAAGTATAAAATAATTAAGGCCCCTCCACCTTGGGCCCAAGTTACTCAGAGACCCAGTTCCATATCACTGTGATCTTAACCACATCGTTGTTGATCCTAACGATGTAGTTGTCGGCTATCATTGTCTTTATCTGAGTTTGGTGGATGCTGCCGATCCACTTCAATTGAAAACCCACTTTTTTAAATCGTTATCGTCATTGTTATCGCTGCCGGTGGAAAAGAGCCTTGAGACTAAACAACTTCAGATGACTAAAATAGGACTAAAACTAAATGGTGTGTTATTCGAAAGACTAAGACTAAATATTTGCTCTCAAAATTAACACTGCATTAAGACTAATACTAAGACATAAGATTTTGATATTAAGTCGTCTAAGACTAAATAATTACATATGACTAATGACTAAAATGAAATGAAAATTCAGAAGACTAAATCAGAATTTGCAGTCAAAACTAAGCCCCTCAACCACACACACACACACACACACACACACACACACACACACACACACACACACACACACACACACACACACACACACACACACACACACACACACACACACACACACACACACACACAAATGAATCATATAATATATAAGATGCATTGTGAATGATCTCAGACTTCATTAACAGTTTATTTTCATTCCTTTGTTCAGGTGCTCAGTCACAATTACATGGTAAGTAACCATTTTATTTTATAGTTATTTTTTTTACAATCCTAAATAATAATTCAAGGTACGACGAAGCATAAAAAACTGCCAATCTACAAAACATGGCTGATCTACAAAATATGGCCGTTCTACAAAATAGGCGACCTACAAACTGCTACGCGCTATGAGCTTGTAGATGGCCTATTATCAGTGCACAACACTGTAATATACGATGAAGCATAAAGTAAGCATTACTTTGTTTGTATTTCCACCCATCAATTGACGGTTGTATTTCTTTCAGTGTGTCGCCGGGCTCCTCTGAACACCAGGATTGTTGGAGGTGACGATGCTCCTAAAGGGAGCTGGCCCTGGATGGCCAGCATACATATACCGGTACCTGTTGTTACTGACGAAATATACCACTGTGGTGGATCTCTTATTAATAAGGAATGGGTGCTGACTGCTGCTCACTGTTTCGAAAGGTCAGTGCATGGTGGACAAAGTAATCACATTGGCGTAAGCACATTTAGCTGGTTATGATGACACTTAGGTAAAAGTATCAGTATTGCAGTGTGGACATATTCTTCTACATTTTAATCTAGTGAATGTACAAAAGTGACAAACGTATCTATTATTAATTATGATGAAAGTCGCATTTCACACGTTTTCTAAAGTATTACAAATAATAGAAAAGGATATTTTGAAAATAGCACATCTACAAGCTCCTCATGATGCATTGTGAGCGTGTAGATCTGCTATTTTCAAATAGCCAAAGTTTAAATGTAATAATAATAATAATAATAATATAAATCTACAAAGTAACTAATAATTACAGTACTTGAGTACATGTACTTAGTTACTTTCCATGACTGTAGATGCTCCTGGTCACAACTGCAAGTAAAAGACAAATCTTTCATATGTTTAAAAAAACATATTTAAAAGTACATTTGACTTTTAATATCAGTGAGTTGCTGTATTGTTTTCACAATGCATTTACAGAACCTTGTAACTTTCTGAAAGCACCTAATGAATGCACTGACTCGCATACAAGACAGGTGTAGTTTAGTTTGTTGACAATGCATTTGGTGAAGTTACTTGTTACTTGACAGCTTTCCTAGTAATGTAGTCAAAAGTGCTCTTTGAAATGTAGTGGAGTACACTATTATATTTAATATAAGTATATAAAAAAGATATACTCAAGTAGTACTAATAAGTAGGGTTGGGTATCGTCAGCGATACTTTTAATGGTATCGATCGCATGACGTCGATACTAACGAGTATCCGTTCAGGTAAAAACGAACAATACCTTGTTTTGATACTCTTGAATACACCCCTGGCCGGTCGCATCTGTAACAGTTGGGCTACTGAAAGTTTAATGACTGCTTTAGTAGCTACACTCATTATCCTACTCTGAAAATAGCCTATAATGTTTATTACTATGATGATTCTCCAACGTCTATACTAAAATGGCTGAATAACTGGCTTAATAACCTATTGTGGTGTGTAAAATAGCCCATAGAAAAAGGCAAATAATAATTATAATAATAATAATAAATAAAAAGTATCGAAAATGGTATCGAAAAAGGTATTGTAGCGATTCCCAAGTATCGAAAAAGTATCGTACCGATTCAAAGGTGAACAATACCCATACTGATAAGTGATAACAGGTACTATTCGAATAAATGTTCTTCACTACTGTCCATCACTACGATCAGCTACTTTCACAAGGCCATTTCATGTGAATAATGTAATAATATCGTGCTCATTATGGATTGTTCTTTTTTCTTTATTCCTAGTGACAACCCCTCTGGTGTCAGTGTTTATCTGGGTCTCCAGAGTCGACAATCTTCCAACAAAGTCTCTCAGACAGTTACCCAGATCATCCGTCACCCCAACTACAACACAAACATCGACCATGATAATGATATCGCTCTTCTGAAACTTTCCTCACCGGTAACTTTTACCAACTATATCCGACCAGTCTGCCTGGCAGCAAAGGGGAGCTCCTTCCACAGTGACATTGACAGCTGGGTCACTGGCTGGGGCACCATTGCAGATGAAGGTGAGTGTAATGAAGTCCATTTAATTTGTAGCATTTCAAGGTGAACTCAATGTAGTTCATGTAAACAAAATAGCAAACCATATTACTGTACAACCAGATAGGCACAAGGCACAACCACAAACCCCGCCACACACACACACACACACACACACACACACACACACACACACACACACGCACACACACACACACACACACACACACACACACACACACACACACACACACACACACACACACAGATTGTTCCAGATTATTTTATGTAATGACATCTGATGATCTGTGTAGATGTATATAGGAACAACATGTAAAGCTTTGTATATAGTGAGTTGTACAATACAATTACAGTCATGTAAGTCATGTCGAGGACCCCCAAAAAGATATGTGTTTGGTCGAAGACCCCATCTCAATCTGATTTTTTTCTTCTGGGGACCACCGGCCCAGAAGCAAAGATTCTTGTTACAAATGTTGCCTCATGCTAGATGCAGAATAGATATGCCTCATGCTAGATGCAGAATAGATACACCATAAAAATGCTAATATACAGTATACGATTTGTGAAAGTGACAAACGGGCTTTGCACTTATGTCAGGTCTGTTCATATGCTAATGGTGATGGGGATTCAGATCAATTGGTCCAGCTACCGAAGAGAAACGTTGTGACAGACACTCAGATAGACACTCAGACAGACATTTGGATAATTATATGTTTGATAACGTGTTCCAGAGTTCAACGTTTCCCGCTGATCAGTCCAGTGGTGCTTGTGGCAATATCATGCAAACAGGCCCCTTCTATAATATGTCCTTGGTCTGAACCCCTAATTGCTCCCAGTGATCAGGGTGGTGCCTTGCATGGTTTCCTCCACCATTGGTGTGTGAATGGGTGAAAGAGAAATACATTGTAAAGCGCTTTAGAGCACTGACTACGTCACCTCCAGACCACCACAAGACTGCAGATGAAAGATGACAGATGAATGATGACAGCTGCTTCTCCTGGCCTATAGCAACCATCAATTACAGATTGTAAAAATCGGATGGAAGATGTGTTCAAATGAGGGAGGAAGACAACCTTTATGCTGTTGTTTTTAAATATGTTTATACATGTGGTAAGTCTTGCTCATGAAACTAAATGTGTCTCCCTAGTTGCCCTCCCTGACCCGCGAAACCTCCAGGAGGTGATGGTTCCAGTGGTGGGGAACAGACAGTGTAACTGCAACTATGGAGTGGGCAGAATCACTAACAATATGATCTGTGCTGGATTCAGAGCTGGAGGGAAGGACGCATGTCAGGTGATCATTTGAAAGGTTGTTTTCTCTTCAAGACTTTCTTCATGCAAAGCTTTCGTTGTTTTAAAATGCTGTACTTTTTCCCTGTAGGGAGATTCGGGAGGCCCAATGGTGATCAAACAGGATTCTGACTGGATTCAGTCTGGAATAGTGAGCTTCGGAGAGGGTTGTGCCGATCCTGATGATCCTGGAGTCTACACCAGAGTGTCCCAGTACCAGTCTTGGATCAACAGCCATATCAGCAGCAACCAGCCAGGATTCATCAACTTCACCTCCTCTGGGACTGACAGTGACCTCAGCGTCAACTGTGATCACCACGTGAAAATTGCAATTACTGTAGTAGCAATTATTTTTCTTTTTTGTGTTTCAATATTTTTTATTATAAGGAAGAACATGACACCACAGACACCACTTGACACTACATCACAAACTTAACAATAGACCATGGACAAAAAACTAAACAAAAAATTATAAAGTAATTGTTCACACCAAGTACAATAATAATCACCCCTATAATACTGACACCAACATATCTCCCTTATCTCTGCCATCCATATCCATCCCCTGCCTCACATTTGATACCATTTTCTATTAGCTGTTATTCTCCGTCACTCCAACACATAAGACTCTGAGCCACTCATCCCCCATACTTGGTGCCATTGGCCGCCATGTTTCCACAAACTCGGCCAGTGTGCCCCGGAGTACTTTCATTTTAAGTTATATATTATATTTATTATTATTTATATATTTACTTATACTGTATAAGTTATATGTTTTTTTTGTGAGTTTTCTGCCTTTATTGATAGTGTGATAGTGAACAGTAGACTGACAGGAAACGGGGAGAGAGAGATGGGGAGTGACACGCAATGACGCAGCAATGGTTGTTGGGATCGGGAGTCGAACCCACCGGCACACTAGATGAATGGACCTTACTTATGGAAAGAACAAGTAGCCTTGCATTACAGAGAGCTGTCAGAAGGAGTTGTTTCATGCTCGAGCATAACACATCATGTATGCAACACATTATGCGTGTAAATCGTATATTTTAACCACAGATCACTGTTGTATGACAGGAAGTCAAAGAATGACAAGCATGTGGCAAAGAGCCTCGGAAACACCAAAGTTTGAATAAATAAATATTAGTGTCACTCACCTCTGTTTTCTAAATACTGTCTCACTCACATTCATCATGACATTACTCTCACTGGTATGAAATGAAACTATAGTGCTCAACTATAGTGCTTTCTTGAGTTTAAATCCTGTTAGCAGTAGGCCTATTCCTTATCTGAACTGTAACCTACTATCTAGCAGGATAGACCTTGGCTTGTATCTGAACTGTACTGTAGGCCTATTGTTCTTATCCTATGCGAACTGCTAATAAAGTATTCAATCAATCAATCAATCAATCAATCAATCAATCAATCAATCAATCAATCAATCAATCAATCAATCAAACAAACAAACAAACAAACAAACATATTGTGAAAGGTTGTAGGCCTACTACTATCATTGGGAAGCGCCATGAGTAGAAACAATTTCTGCCACTAGAGAGCGCCATGAGCATTCAATTGAGCAGTATATGATGTTGAGAAATTGTGTGAGAAAATTGTAATTGATTAAAAACAAATTAACTATATTCACACCAAACACTGATCAGGGGTTTATTATTAGCCTCTTATCATGAATTAGGGATTAGGCTATTATTATTAGAATGTATTTAATTGGTTAATTAATTACACATAACACATTGATCTCTTAGTAATATAGCCTATTACAATCCAACTGTACTAGTGCACAAACATAGCCTACTGCATGGCAGGCAGATTTTAAATTATAGTTGCCATATGCAAATCTATTAGGACACAGTGGACACTTTCTCAACAGTTTTGGTCAAATAAATATTAGTTTAGCCTGTAGGCTACAATGTTGTAGGCTCACAACATAGGCTATCCCATGTCAGTGCAAATACGTAGGCAAAAGCAATGAGTATTACGAAGTAAGAAATAAACCCTTCCATTAAACGTATAAACTTGGCCGTGGTGCCCATATACAGTATGGTACCCTAAAATTCTCATTTTCGACATGGGATTTATGACATAAGAAATCTCCATGTATGGACATAAAAGGTTTTTTTCTTTTTCTGGGAATGACCATATTATATGGACTTTTATACCCTGAGAAATCTTGTAGCTTGTCTGACTGTCAGTACAGGAAGTGATGTCACGTGACATCCATGTTATGCCCATATATGAGTCATTCTGTACCACATCACTGTGACTCACTGACATCACACTGACATCACTTCCTGTACAGCCAGCCAGCCAGCCAGCCAGACAGACAGACAGACAGACAGACAGACAGACAGACAGACAGACAGACAGACAGACAGACAAGCTACGAGGTTTTTCAGGGTATAATGCGACCTTCGGTCGCGATAACTCAACAACTAAGATGCATTGTGAATGATCTCAGACTTCATTAACAGTTTATTTCCATTCCTTTATTCAGGTGCTCAGTCACAATAGACCGTTTGTCAGCCTTCTGATTGGTCCCTGAGACTCCCTGACTGGCCAACCAGAAAAAAACATTCACTTTTTGCTATCGGGGGTGGAGTTTGTGCAGTGGAGAATATTGAATGTGGCTTTCAACAACTGTCCGCAGTGCGCGACACGGAGATCGGCCGGTACGGTGATAGCGACGGCAAGCGTCAAGCGATCTCGCTCATCATAACGAATAAGCTTCAACAAACTTGTAGCTGCCGTCGCCGGTTGTGAAATGAATAGTCGGATTGGTCTCAACTGGTGCTTTTATTTTCGCTTCATTTACACAGGTGAAGCATTCCATCAACACCGTGAAAACTATAAAAAGAAAGAATACAAAAACATTACAAATACATTCATTTCTCTTTTCATAGTTTTCCCATCCAACAATAAAACAGTGCATTACAACCCATTTCTTTCAATGTTTCCATTCAATAATAAGATCATTTCATTTTCATTCAGTGGGCCTATTCATTTCTTTAAGTAGCCACTTAACAATAAATCATTCATTTAAGTTGCAAACAAACAATACCCAAACGCAAAACAAACAAAGCAAAAAGCACAATAACCCAAAACGAAATACAAAACAAATCCAAACAAAGAACTCTCAAAGAAAACACTGAACCCAAAACAAACAAAAGAACTAAACAATATACCTTGTTCCGCTACCGGGAGGAGCTAGGTCAGCTTGTACAAACGGCCACCTTAAACACCTCTGATCTTGCTGTCCCAATCACCAATGTTCCCAACGGCGCTGTGAACAATATTAACGAAGTTCACTTAAAGTGCCTGCTACCACATTCTTAAGATTGCGTTTGCATATGACATACAGGCCGTTAAACATTTCGTACCTTGCCGTGTTGGTTTGCTGAAAACAAAGGCAGTGCCGAATGCAGGTGGCACGCCGACTCTCCTGTGGCTCACAGGGAGCGCATCTGATCAATGAGTGAGTGAGTGACACTAGCGTCACGTACGCCCATATGGGTTCGGTAGCGGCTCAACAAAGGAAGTTCCAAAATAAAAGGAAGGAAATTTCAAAGTAAGTATTCTAAATGACAAAATAACAAAAGGCTTATAAAAATTCAAAGAGACCAGAATCACGCGTCGGAGACGCTTACACTCCCACCAATCATAACATGATTTACAATATTTCTCAGTGAATTCAGTGAGATTTAGAGAGGATAGAAAGTGCATTCATTCACTCTCTAAGAGGAGAACCAATTTCTGAATCGGCCTTTCGACGACTGAAGATTTTGAGGAGAGGTCTTGCTTTCCCATTAAGACCTTGACACGACGTACCAAACCATCGTCGTCTATTTTGGTATCAACCACTCGTCCAATGTGCCACTGGTTTCGATGAAGTATTTCTTCTTTGACGATGACCAAGTCGTTCACTTTAAGGTTGCGCCTGGGAGTGTGCCACTTTTGCCTTGTGGAGATGTTGGAGAGATACTCCCTTCTCCAACGGCTCCAGAACTGTTCAACGAGGTATTGGACTCGTCGCCATCTTTTTGTTGCATACACGTCCTCTTTCACAAACTCCCCGGGAGGTGGGAGGGCAACTTTGGACTTCATCAGAATGAGATGGTTTGGTGTTAAGGGTTCTAATGACAGGGGGTCATTTGCTCCGTCTACAGTTAAGGGGCGGCTGTTCACAATAGCCATAGCTTCATAGAACAGAGTTCTGAGGGAGGAGTCATCGAGTCGGCCAGGGTACGGAGAGAGTACAGCATCAAGTACATTTCGAACAGTGCGAATTTGGCGCTCCCAGACGCCGCCAGCATGACTCGCTGAGGGTGCATTGAAGACGAACTCGCATTGTTTTTCTGCTAGGAAAGTCTCTAGTTTCTCAGCATCAAGCTGCTTCAGTGCTTCTCTGAGTTCGTTCCTAGCTCCCACGAAATTAGTGCCCTGGTCACAACGAAGTAGGCGCACAACTCCACGGAGGCTAATAAAGCATCTGAGAGCGTTAATGAACGCATCTGTGGATAAATTCTCAAGCATTTCTACATGTATCGCTCGGGAGGAGAGGCAGGTAATTATGAGTCCGTACCTTTTTTGTTCCTTGCGAGCATTTTTTGTGAGAAATGGTCCGAAGCAATCCATGCCGCAGTACATGAAAGGAGCAGAGACTTCGACACGCTCCTTTGGTAGTTCGGCCATTCGTTGTTCTTCCACGGGACGTCTGAGTTTTCTACAGGTCACACAGTTGTGAATCAACTTGGCGACTGATCTGCTCCCACCGATGGTCCAAAAGCCATTTGCTCTAATTTCCATTAGCGTTTGATGCCGACCCTGATGATGGATCTGGGCATGATAGTGGCCAAGGATTAGTTGGGTGACATGGCTTTCCTTAGGGAGGATGATCGGATGTTTAAACTCCAGACTGAGAGAGGAATTCTTGAGTCTTCCTCCAACACGGAGTAAGCCATTGTTCAAGATCGGATTGAGACAAAATAGAGGGCTTGAACTTGGAAGAATGTTTCCTCCGTGGAGAAGCTTTATCTCTTGAGAGAAGGCCTCTTGCTGCACTTGCAGTATTATGGTATTGGCAGCCCGCTCCCGTTCTTCTACAGTCAGAAGTTTGCTGGACAGTTCTTGTTTAGACCCCAACCTCTTGATTCTCGCAACAACTTTTACCAGTCTGGTCCAGGATGAGAAGCGACTCAGGCGGCTGAGGATGCTCGGCTGAGAGACTGTGTGTTTGGTTACAAACACCTGTATGTTTTTGACCTCAGGGTCGCCAACGAGCAACTCCATTGAAGGATGGATCTTTGGATGGATTTCTGGCTCCCACAGGAACTTTGGTCCAGTTAACCAGCTGGTTGCGAAGATGTCTGAGGCAGAAAGACCTCTGGAGGCATGGTCGGCTGGGTTCTGTGCTGTATCCACGTAGTACCACTGACTGGGATCCGTGTTTTCTCTTATCAGTTGCACACGGTTGGCGACGAAGACGTGGAATCTTCGTGCTTCGTTATTAATATATGCCAAAACGACTTGCGAGTCTGTCCAGAAGTACTCGTTATCGATCTGCATTTCAAGCTCATTCTTTAGCATGACACTTAGCTTTGTGGAGACCACGGCTGCTGAAAGTTCTAGTCTTGGGATGCTCATGAGCTTGGTCGGGGCAACTCTGGCTTTGGCCATCACAAGACAGCAATGGACATTGCTCTTTTCGTTTGTGTATCTGAGATAGGAGCAAGTTCCATATCCCACATTGCTAGCATCTGAAAAGTGGTGTAGTTCTACCGTAACAGGTTTGCCAAAGTCTTGGGGACGGTAGCATCTTGGTTGTGAGACTTCTTTCAGTTTATGCAGACCATTCTTCCATTCCTCCCACCGTGGGCTTAAATCTTCAGGAAGCGGGTCATCCCATCCGATGCTTCGACGGCACAGCTCCTGAAGAATACATTTTCCGCTGAGCGTGAATGGAGCAACCAACCCAAGAGGGTCATACAGTGAGGCGATGACTGACAGGACACCACGACGTGTTGAGGGCCGGTCTGGTAAGTCAACATTGAAGCTAAGGCTGTCTTGTTCTAATGACCATTGGATACCAAGTGCACGCTCTGCTGGCGCTGCATTCAGACCAAGCTTGAGGGGTTCAATTACTTTTGATCTTTCTGGTTCTCCCACAGAGTTCAAGACTTCTCTTTCATTCGAATTGAACTTGTGAAGATGCAAACCTCCTCTTCTGCACAGCTCTTGTGCATCTACAACAAGTTTCTTAGCTTCTTCGACTGAAGGGACGCTCGTTAGGCCATCATCCACATAAAAGTTATTTTCGATAAAGGATGATGCTTCGGGATAGTCTGCTCTATGTTGCCGAGCTAGATATTTCAAGCCAAAGTTGGCACACCCAGGAGAGGAAGCGGCGCCAAAAAGATGGACAGCCATCCGATACTCCTTTGGTTCCGTTTCCAGATCTCCTGCTTCCCACCAGAGGAACTGCAAGTAGTTCCGCAGTTCAGGGCAAACAGAGAATTGATGGTACATTTTTTCGATGTCACAGATCACAGCCACAGCCTCTTTTCTGAAGCGACAGAACACTCCCACCAAGGAGTTAATCAGGTCAGGACCAGTCAGTAGTTTATCATTTAAAGAGATGCCCCTGTACTTGGCTGAACAGTCGAACACAACCCTTAGTTTTCCTGGCTTCTTCTGGTGGTACACACCATGGTGTGGTATGTACCATACGGTCTGTCCCTCTGGCATTTGGGGGGCTGGCTCTGCATTGCCCTTTGTCAGCATATCTTCCATGAAAGCCACATACTGGTCACGATAGTCTTTGTTGGCCTTCAATCGTTTCTTTAGATACTGCAGACGGATCATGGCTAACTTCTTGTTGTTAGGTAGTGTAGGCGGACTGCTTGTCTTGAAGGGAAGAGGCATCTCATAGTGCAGATCTCTCTTCTGCCTGATGGTGTCGCTCAGAAGCTGCAGAAAGTGAACGTCGTCTTGGGATACATATTTATCCTTGTTTTCAAGCTTCCTTTCGTTGAAGTCTGATTCCAAGATTATCAGCACATCAGTGGATGATGGAGTTGGCATTTCTCTGACGGTGATTCGATTCACATACTGGTTCCCCTGCCGATCAAGATGTGGATTCGAAGAGCCTACTACACTCCACCCCAAAACAGTTCTTTGAGCGAAGGGTTCATGGTCGTCTCCAGTAATTACCTCAAGAGGTGCCAGTGCAGCTGGGCAGTCCGTTCCAATGAGTAGTCCCACTTCGCAGTCTTGCAGTGGAGGTAGTTTGTTTGCCAGATGTTTAAGATGGGGCCATTGCAGTGCAGTCTTCTTGGTGGGAATGTAAGACTTGTCAACAGGAATAAAATTGCGGGTGTAGGCCTGATTCAGTCGGAGCTGCTTCTCAGAGTGCAGACCTCTGACCTGCAGTCCTCGAACAGTCATACTCTCCGTAACTGTATCAGTGGCCGTCATAGTGCTTAGTTTCAGCTGCACAGGCTGGGTGTTTACTTTCAGTTCTTCGAGAAGATCTTCCAGAATAAATGTGGAGGTACTCTGTGTATCGAGTAGGGCATAAGTTAGAATCTCCCTCAGTGGCTCCTCTGTAGATGACACGAGTACGGGAACAATGCTTGAGGTGGCAGAAGCTTGTTGGAATACTGTATGTGCAGTGGCTGTATGGGTCTCCCGACCTGTAGATTCATCCGTGGGAGTAGACTCCTTCACTATTCCTCCCACCGTTCTCTTATCTCTGTTGTCATGGAGACAGGTCGGATGAGATCGATTACACACACTACAGGTATGTCGTCTTTTGCAGTTTTTGCTCACATGCCCCCTTCTCAAGCATCCAAAGCAGAGGTTATTTTCGAAAATGTACTTTTTCTTGTCTTCCAAAGGTTTATTTGCAAATGTTGAACAGGTGGCAACACCATGTGCTTCCTGGGCACAGATGGGGCAGATGAATGAAGATGTGGATTGTGGGTCGTTACTCTGGGCACTGGTGTTAAAGGCCTGGGTTCTTTTAGATGTTTTCTCAGCAGTGGGCTTACGGTTGATGAGGAATGGAGAAGCAATAGGGTTGCAAACTATGCTTGCTTCTGTTTGGAGGTACTTTGTGAAATGTGAAAAGTTCGGGTAATCCCCAGATTCATCCAGTTCCCTTGCGACAATTCTGCTCCATCCGCGAACAATCCAGTCTGGTAACTTCTGGAGGATTTTGTGGTTCTCCTCACAGTCGTTCAGTATAGCCAATCCTTTAACGTAAGGCATTGCTTCAACACAACTTTGTAGAAAATCCGCAAAATCTCGGAGGGCAAATGGGTCAGTTGAACTGACTGTGGGCCATTTCATTAACTTGTCTCTGAAGGCCTTTTGGACAGTAAAGGAGTTTCCATACCTCTCTTGTAGGACTCTCCATGCCCCTTTATATGAATCGTCTGAATTCCTGTAGAAGAACCCTTCCACGGCCCTGAGGGCTTCTCCAGCTAGGTAGTGTTTCAGATAGAACAATTTTTCGCTAGCGGATAGTGGCTGTCTGTCGATCAGTGCCATGAAGGACATTTTCCAGTTTACAAACTCCAATGGCTCGCCAGAAAACGTTGTCGGCTCAGGAGCAGGGAGGCGATTAAGACTCAGTGAGCTTATGAGTGATTGGGTGAGTCCATCTGTATCCAGAGTCGCTAAAGTTTTACTAGATGTTTGTGTGTTTAGATTTGGTTGAGCACTTGGTTTGATAATGGAAGGAAAAGAGAGTGGTTTGTTAATCGGTTCGTTGTGTTCAGTGTCGCCTTCAAACATGCTGTATGCTTGAACTCGTGCTGCTGCTACTCTGACGTCCTTTTGTGCCTTCAGCTGTTTTAGCTTACTTTTTGCCTCTTGCAGTTTTGCTTCATGCATGTGGATTTCTTGCAGGCACTTTGCCCTTTCTTGTTTAGCAGCAAGATCCGCTTCTGCATCGGCTCTCTTGCTGGAGGAATTGGAAAGGTTAGATCTTACGTCGTCACCGTCGTTATCTGCTTCATGTGGTATGGAAATGACTGTTTCTGTGTTAGTATGTCCGAAAATGGATCCAAACTCCTCCTTGTTTAAGGCAATCCTGACACGTGCTTTTGCGAGCTGCTCATTGAAAGGCTGGTTCAAGGTGTCCAGGTGTTTTTCCACTATTTCAAGAATCTCTGTAGTGATGGTTATACAGGTGTCCATTTTCTTTACAATATCTGGGGTTGGAGTGGAATTGCGTTGAATAGACTCGTAAAGTTGACTTATTGCGGCATGTTTGGTTTGAATATTAGTTTTTATGTCATGGAGATCCTCTGCTGAACAGAATGATTTTAATGCTGTTCGAATTCCTCTTGCTGTTTTCATCCAGGTGTTGTAAGCCTTGGCAAATCCCTTTTCATATTTTCTCAAGTTTTCGTCGTGCATCTTACGTCCTTTCTCTGTTAAAGTTTTTTCACGAGTACTTGATCTGATCTGATGGGCATTTGCCGGAGTCTCTTCCTTTTCAGTAGAGCTATGTGCGTTGACGGTTCCTTCGTTTTCAGTGACATCAGGTGTATTTTTCTCTTCAGAAATAACTGCTGCTTGCTGCATGTTGACTTCCGTTTCATCAAGATTTGACATTTTGTTTGGATATTGACATTCAATTTAACCCATTCATGCAAAGCTTCGCAATCAGGAACCACTTTGACCCTTGAAAAGTATGTCAAACAAACAAAGCAGTAATTTCCAATACTATGACTCAATGACCCCTTTAATTGTCATGTATCAACTCAATGCAGTTTAAACACCCTTTGTAGTAGAACCTTGAGTCCCTTCACACACATTAGAACACACAATAGTTTCACCCTTTCACCTTCACCTTTTTTTTTGTCCTTTTGTTTTTGTTAAATTTTATTTTTTAAAAGTCATTGTCCTTTAAACGACCCTCAGTTCGATGGAAGAATGGTGAATACCTGTCATTAGTTCTTGCAAAGCAAAGGTTACCGTGATCTGTGTGGTGTGGGTGTTGTGTAACAAACTTGGGGCATGGGCTGATGATTTGAAGAAGATGGCTGTGGATAAACCGCTGGTGTCGATGTTGAGTTGCTTCTGGGTGAAGTTTTCACTGTAGCTGCCGTCGCCGGTTGTGAAATGAATAGTCGGATTGGTCTCAACTGGTGCTTTTATTTTCGCTTCATTTACACAGGTGAAGCATTCCATCAACACCGTGAAAACTATAAAAAGAAAGAATACAAAAACATTACAAATACATTCATTTCTCTTTTCATAGTTTTCCCATCCAACAATAAAACAGTGCATTACAACCCATTTCTTTCAATGTTTCCATTCAATAATAAGATCATTTCATTTTCATTCAGTGGGCCTATTCATTTCTTTAAGTAGCCACTTAACAATAAATCATTCATTTAAGTTGCAAACAAACAATACCCAAACGCAAAACAAACAAAGCAAAAAGCACAATAACCCAAAACGAAATACAAAACAAATCCAAACAAAGAACTCTCAAAGAAAACACTGAACCCAAAACAAACAAAAGAACTAAACAATATACCTTGTTCCGCTACCGGGAGGAGCTAGGTCAGCTTGTACAAACGGCCACCTTAAACACCCTCTGATCTTGCTGTCCCAATCACCAATGTTCCCAACGGCGCTGTGAACAATATTAACGAAGTTCACTTAAAGTGCCTGCTACCACATTCTTAAGATTGCGTTTGCATATGACATACAGGCCGTTAAACATTTCGTACCTTGCCGTGTTGGTTTGCTGAAAACAAAGGCAGTGCCGAATGCAGGTGGCACGCCGACTCTCCTGTGGCTCACAGGGAGCGCATCTGATCAATGAGTGAGTGAGTGACACTAGCGTCACGTACGCCCATATGGGTTCGGTAGCGGCTCAACAAAGGAAGTTCCAAAATAAAAGGAAGGAAATTTCAAAGTAAGTATTCTAAATGACAAAATAACAAAAGGCTTATAAAAATTCAAAGAGACCAGAATCACGCGTCGGAGACGCTTACAAAACTAGTTCACATGGACCTTATCAATGGTCTAAGAGTCACGATTGGGTACATATAATTTAAATGGGCAGAATTACGAAAAGCCAGCCTATTATGTGAGGAGAAACATTCTCTCTGTCCTCTTCCTAGTACCCAAGATGCAATGCGCTTCTCTTTCTATCTCTGATCCAGAGGATTAAACTAATTAAAACATTTATTTTCGGGGGGAAACTACTGTTTTGCTATGTAATTACTGTACCTTTTTCTTCCCTTTTTATTAATATCACGTAGATGTGTTTTTTTTGGTACTTTATATAGCTGTAATGAGGCTATGAAGAAAAAGAAATCCCATCCACTACCACTATAAAAGAATCTGCAAAGAGGATTCTGTCCCACTGGGATTAAACTAATTAAAACATTTATTTTCGGGTAAACCCCCTGTTTTGCAATGTAACTACTGTACCTTTGTCTTCCCTTTTTATTAATATCACCTAGATGTTTTTCCTTTGGTACTTTATATAGCTGTAATGAGGCTATGAAGGGAAAAAAAAATCCCATTCACTGCCACTATAAAAACAATCTGCCCAGGGTTAATGTCCCATCATAGTAACAGGGCAGAATGGGGCGGGATTTGCAAAGGGGCTTATTAGATGGTAAGTAACTATTTTATTTAGAGCTGGTACTTAAGACAATCAAAATAGAGCCCCTAAACTGCTACATGTTATGAGCTTGTATGGCCTATTTTCAATGCACGTCACCGTCGTAGGACGAAGCATAAAGTAAGCATTACTTTGTTTGCAATTTCCACCCATCATTGACGGATGTATTTCTTTCAGTGTGTGGCCGGGCTCCTCTGAACACCAGGATAGTTGGAGGTGACGATGCTCCTACAGGGAGCTGGCCCTGGATGGCCAGAATACATAGTCCTATACCTGTTGTTACTGACAGAATAAACCTCTGTGGTGGATCTCTTATTAACAAGGAATCGGTGCTGACTGCTGCTCAATGTTTTCACAGGTCAGTGCGTGGTGGACAAAGTAATCAACACCAGTTCTTGAATCAAAATATAAGCTAGTAGACTGTGGTGGAAAATGTACTCACATATTTTACTAAAGGTATCAGTACTGCAGTGTGGAAAAACTCTTCTACATTTTACTCAAGTAAATGTACTAAAAGTGTTCATTTTGATTCTCTATTATGCGTTTCGTCACTGAGCAGTAGGGGTGGGAGGGTATGAAGTTTCCCGTTTTTATATCATATGTTAATTTCTTTTGTATTTTATTTCTTGTTTGTTTTCAGCTCTTCTTTCTCTCTTTCTTTTCTTCCTTCAATATGCTAAAACTACTGTCCATCACTACAATCAGCTACTTTCACAACGCGTAACTCCGACCAGCAGTAGCGGAGTTACGCGGTGGCTCCACTAGTTTCCGGACTAGCACCGGTAGTTTTCGGGGCTAGCAAAATCGGGAGAGAGACAGTCAGACGGAGAAAAGTGTGATACCCAAGTGCAGTACTACTCCTAAACAACGGCAGTTCTCTCTCTCTCTCTCTGTTTCTCAATGTCTCTCTCTCTCTCTCTCTCTCTCTCTCTCTCTCTCTCTCTCTCACCCTCATCACTCTCTCTCCCGTGCACGTTTGGTTGCACAAAAACACACGGGTTAAGCTACACTTTTTCCTGTTAATAATAACCTGTGTGAAATAAGCTGCATTGGGAGGTAAGCGGGAGACACTTTATTGTGAAAGTAAGACAGGAAACGATAGTTGTTGCTGGGTTGGCCCTAGTTGTCGGTTTGTTATGTTGTTAAGCTGCATTGGTTTGGAATACGAGCGCGCAGTTTAAGTTATACACGATGAATGGACAGCCAAAACAAGTTGGCGGGGAGAGAGAAGACAGCAGTCCATTTCAGCGTCATCTTGCAATGCGCACTGTTAACCCATGGCCCATGGGAATTATGCAAGGCACGCAGGACAACTAACAACCCATATAAAACAAACATTATACACTTGATTGAAGTTCTTTATGAGGAGATGTTATGGAAACTGTACAAGATCACCACCAAAGCCTTTACAACTTTCCCAAAGTTGCATAACAGAGATGCATGGACGCACTATCGTGACCACTCGACCATATACAGTGAGTAGTCTATAATTGATTAATTTCTGGACAGATGAATATCAGCCTATAATGAAACATTTGAGAGAGGGGCTTTTCATCAATCTTTTTCCAAAAACTGGGACAAATGGATAAACAGGATAAAATATGCTACTCTGCTGTTGATTGTTGTCAACTGGTTTTGGAATCTAATTCTTCTGGATGGTGAGTACACTTGACTGCTGCTGCAGCTTGCCTATGCCTAACTCTTTTCTTGATGTCAAAAGTTGTCCGCTGATCTCTCTCTCTCCCTCCTTCCCCCTTGGAGAAATATATTTCTTATGCTGCCGCTGTGTATGCAAAAAGCATGACTTATTGTTTGTTTCAGTAAAGTTCTATTGTAAAAATAGACCAGTGGATTGTGTGGATGTATATCCAGTACAGTTTGTTTTCTGATCGGCTTATACCGCTGTGCAGTTCAGTCTGTAGTGGCTGGCCTGTAATAAAAAAAAAAATTATTAAGTGTGCAGTTTTTTTCAGGCTATTGTGCGCTTTGCACTGTTGATTATTATTCTGCATGGCTGGCTGGGGGTTTTATATTTTGTGTGTGTGTGTGTGTGTGTTGCCTGTCTGTCTGTGGCTCCTTGCATTGCGTGGGGGGAAATCACCGACCGAAACCGTAATAAAAGTCCCCCAAAACCGCTATAGAAATCACCCAAATCCGCCAAAAAAACACAAAATTTTTCGGACACGCACGCGCACGCCGCAGTGCTGAGCCCAGCCCACCCTGACATTTATTAGTTCCCGCGCGCCTGAACCTGCTCCACCACATGAAGAGCCTTGGAAACACCAAAGTTTGAATAAATAAATATTTGAAATATTAGTGTGACTGGCACTGCTGTTTTCTAAATACTGTCTCACTCACATTCAATTGTGAAAGGTTGTACATTTGGGAAGCAAGAGTAGAAACAATTTAGAGTAGCAGCCACTAGAGAGCGCCATATGCATTACATTGAGTAGTAATTAAGTGTGCCTGCCATGCAATGGCAAAACACTTATTGTAATCTGCCATACTTAATTAATTAATTAGTTTCGCCACAAAGTTCGGCACGTAATAAGTGCCGCACGATTTACGCCACCGCCGCAATATATACATCAAAATGTGCGGCTCGGCCGGGAATGGGGTGCTATTACTTTTCTAAGACAAAAGTTGTATTGTTTAATTGATATTAATTTATTAGTGAATTAATTTTACCCATTGACTTATAATGGGAATCGCAAAAACTCACATTCAATATTTTTTTTCTCGCTAACCATAGGGGCTACAGTTTCAAAACTTGGAGAGGAGATTTATAATGATATCAAGGATTAAATAAAAAATTATTTCATCAGTTGGCCTCATGGTGGCGCTATAACAGTCCACTTTACCTTTCGGCCTGTAACTCTTGAACCGTGGGTCGGAAAATTAAAATTCCTTTTTCCCTGGATTCCTTGGATCATGACGCATCTCCTCATATAGGCCACGCCCATTTGCGTCAGGATAGATTTTCCGCCATTTTGAATTTTCTTCAAAACACACTTTTTGCTCCTTTTCCTACATATTTTCTCCAAATGTCACAAAAATCGATACACACAATCTATGGACTCATGCGATAAACATATTTAAACGATATTTTGATAGTCCATACCGTTCTTCCGTAACAGGGTTCCAAAGTTAGCGGGAGGAGCCCGTTTTGTAAGAAGTAGCCATAAATCACAAACGAAACATCCAGTCAACACCAAATTTTAACCACAGGTGGGGGGCGCTATACTGAACATATACCCAAAAGCATTTCCACTTCGACCCATAGGGGGCACCACAAACGCGCAAAACGTAATCGTTTCATGCCAAAACGTGTTTTTCAGGGGGAACGACCCTCTCAAAACGAAACACTAACACCAACCGCTACACAAGGTTGCACAGACTTAGCGAGCTGCAGGCACACTTAAAATTTCTTAGAAATTTTCTTTTCTAGTCTGGTATTGATTTCCCATAGTAAGAAAATCTTGACATTGTGTAAAGGGTTGTGAGCTTGTAGGTGTGCTATTTTCAGTGTATAAATCAGCATTGTTTGAAATATGCTAGTGGAAATATGGTAATGCTTTCTATTCCTGTCCCACAGTTATCCTTATCTATTACTTATCCAACCTTCCATATCAACTAATGTTAAGTTATACTGATTGTGTATCTTGTGTGCGTCTTAATTAAGTCATGGGATCAGCTTACAGATCTTGTTCACACACGTTAGACCGGGAACGCAAAATGCGTTTCTACCTTTCAGGCCGGGAACGCAAAATGCTGTTTATCCTTTCAGACGGGGAATGCAAAATGCATGTAGTTTTTACCCTCTTCTGGTCTCGTGGCCAATGAAATGCATCAGGAGGCGATGACTACCGCAAAGCATTCTGGGATTATTTGTTTTTGCTTCACATAACTTAATTTGTCGGAGAATCCCAGTGCAGCTTCTCATAGCGGCGAAATGGAAGACGCGTTGAGCGAAGGCAAACCAGGCCCGCTGGAATTGGCATTGTTATTGTTACGTGATATGTTTGAAAACAACGACGATGATGAAGAAGTGTTTCATGGATTTCATGAGGACTGGATAACTTTTCACGGACGCACTTTGACACGGCTAGTTTCAAAGACCAACTCTTTGCAGCACAGAGTCAACCCCAAACTCCAGAACAACATATTCGCAGCAATCTGGAGGTAATAACACTTATAAAATGATTATGATGATATGGTTCATTCATTCACATACACAGGCGCACACACACGTGCGCACGCACATATAATAATAATGACAAATGTCGCTCGCCAGATTTACAGTTATATGAAGCTAAAAACAAGAATTGACACAGTCAATATAAAATCTGGTGGAATGGTGTGGTGAAAAGTCAGGGACTTTGAACAGTCTATCCATAATGAGTGGGGCGTGAACACAGCAATATTAAGAAAGCGAAGAGAAGTAATGTTGCATAGTTGTGGTGGAACAACAAGAATTTAAATATTCAATATAAAGGCTGGTGGATTGTTGTTTCTTGTCAAAGTGGTGGCCTATGGTGTAAGGCCTATGGTGTAAGGTCTCAAATATTTGCTAATTATGTTTCTATGTGCTACATAGGCTGAGAAATGTATTTTTTATTAGACGTTTTATAAGATTTATTAAAATGTTTGAGTTTGCATATTTTTTTTTTAAATGATAAAGGTCTGGACCATGACAAGTAATTACCCATGAAAGCCAAAGGTGTAAGCTATCAAACAGTTTTGTAATTTTGTTTCTAGCTGCTACAGAGGCTGAGAAATAAATGTTTTAGTAGACGTTGACACCTCTGTGAAGTTTTCCATAAAATCTCAGGTTTATTCACGATATTCCTGGCCCTCTCTATGGAGGCTGCCATTTTCTTTTACAGAGGGTGTGTGCTTAAAAAAACATCTTTTCACTTCCTCCCAAGTAAGGAAGTGACACGGAATTGTCTGTTGCCAGATTCTGCCAAAGTAACAAGCCCAACAGAAGCAACTAGGCTATACTACTTTACATTTACAATTGAAAATAGCAGATCAGCAAGCTCACAATGTGTCACATTGCGACGGGGACGTATCTCCATTCCGACATTGACTTCTTATTGTCAGTGGCAACACTTCCAGAGAGGTTAAGTTTAGAGTTAGGGTTAGGCATAGGGTTAGTGTCGGAAAGGAGACATGTCAAAAAGGAGACATGTCGGAATGGAGACATGTAACCCATTGCGACACATTGTGGGCTTGTATATTTGCTATTTAAAAAAATATTTAGGGGAAAAAAAGAAATTTGATTATTTTTGAAACATTTTAACAACATAAATCTGTGTGGAGGTCCCTGGCACCACATATTTTCAGATGGGGGTCTGCAACTGTGGACAAATATGTTAATCTGGGGTCCTTGATATGAAAAGAATTGGGAACCACTGGTTTAAAAAATATTAGAAAGTAAGCAACTATACTATTTTTTAGAAACACAAATTGCTTATTATAAGCGGACATGGCAACCCATGTACATTCAGATCCCAGAGCCTAGAACGCCAACTACTGGCACTTTAATACAAGGACAACAGGAAACCAAATGATGTTTTTCAGGCCAGCTCTGCCTCTTTCAGGATATGAACAGGAAACCGGGGGCGGGGCCAGGAATAACGTGAATAGGTTTTTAAGGCTTTTTTCCAGGCGGACTTAGGTCTAAATGGGTTAAGTCCTGGCCACAACATACAGATGATGTGATGTTTCAAGCCTTCAGTAGTTAGGCCTATACTGCCCTTTCCTGCAAGTGCAGGTTTCTTTCCCTTTATCAAAATGTTATGGAGAATGGAGCGGATTTTTGCAGAAACCCGCAAATGTCAAGAAACTACTCCATTCCCATTGAAAAGCAGAATCCACCTTCATAGGTAGATTTATACCTCAAAGTCAGAGAAGGTCATACATAGCAGAAATAGCTGATCTACAATTCTCAATGTTCTGCCAATCGCTGGAAATACTTTCTTGCCAATGGCAGGACGTGTAAAGTTTTTAAATGGCACATCTGTATATGACTGTAGAGTGCGAAGACAAATGACTCAAACAATCCAAAAGCTGGAACACTTCCCCCTTCCACTTTTGCTTTTACTGCAAGCTCTCGGAATTGTGCCTGACAACTCATCTAGAACATGGGATTGTGTGATACTGTGTGTGTACACACAGTATCTAAAACATTTGGCTTATTCTGAGAATCATATTACTGGTATATGCTGGAGGCTGGACAGGTTATTTGAGGCCAGGACCTGCTGCAGTGGTGTCTTAGAACTTGAACTGAGATGTCTAAGCAATATTGGTTTCAACGCGGGGGTTCCCATCAAACCTTTTTGGCTCAGGGCACCCCGTAAATATTTTTTTCATTCCATTCATAATTGTCACTCCCAGCACCTTATATTTATCACATATTTTTACTATTACCTTTAGCATGATCTAACACATTTCTTTTAATCAAAAATATTAAACGTTTTGTTATTAATTGTTATAAGATGATGACAACATCTGAATGAAATCGTGTTTTATTGAGTAAATCACATTACTTGGCACCAATGCTGCATTTAGGGTTTCTGCTCACACTTCGGCACCCACTTTGAAAACCCCTGCCTCAGCGAGTCCCCATTCAGGACTCAGTCCAGTAAGTTATTGCCCCCTCCCCTATAAAGCCTGGTGCCCATTCCTGCTTTGGCCTTTCTTTCCTGCTTTGGCCTTCTCTGTATGCACTGGCTTGTCTGAGCAAGGTAGGAAATGGATCGTTGTTTTTGCTTTAGAACTGTTTGAGTTTAGACCATTGAGTTCATTCTAACCGGCCCTTTGTTCCTCAGGCACCCGCCTCTATGCATCAGTGTTGATGATCAAATGCCAAGAGGCTGTTTGTAGGCCAGATGTTGGGGCCAAACCTCACCATTAACCCGAGCTACTGTATAGGCTTCAGCTACAGTAATGTTGCCCTACACACGCACATACGCAAGCACGTGTACACACACACGCACGCACGCACGCACGCACGCACACACACACATAGTGAACACGTCTACAGAATTAAACTTTTAGTTTTTATATTTGGCAGCCTAGGGCATGTGCACAAGTTGGTTGTGAGGGGCTTACACATGGCAGGCCTCTCCAAAAGGAGGGCAGTTACAGCCACACAATTTGGAGGAGGAGCTGTTTCCTGTTTCCTTTACCCATGATTTATGTCTGCTGTGTCTGACAAGTATGTCAACTATACTGTATGTAACAATGCTCTAGGCAGAGCAGTGTGTGTGTGTGTGTGTGTGTGTGTGTGTGTGTGTGTGTGTGTGTGTGTGTGTGTGTGTGTGTGTGTGTGTGTGTGTGTGTGTGTGTGTGTGCATGTGTATGTGCGTGTGTATTAGGCCTGTCTAAGTTAACTTGTTTAATCGATTATTTGATTTGCAATTAATTAATTTATTTTAGCCATTTGGCCTACCCGTAGGACATCATCATTATTATTATTATTTTGGGAGGCCCCCAGCCTTTGAATGTTTTCTCACTCAACACTCACCAACATAGGCCTACAGTATAAGTGTATACAGGGTATCTGCACATTTCTAAAGTGACAATTTAATTACTTTAAATTATTTTATTAATACCTCTATTAATACCTCTATACCTTTTTTTCTTCATTATGTCAAAAAGTAATCTACAAACTATACTATACTAAAATGGTCAAACATTGGCAACAATATCCTCTGCTCAATTTAGTTTAGTTTTATTTTGTAGAGTCCTGTATGAGGTCCATACCTGTTGGTGTAACAAAATAAAAATATATATTTTATGGAACCTCTATAATTAAAGCATACACTCCATTTTAAGAGGGGTATGAAAGACTTCTAAGATACATTGGGAACAGATAAAAACGGATGACTTATTTGTGATTAATCTAATCAATTAGAATATTTATTATTTATGTACTGTATATAGCGATCCACTTCTTACTCGCATTGGCAAGGATTCGATTGACTGTGGTGGTGCCCGCGACCGAGTCGTTCGGATATGTGGTTGTTCAGAATTGCTGATTGCTGTGGAAAAAAGTCGTCAATGTGATGGGTGGGGATACTCACAGTTGATTCACCTGTCACAGGCTCACAGCAACCGTGAGAGTGTTTTCTGCTGGTGTTTCAGTCCGAGTGTATCAAAGGGTGCGTTCGGAAATGCGCACCGGGTGTGTGCTCAGTGTAGTGAGTGCCTAAACCCAACCCTAATCCTAACCCTAACCTCAGTAAAACTACACCTAAACCCAACCCTACTCTAACCCTAACCTCAGTAAAACTATGCCTAAAACTAACCCTAACCCTAACCAGACCCGGTGCGTATTTCCGAACGCACCCTTTGATACACACAGACTGAAACACCAGCAGAAAACACTCTCCCCACAGCAACCAGTCAGAATGAAACAGCTAAGAGGAACAGGAAGTGAAGTGATGTCCAACTTTCACAGTTCACACAAGGGCTCATTGGACACAGGAAACGTGTGGATACCTTTTTTGAAGAATTCTGATTTCATAACACTTCCCAGTATAGGCCGAACTGATTGTGCTTTCACTGTAAGCTGAGTGAATTGTGCCGGACATGTGTCTCTTGTCAGAGTCTGTGGACGTGTCAATGAGCTGGTCCTCTTCTGTTATATTCTGTAATTCCACTGTACTCATGTAACACAAATACAGTACAAACAGCTACTAAAAACAAAGGTTCTAAACCGGTATGTTACATATTGATGACCCCCATATGGGACCGACCAACTTTTATGACCAACTATGGGCATAAAAGGGACACAGACAGATGGTACTCTGACAAAGCCCCCTGACACTATCGGTGCATTTTAACAGCGGAAGTGCGTTATTTGTCAATGGGACCCGGCAACTACTGGCGATAGCCACGGGTGTTGCACCAAATTCTGGGTACAAGGATTCACTGCGGGCCCCCCCATGAATGCTCTTCATAGGGGGAGGGGGTTTAACCCATTTAGACTGGGAACGCATTATTTTGTGCTTTAACTATTGAAACTATTTAGTTCCAAGGACCCCAGAAGCAAAATTTTAGTTACAAATGTTTGCTTGAAAAATACATATATTCAAAGATTTGCACACATTTTCACGACTTTTCAAAAGTAGCAGATCTACAAGCTCTGTGAGATTGTATATCTGCTATTTTTCAATAGCTAAAGTATAAAATAACTAAGGCCCCTCCATCTTGGGCCCTAATAACTTCCCCCCCGTGTGATGTCCCTGGCGACAGCAGGCGATGAAGCCCCCCCACCACCCTTCTGTCGCTTTGTGGTTGAAAGACAATGGGGTTTTTAAAGTTGGAAAAAATTAAATTCATATTGAGAAGTTTGACAGAAAAGTTCTTCTCAAGCTGGCAACCACTTCGAGAATCTGAGGACACTTTCGGTAGATTAATCAATGTCTTATAACTGGGTAGGCTATGTCCAATAACTGCCCAATGTGTGAATCTATTTATATGATATATATATATATATATATATATATATATATATATATATTTATATATATATATATATATATATATATATATATATATATATATATATATATATATATATATATATGTGAAGCAGTGAAGTGTGATATCTGTTAGCATTCGGATTACTTGTTATATACGCAACCTGCGACTTGCATCTAGGATGGCTCAACTCAATAGTTTTTTTTTCTCTGTTTGTTTCTTTGTTTCTTTATTTCTTTATTTTGATATTATTGTTCTGTGTTTAATTATCATTTATTTATGTATTTATTTATTTATTGGTCTTTTTATATATTTATGTGTATATGTAACTTATGTTCATCCAATAAAAGATGAACATACTTTTGCATAAATGCCATCATATTTTTCCACTCAATTTTAATAGGGGTATGAAAGACTTGGGAACAGATAAAAACTGATGACTTATTTACGATTAATCGCACGATTAACTAGCTAAATCATGCGATTAATCACAATTAGAATATTTTAATCACTGGACAGCACTAGTATGTATATACCGATACATGGTGCCCGCGACCAAGTCGTGCGGTTTTCCAGAATTGCTGATTGCTGTGGAAAAAAGTTGTCAATGTGATGCCATTTCAACATACTTGAAGGTACATGTTATGCTGGGCGGGGATACTCACATTGATTCACCTGTCACAGGCCCACAGCAACCAGTCAGAATGAAACAGCTAAGAGGAACAGGAAGTGAAGTGATGTCCAACTTTCACAATTCACACAAGGGCTCATTGGACACAGGAAACGTGTGGATACCTTTTTTGAAGAATTCTGATTTCATAACACTTCCCAGTAGGCCTAACGGACACATTTTGCTTTCACTGTAAGCTGAGTGAATTGTGCCGGACATGTGTCTCTTGTCAGAGTCTATGGACGTGTCAATGAGCTGGTCCTCTTCTGTTGTATTCTGTAATTCCACTGTACTCACAAATTACACAAATACAGTACAAACAGCTACTAAAAACAAAGGTTTTAAACTGGTATGTTAAAATTGGCTAATGAGAGAACCGGCTGGCGGCCTACGGCATTACAATGACTCAGACATAAAACAAACCAGATCACACCAGAAACATTTGTCCAAATACGGACATATCGATGACCCCCCTATGGGACCGACCAACTTCATACTCATATCGGCAAGGATTCTATGGAATGTTTGGTGTCCGTGATCTCCATGTATGGGCATAAAAGGGACACAGACAGATGGTACTCTGACGAAGCCCCCCGACACTATCGGTGCATTTTAACAGCGGAAGTGCGTTATTTGTCAATGGGACCCGGCAACTACTGGCGATAGCCACGGGTGTTGCACCAAATTCTGGGTACAAGGATTCACTGCGGGCCCCCCCATGAATGAGCTTTTCCATCTCAAAATATTTAGTTCCAAGGACCCCCTAGAAGCAAAATTTGAGTTACAAATGTTTGCTAAAATACATATATTCAAAGATTTGCACACATTTTCACGACTTTACAGAAGTAGCAAATCTACAAGCTTGCAGCGCGGCACTCTGTGCCGCGCTGTGAGATTGTATATCTTCTATTTTTCAATAGATAAAGTACAAAATAATTAAGGCCCCTCCACCTTGGGCCCTAGTAACCCCCCGTGTGCTGTCCCTGGTGACAGCAGGCGATGAAACCCCCCCCCCCCCCCCCCTTCTGTCGCTTTGTGGCTGAAAGACAATGGGGTTTTTAAAGTTGGAAAAAATTAAATTCATACTGAGAGTTTCGACAGAAAAGTTCTTCTCAAGCTGGCAACCACTTCGAGAAGGACACTTTCGGTAGATTAATCAGTGTCTTATAACTGGGTAGGCTATGTCCAATAATTACCCAATGTGTGAATCTATTTATATGATATATATGAAGCAGTGAAGTGTGATATCTGTTAGCATTCGGATTACTTGTTATATACGCAACCTGCGACTTGCATCTAGGATGGCTCAACTATTTCTTTTCTTTTGTTTGTTTGTTTGTTTCTTTATTTCTTTATTTTGATATTATTGTTCTGTTTTTGATTATAGTGTATTTATGTATTTATTTATTGGTCTTTTTATCGGTACGATTTTATTCGTGTTGTATTTGCTCCCATTCGGATGCATTATAAATTCTTATAAAGGCATCTCCTACCACTTTTCAGCTATATTGCTCTTTTAACCCTGAATGCCCTTATGATTTTAACTCTAATTTTACTCTTTTAAACGAGTGCCTGACTGCCATTAAGGCATGGCTATCAAGCAATTTCCTCCAACTGAACGAGGCAAAAACTGACTTATTGTGGCCTTTGAAGGCGTAGCAGCCAGGGTGGCTGGCTCTGTTGGGTCCCTCAAAAATTATTTAAGCAGCAACATCAGGAACCTTGGGGTCAATTTCGATCAGGCCATGAACCTCGACTCACACATAAAATCAGTAACACGCACCTGTTTTTTCCACCTCAGGAATATTGCGAAACTTAGGTCGATTGTCTCCCATTCGGACCTAGAAATGATTATCCATGCCTTCGTGTCCTCCTGCCTCGACTATTGCAATTCGGTTCTCACCTACCTCAATAAATCTCAATCAGCGGTGCAACGTGTAAGCGGCTCGGACCTCCCGTTCACTGTTTCACAAACAGTGGGTCGGGACACTGTGTTTTGGGTCGTGCACCAATTTTTATGGTTCGTGAGTAGATTTCTCTTTTATTTTTAGTTTCCTATATAATAAATAAATAAAAGATTGGTAAAAGTTTCAGCAAAAGAAATCACGACTTTTCATCCTTTTTTTTCAAAAGTATTTTATTAGAAAAATTGAATAACTTCCATAAATGCAATAGAATGTAAAGAATTTAAAGCGTATAGTGAAAATAACAGATCTGCAAGCTCACAATGTATAGTATACTATATTATAATAATATACTAGTAGCCTATACTACCATTATCAGATTTTTATATTTCCTTAAAAGGAAATAAGCTTAGTAAAGGCATGAAATAAGAGAACAAATTAATCATGAGTCAAATTGAGACTCCACCCCCAAACACACATACTTATCCTGGACACATTTCACACTGGCAATCAAACACACGATGGCTGTCTGTCAACTACTCTGTGTAGCAACTCTGATAACTCTACTGATGAGAGGTAAGTTGAATTTCCTCACAAACAGCATCAGGGAGACACAATCTGTTTATTATACTAGGTTAATTATATTAATTATAATGTTTAGACTGATGCTAGGTTCTCGCGGTTTACCTGTGATCCTATATAGTTTACTGAGGCACAGCACTATGAATTGTAGTATATATCTAGCTTACTGTAAGTTGGATAAAGCGTCTGCTATTCTTGTTTGAATAGTTCCATCGCCCACAGCCCTTGATCACTGTTGCACTGTTGCTGTCATGGGATGCATTTTATATAGTTTTAATGCATTGTATTGCATTGTATTTTATGTATGTTTTATTGTTGTATACTGACTGACTGCCTGTGTGCCTAAGACAAATTTCCATTTTATGCAAAATTTGATGGACTGTAATTGTAATTGTAATCAGTGTTAGACTCCTCCAACACATACACATACAACTGGTGGCCCCCACCTTCACTAAACGCGGCCTTCGGGT